>NC_084805.1:21978084-22578084 GCF_963583255.1 Pyrus communis | reverse complement strand
TTTTTAGTTCATAGTCTTGTATGTTCGAATGAAAAGAGTCCATATCCCTTTAAGCCATTTGCTTGGTTCTTGATTGATTTTAATGACAACATATCCATTAAACTAACCAGATCCAGATGCACATGGAACTCTTAAAATAGGAAAACTGATGGAAATAACTTAAATATATAATGGAGAATGCATTAAGTAATACATCTACAAATTTAGAAAACAAACAAAGAGCTTCGAGTAAGATTTCACCTTATCTGGCAAGGTTGAACTTCTTGCAGTCACTTCTCTTTGAGTTTATAGGGATTTATATGCTAAAAAAGGGATGGATGGTAAACAAGTTTACACAAGGGAATCTATACTACGCCACTAAGGGAGATAGTAGAGTTTTAAACTAGACAAGAGATAGGTTGTCGCTAAAAATGACTGAATATAGGTTGATTTCAGCTTTTGGATGCAAATCTGGCTTGAGAGTAAAGTTTGTATGTTTATTTGTTTAATTGGTTGAGTGCCCTTGTCTTTGGGGCCACTTCCTCCTTTTATAGGCCAATTAGCCTGACTACTATGACTTCGCTCTTGCCCGAAAGCATCTAAAGGGTAATGAGTCATCAACATTTTACTTGGAATGCCACTAAAAAGTGTTCTTTGATTGGTAGTAGGTTAGTCTTCATCACTTGTCACTTCAATGATAAGCACGTGGTTTGTATCTAGGTTGATAAAGCTTTACTTTGCCCTTGGGCTTGGTGCTGGATTTCGGGCAAGTCCCCATTAATTTGGCATCCTTGAGCTTTCCTTCATCTAAGTCTAATGTTCAAATATTAACCCACACAGTTAACATTTGCACATATATCAAAAAAGGCATTATCGCTTGGATTTGTCCTTTAAGAAAACCGACAACAACTGTAACGTAACCTACCAAATACCAAATTAAATACTCGAACATGACAACCCCAAACATAAACAAAATTCTCCATGAATTCAAAACAATATTAATTAGGGCAAAAGAACCCCAAACATAAACAAAATCCCAAACCAATTAAAAAAAATCTTGGGCCAAAATAGGCCAACCCGTGCATTCCTCATCCTTCCCTCCTTCCCTTTTTTTTTTTTTTTTTTTTCACCCTCATGCCATTAATCTGTCTCCTCTTGTAATTATATAAACAACAGCAGAAAACATTAATACAGTAATGAAAATAAACAGAGACCTTAAGGAAAAAAAAAAAAACCAATTACGCATCAACTTCATGTTTATATAAAAGAGATAAGATTATTGGAGATACAGAACCTTGGTTACAGCGCAAGAGCAAGACTGAATGAAATGATGAAACTTAAAAGAGACATATTACATGGATCAATCGTCATTATACGAAACATGGAAACTCGCAGTACAGTTGGATGCCTCAGGATCCTCAGCCCCACAAAAGTCGTAGAACTTGGCAGCATATGGTGGATTGTCGGGTCCCAATTCATAGTACCTTAAATTGATAAAAAAAAAAACATCAATCAAGTAAAGCTGTCATTTCTAATTAATCAAATACCAGACCCTAAGAAATATAGAAGCATAGTTATTGAAGAGAAAATTTTCTCTCCCCCTCAATATTTCCAGTCAACTGGGAAATAGAAAATACAACCCAAAATGCCCAAAAAGCAGAAGCTCAAAGACAAAAATAGAAAATAAAAAGGCATTCGAAAAGAGAGAGTCGTTGAAATTTACCCAAAATGTACAGGATCCAGGACTCACAGATAAATTAATTTCAGGATCAAACACTAAAGGGATAAGAAACTTTACCCTTTTTCTCATTTGCAGGTACCAAAATCAATTTACAAAATTAAGTTTAGGGTTTTCATATTCTCTATTGGGTAATGAAAGTCATGTGAAAAGTTTGGAAATAACCAAACCAACATCCAATTTAGTACACACTTAAGAAAAACGTAAGTAAGAAACTATTTCCAATTCGTCATTCATTTATCACAGTAATACGGTCATAGAAAAACTCTTAACTCACTTATCAAAATGGATAAAGTACAAAAAACTACTTCAACTATTAGTCTCACGATACTTTCATACCTCATCATTTTAAAATGACAATGTCATACCTCATCTTACGAATTTGTGTCAATGTCATACCTCCGTTAGTTTTTCTGTTAGTTTCTCTGTTAAGTGCTGACGTCGCTTGGCTTAAATAGTGATGTGGCTTAAATAAATTAATAAAATATTAAAAAATAAATTAAATATTAAAAACTAAAAAATTAAAATCATTTAATATTTTTTTTTTACATGGGGACCCACCCCCTTTCCCCCTCCCGTCTTCCCCAAATCCAATCCACCCCCTTTATTCCCCATCCACCCCCTTTCTCCCTTCTCTCATCTGCAACCCCCCTAGGGGTGGGCACGGTGCGGTTCGATGCGGTTCCATCCCTAAACTGGAACCGGAACCGAAATATATTAACGGTTCGATTCGGTGCGGTTCCACTTAAATTTATGACTAGAACATTACGGTTCGGTCTACACCGGTTCCGATTCGGTTCTTGCCGGTTTACGGTTCCTAATAATAAATTATTTGAACACCAAATCATTATGCATTCAAATACATCTACTAAAACTGATTACATAAAGTTGCATACAACACATCTTTTTTAATGCAAATGTCTTTGGTAGTGGCACCAAGTCAACAAAAAGAGACAACTAAAATACATATGCACTGGTCAATCAGTCAACAAACAAAAAAATGATGAAACAAATTGCAGGTTTTCAGACTTCAGAGAGCAAGCAAGAAGCAGCAGCTCCTGTACACAATTTTTCAACCTATTTTTCAACCTATTATACCATGACATGTGTGTATATATAATTTATTTATTTATTATTAATAAAACGGTTCGGTTCGGTTCGGCCGGTTCTTGGTCATTCGAAACCGAAACTGGAACCGGTTTGAACGGTTCGGTTCGATTTTTCACTCAAAGTTGACTTTTCCCGTCAACACGGTTTTTTTCGGTTTTTTTTCTTGCGGTTTTGCGATTTGGCGGTTTTTATGCCCACCCCTACCCCCCCCCCACCTTTCTCTCATTTGCAACTCGCACTCACCCTCCCTTCTCTCCTCTTCATCGTCGACTCCATCCACCAACGACCATCACCTTCTTCCCCATTCTAACTAACGACATCGAAGTCGCCGATCTCCGGCACACCAACCTCACCCCTCTACGGGTACCCACTCCCTCCATTGATCTCCTCCCCTTCCTTACCAAACTACCCATATGGGTTCGAATACTTCTGCGAATCCTTGACAGCCTTGTCGCCCCACGATTACCAAGTAATCGACTTCATTGTCGGCTTTGCAGAAGTTGAGGACCGCCTCTGCCACCTCCCCCTGCTCCCGCAGCCCAGCACCATCTTCAAGCCAAGCAAAATGCAGCAGCAATCCCGTGCCCACCACCGTTGACGAGTCTCTTGTGAATACAACTTGGGTTTTTTTTTTTTTTTTTTTTTTTTTTTGGGAAAAATTGAATGGTTTTGCTTTGTTTGGTTGCTCAGAAAATGTGGGAGAAAGGAAATGAATTTTTTTTGATATTCTGAAGGTTCCATTTTCTTAGAAAATTGAGGTAAACAGGAAGATGGATTTTTGAACTTTTGTTAATGGTGTGTTATCAAGATTGGTGGGTGCTTTGTTTTTTATACGTGCTTGTAGGTTAGAAATAGAGAGAGCAGCGGAGGAAGAGAAGAGAGGCACCTGGTGGGAATGGGAGTGGCTGGTTTGGGGTGGGATCTGGGTTTGGGTTACGAGAAGACGGCAACCTCGTCGGCCCCAACCTCGACAGCTCTCCCTCTCTCCCTTTCTCCTTGACAGTTTCGAAGACGGCAACGACGGCTGATCGGCAATGGGCAATGGAGTGGGAAAGGGAAGTGGGTCCGAGCTTGCAAGTAGATCCGAGAAAGGAGGGCGGACGAAAAAAATCTAGGTGGGTTGGGGGGGTTCTGGGCACGACAAGAGAGGGAAGTGGGGAGGAAGGAGACTACGGTGGAGAAGAGAGGGAGATGCGAAAGAGAGGGGAAAGGGTGGTGGAGGAAGGTTGGGGGGGGGGACCGGTGGAAAGGGGATGGGGGGTCGGGTGGGAAGGGGTTTTGGGGATGCAGAGAAGAGAAAGAGGCGAGAGGGGGAAGAGAGAGAGGAGAGAGCGAGAGAGATTTAATATATTTTTTTTTAATTTTTTAATTTTTAATTATTAAAATATATATTTAATTATATTTTAATCCAATTGGATTAGTGAGTGACACCCGTATCTAGCCACGTCAGCACTTAACAGAAAAACTAACGGAGGTATGACATTGGCACAAATTCGTAAGATAAGGTATGACATTATCATTTTAAAAAAGATGAGGTATGAAAGTGTTGTGAGGCCAATAGTTGAGGTAGTTTTTTGTACTTTACCCTATCAAAATTGAAATTAAATTGGATGTTGGGGTCAAAATTTTGTGTCCGCCTAAGAATATTTGAGGCTAAAAATTTAACTCTACTCAATGGTTATTTTACTTTCGGTCTTCAGATTTAGACTAAATATTTAACATTCCATAGTGTAGTTTCAATTTCAACTTTTCCATGAGAGCTTGTACTAGATTTATCTTCTTTAGCCTTTTGTTTGCAATTTGAATTACATGACTCAAAATACAACCCAAATAGAACACATATGGCCCATAGAAAAAAAAATATGAGAAATATTTACCAATCACTATTCACAGTTTTAGTCAAAAACTCAAATTTCAGAGATACAAAACAGAAAAGCTTGTATAAATCATTTATAAAGGTTACCTCCTTTTGGTTGAAAAACTGAAGGATGACGCCAATTCTTCTGCTTCCACCTCCTTATGGAACTTGACCCGCTAGTCACATATGTACATGAACCTAAAATCGGCAACCAGTCAGTACCTTTGGCAAGCTCATGGGGTATGACAACATGTATGGAAAGATTATTGCAACTCTAATATAAGACAACGCTTATGAAAAAAGAATTTTTTTTGTCGGAGGTTAACTGTTAATAGGGTAAGCAATTTCTGTACATATGAAGGTTATCACCATTGCCATCAAAATTTAGGGAGTAACTGAATGAGTGTTTGTTAGTAAACCGAAAAGAAACATAATCAACTACAACCTTGTGGATCTTGCTTGATTCATTGAGTAATATGTGTCGCAATCATTAGGAGGATCAGGGAGAGGAGCTAATGCAGGTCCTTGAGAATTGCACAGATCTACAGTTCAAGCTCCAAACAAAGTATCAATTTATCAGCAATTGTGACATTCATTATTCCTAAAAAAGTTTTTGATTCACAAATAAACAAATGAAAGTAATCGAAAAAGAAACACTTACCACATGCTGGCTGAATCCGAGCTCAAAATGACCACGATATTTTCCCGGCGATGATTACAAAGAGATTGTTGCCTGGGACTTCTGTCCATCCCCTAAAAACAATGTCATGAACATATTTATTGGATAAATGTGTGTGTACCCAAGAACTACACTGAAACAACCACAAAGATTCAAACTTCCACATTAAATATGATCTGCAACTAATAAAAAAATAATCGACTGGAAATCACATATAAACCCAAATGAATCTGAACCCAGCAAGCAAAACTAAAAAACACCCTAAATAGACAATCAATCAAACAAAACCATATGGGGGTTTAGTAGCTTAAAATTTTTTGTATTAAAGCCAATTATGAAGCACAAAATGTCGCCCAAAAATGGAAAAAGAGGTAACGAAGAAAAAGAGATGGATACCTTTCTTTTCCACTTCAGATTTCTGGGTACTGTGTATTTCTGCGTAAAAGTTACAAACCAATAATATCAATCCAATTTTTCCTATATAATTATAGTAATATCATCCCAAAAAGTGACATAGCAAACCAGCATTCATAGCGTACTCATAAGAATATATAACTTATGTAGCTAATTAGTAATATAGCTACCACCTGAGTTCCTCTGTGAAAAAATTGACAAAAACTATAATTTTAAGAAGAAAAAAAATGAAGCTTTTTTCTCCTGTAAGGGACCATGCCAGTAACCGATTCGATCGAGAGTTTTTACAAATCCAAAACTACAAAAAATTGAGAAACAAATTAAAAGTTGAGATTGATGAACACCGTACCTTACGGTAAACACACAGAGCTCTTCGATGAACCCTTTGTAAAAATTCTTTCAATAACCTTCTTGCATAGCGCAGCCCAAGAAGAGCCAAACCATTTGAAAAAATTAGGGCTTGTTTGGTATCTTCTTTGAAATTTTTTATAATTTCTCAAAACATTTCTTAAGAATTTTTCATGAAAACAATTTTCTTTAGGACTCAAAAATTTGTTTGGTATGCGATTTAAAAATTTTAAATCTTACAACTCAAACTGGACAAAGAGATCCAAAAATATGGGGTCGAGAGAGGAAGAGGAGAGAGGAGAAAAGAAAGTAAGAGACGATTGGAGGAAAGAGAAAGAAGTGAGAGGATCGGAGGAGATAGAGAAGAAGAGGAGTGAGAGAAAGAACCGAGAGAATAAAGAGAGCGGATTGGAAGAGGGACGAAAAAGGTTAAAAAAAAAAAGAGAAGGGGGAGAGAGAAAGAAGAAAAGAGAGATATATTTGGAGTGAGGGGATGAGAGAGAGAAAATAAAGGAATGAGTTTTAAGTTTAAAAACTCTAAAAACTCATTTTTTGTGTTTTTAGAGGATAGACTATATTTTTTAGTTAGTCTTGAGTTCAGTTTTTGAAAATAGTCCTACCAAACAAGTTTTTAAAGCCTAAAACTTGAAAATTGTTTTTGAGTTTAGAGGGTTGGATTCAAGTGGAGTACCAAACAGACTCTTATATTCCAAACATAACAAAACTAAATGAAATATCAAATCCCAGAAATCATAATGCTTCTATACAGTGAATGATCTTTATGAACCACAATTTGTAAATTCCTAAAAGCTTATCACTGGAAGATGGGAATTACACATTTCCATTGGACCTAAGGATACCCAACATCAAACACCAATCGTGATCAAACCAAACTTTCATTCAATTAAGTCTCAAACACTTTAATTAAGTTAAAAAGAACAGTCCAATTCTACCAAAACTATATACAGAAACCGAGAAAAACAGAACAAACAGTGGTGCAAAGGTGTATAATGACACTAAACCTTCAAATGAAATTAAAAAAAAAAAAAAATACCCAAACCAATATAAAAGCCAAAATCATTCCTAGCAACTGTAAAATAACTATTAAAAAACGAAACCCATATGAGTTCACAACAAATTAAAACGCCTAGATCAACATTAACATTAAATTAGCTACAAACCTAGATAAACCAACACTAAATTAGACTAAACAAAAAAGACATAAGCTTCAAATCAAATTCCAAATAAAAAATTTGGATAAAACCAACAACAAAACCACACCTTGTTCCTGTTCTGTCTCCCTTCTCTTGCTTTTCTCTTTTGCCTACTCCCCACATTAAGTCTTTTTTTCCTCATTTTTTCTCTTTTGGCTGCTCACTTAACCCCCATTTTTTTTTCTCTTCACTTTCCTCGATTTCCAGTCCCCCACTTTCTTCCACATCTATCTTTTTTTCCTCATTTTTTTCATCACTATTCTTGACGCTAATTCTCCACTCTTTTTTATCTCTTAATTATTTCACTCAATCAAAACATGGGATCACATTTTCTCAAGCAGCCCAAAAAAAAGTGACCAACCCAAAATCAGAAAAACATCCAAATTAAAACATACAATCACCATTGTCCAGCAGCAAACGATAAATTAGAAATACAAAACAAAGAAAGAAAGAAAAAAAGAGAACCCGCAAAAACCCAAATGCAAAAGGAAACAAAAGGGTGTTGCTTTGAACGTAAACGGGGAAATACCTGAGCATCAGAAGAAGAGGATTTATCATTTTCTTCATTTGGAAGCGACATAACTCTGCTAAATGGGATTATAAACCTACCCAAAATACAGAAAATTTATTAGAATACATCGCCAAACAAAAGAAGAAGTCGTTTTTCAAAAGCAAATTTGATATTAAATCAAGAATTTAAGAGTATGTATATCAGCTCAGAATTTATACAGATCGTGTAATTGAATTGATTGAACTGAGAGAGAGAGAGAGAGAGTGTTGGTATTTGACAGTTTACTAACTCAATACCAAAATATGTGGGTGATAAGTTTACAAACTCTATCACACCTCTTTCACTTTGCACTCTCAAATAAAATTGGACAAAGAAAGAAATAGAGAAAGGAGGGAAGCAACAAGCTTTGGCAAAACACTTGGACTTTGATATATGAAAAAGGTTTACAAACTATTGGAATAAGAAAGCTTACAAGCTTCTTCACAATTGGAAGTGGGATTTGGATGGGATGATTTACAATGCTTGAGAACTTGGGTATTTATAGCAAACCAAATGATTAAACTAAGATTATTTATTACCACACAAAACACATTAATTGCACCTAATAATTTTTATTCAACCATACCTAACATTGCCTAACTTTCCATGCCTAACTTTGACATTGATTTTCAACAACAGCTAGCAGCAACCTGTTTTGATTTGAATTTCCAACACACCTCCTCAAATCAAAACGCCTTCATTCCTAGCATTTCACGCAGTAGCCGGAATGTTTCAATTGGCAATGGCTTTGTGAAGATGTCTGCCACTTGTTCCTTGGTGTGACAGTAGACAAGTTCAATTGTCTTTTGCTTCACATGGTCCCTTAGAAAATGGAACCTGGTATCAATGTGCTTGCTCCTTCCATGTTGAACAGGATTCTTTGCAAGTTTGATTGCAGACACGTTATCTACGTGAATCACAGTCGATTCCACTTGTGGAGGACACACTGACTTTAACAGATTTCTTAACCAAATTGCCTCACACACGGTTGAGGCTACAGCAACATACTCGGCTTCACATGATGACAAAGCAACAATTGATTGCTTCTTTGAAGTCCATGAGAAAGCTGTTGATCCTAGAAAAAACACATAGCCAGTTGTGCTTTTCCTTTCATCTTGGTCACCTCCCCAATCACTATCTGAATAACCAAATAATTTTGCATCTTCACCAAAATTATAAAATAGACCATAGTTTAGAGTACCTCTTATGTACCTCAAAATTCTCTTGGCGGCCAGCCAATGAGACTCCCTTGGTGTTTCCATGTATCGACTCACGAGTCCAACACCATAAACTATATCAGGTCTTGTGATTGTAAGGTACCTTAGGCTTCCAACGAGGCTTTTGTACACTGTTGAGTTTACAAACTCACCCTCTCCTCCTTTGGACAGCTTCAATCCAGTTGCGACTGGGGTATTGACAGTGTTGCACTTGTCCATATTGAACTTCTTCAATATGTCTCTCATGTACCTTTGTTGAGAGATGTAGATACCATCACTTTCTTGCTTCACTTCTATGCCAAGAAAGTATGACATTAATCCATTGTCAGTCATCTCGAATTCACTGAACATGGATTGCTTGAACTCATGGAACATTGCCTCATTGTTTCCTGTAAACAATAAATCATCTACATAGAGACAAATAATTAAGAACTCCCCTTTTTCACCATTCTTCATGTAAACTGAATGCTCGTATGGACATTTCTGAAATCCATTTTGGTGAAGGTAGTTGTCGATCCTTGAGTTCCAAGCTCGTGGTGCTTGCTTGAGGCCGTACAAAGCCTTCTTCAAACGATACACCTTATCTTCTTCTCCTTGTACTTGGAAGCCTTCCGGTTGTTCTACGTACACTTCTTCCTCAAGTACTCCATTAAGGAAGGCTGACTTGACATCCAGTTGATAAATTTTCCATTTATGATGTGCGGCAAGAGAGATTAGCAATCTTACCGTGTCAAGTCTCGCAACTGGAGCATAGACTTCATCATAGTCCACTCCATACTTCTGTTTGTAGCCCTTTGCTACAAGCCTTGATTTGTATCGATCCACACTCCCATCTGCAGTGCGTTTGATCTTGTAAACCCACTTGACACCAATAGCCTTCTGATTTGGTGGGAGCTTTGTCAGCTCCCAAGTGTCATTCTTCTCGATGGCATGGATCTCTTCTTCCATGGCTTTCTTCCAACAATCTTCTTCCACAGCTTCATTGAATGAGAAAGGCTCGTGGTCTGCATACAAGCAGAAAAGGTTGGTTTCTTCTTCTTCTTCTTGTCCATAAATCTCTGTGAGACTCCTTAACCTCACTGGAGTTGAGGAGCTGCTTTCCTCACTAGATGTAGGACCACTCCTTGCAATTCTGTGCACTGGAGTTGTTGTGATTGTTTGAGCAGGCTGTTGCTCAATCGGTGGTACAACTTCTAGTTCTTCAAAATCAGTGGAGACGATCTTCTCTTTACTGACTTCTTTGTTGTTCCACGTCCATGTCTCTTCCTCACTGAAGATGACATCTCTACTAACCACTAGTTTGCCAGTTAGTGGGTTGTAGAGCTTGTATGCCTTGGACTCTTCACTATAGCCCACAAACACACACTTCTCACCTCTATCATCAAGTTTCCTCCTCTTGGCTTCTGGAACTTGAGCATATGCAACACACCCAAAAATTCTTAGGTGTGTAACATTCGGCTTGTATCCACTCCAAGCCTCTTGTGGTGTCATCCTCTTGACACTCTTTGTTGGACATCGATTCAACAAATAAATCGAACAAGCTACAGCTTCTGCCCATAACTCTTTTGGCAAATTCTTCTCCTTAAGCATGGACCTTGTCATGTCAAGGATGGTTCGATTCTTTCTTTCGGCTATCCCATTTTGCTGTGGGGTATAGGCAGCAGTAAGTTGATGCCTAATTCCTTGCTCCTTGCAGTATGCTTGGAAAGCATTGGAGGTGTACTCTCCACCTCTATCTGATCTCACAGCCACAAGCTTGTGGTTACTTTCTGCCTCTGTGAGTGCCTTGAACTCCTTGAAAATTTTTAGGGCAGCTGACTTCTCCTTGAGAAAATAGACCCAAGTCTTTCTACTGAAATCATCAATGAAGGTAATAAAATACCTATTACCTCCATAAGACATGGGATCCAATAGACCACATATATCTGTGTGCACCAACTGCAGTGGTGCCTTTGCTCTCCATGTATCACCAACAGGGAACGATAGTCGTGCTTGCTTGCCAAGCATACAACCTTCACATACTTGGCGTGTGGCTTCAATCTGGGGTAGACCACGAACCATTCCTCCACTTGACAGCAACTTTAGGCCATTGAAATTAAGATGGCCAAATCGAAGATGCCATTTCCATGACTCATCTTCCATTACACCGATGTTGCAGCTTCCAATCTTTGTGTTCAAATTCAACGGAAACATCCAGTTCTTTGACATTCGAACACGTGCAATAAGCTTTCTCCTTGCATTCCTGAGAGTGAGAAGCATGTTCTCCATATGTATAATGTACCCTTTCTGGAGCAGTTGACCAATGCTCAGAATGTTGCTCTTCATACCTGGTATGTAGTAGGTATCGGAGATGTATTCTTCTCTTCCATCCTTCTGGATGATCTTGATCTTCCCTTTGCCTTCAACTGGCAACTTTGAGGAGTCACCAAGACTTACAGATCCATAGGCCCCTTCTTTGAGTTCGGCAAAAAACTCATTCTTTCCACACATGTGATTGCTTGCACCAGAGTCCAAATACCAAACATCTTGTTGGCTACTGGAATCATGGTGTGCTAGTAAGACTGTAAGTTCTTCATCAGTATTTCCACTTGATTCTGCCATGTTGACATGCTCACCATTTTTATGTGAACATTCATTGGCATAATGTCCATATTGCTTACAGTTGTGACACTGGATATGCGCCTTTCCTCGAGTAGATCTCCACTCCTGAGACTGACCTTGATTTTGTGCATAGCCTCGACCTCTTCCTCGGGCTCGTCCTCGGCTACGGTTGGATGAGCTCCCACGACGTGAGTTCCACTGCCCACGACCTTTATTTGGTTTGTCAATATTCAACTTTGACTCCAAAGCTTGCTCTAGCGTTGTGGGGCTTGCATTCTTCTGAATGCGTTGCTCGTGAACTAGGAGGGATCCTAGTAGCTCTTCTGCGCTCATCACCTCCAAATCCTTGGATTCCTCAATGGCAGTCACCACATGCTCAAACTTAGATGTGAGTGACCGGAGTATCTTCTCCACAACTCGTACTTCATCGAGTCTCTCGCCATTTCTCCTCATCTGATTTACTATCACAATGAGCCTTGAGTGATAGTCGGAGATGCTCTCCCCTTCATTCATATGAGCAGTTTCAAAATCTGCTCGAAGTGATTGTAACCTCACTTTCTTGACTCGATCTACTCCTTTGTAGATTGTACTGAGTGTATCCCATACTTGCTTGCTCGTTGTTGCTTCTGCAACCTTCTCGAACGTTGAATCTTCCAAACCCTGGTATAGAAGATACAGCGCCTTTTGGTCCTTCTTTCGTAAGTCCTTGAGAGTGTTCCTTTGATCCGCAGTATATACGGCTTCTTGCTCGGCAGTGGGTACAACATACCCACTACTGACAACTTCCCATAGCTCCTGTGATCCAAACAATGCTTTGAATTGGATGCACCATCTTTCATAATTTTCTTTCTTCAATGTGGGAACTTGGAGTTGCACTAAGTTGGACGCCATAACTGCTGCACCTGCCAGAGTGGTATTCTGGCTCTGATACCAATTGTTGGTATTTGACAGTTTACTAACTCAATACCAAAATATGTGGGTGATAAGTTTACAAACTCTATCACACCTCTTTCACTTTGCACTCTCAAATAAAATTGGACAAAGAAAGAAATAGAGAAAGGAGGGAAGCAACAAGCTTTGGCAAAACACTTGGACTTTGATATATGAAAAAGGTTTACAAACTATTGGAATAAGAAAGCTTACAAGCTTCTTCACAATTGGAAGTGGGATTTGGATGGGATGATTTACAATGCTTGAGAACTTGGGTATTTATAGCAAACCAAATGATTAAACTAAGATTATTTATTACCACACAAAACACATTAATTGCACCTAATAATTTTTATTCAACCATACCTAACATTGCCTAACTTTCCATGCCTAACTTTGACATTGATTTTCAACAACAGCTAGCAGCAACCTGTTTTGATTTGAATTTCCAACAGAGAGAGGGACTTACTGATTGTTTCAATGGGAGAGAGGGAAGTGATTGGAAGCAGCTCCCTTACTTTTTCCCCCTAAACCCATACCTCCCTTCTATGACACAAAAAAAATGATGGACAATAAATTAGTCTCCTCACGTTCTCTCTCTCTCTCCCTCTCTCCTTCTCATTTTCCAAAAATGCGTTCATACACAAAAAATGTGTAGACAAATGCTAGCATTCATTTAAGGAACCCAGATGGAGAGTTTTAATTTTTGTTTGAATTGCATGTTACCCAAATGAAAAATTGAAGAAGTTCATGAATTTCGGGAAATAAATTGGAAGTTACACAGATTAAAAATTCTAACTTTTATTTAAGTTGAAAGGAACCATTAGAAAGTATGAATTTTTACTACCATTTTTTTCATTTTCTCAAACATGATGTTCTGCAGTGTTTGTTAGGTGCCGAATAAATACCCTAAAATCATAGTGTGTAGAAGATCTTCTTCAAAATTCAAAAACAGGTCTCTTTTTCAATTCATGAATGGCAAAACATTTTTTATATTCTTTACTTTAATTTTGATATATACATGCTCTCATTTTTAACTAACCAAATGTATATTTCACTTTCAGGTTTATATTTTTCTCCATTGCATATTTACGAAGTTGGACCAAGCTTTTAAATTCCGCAAAAGCTTTTAGCTTTGCGAAGGTATGCGTTTGCCAACTCACCTCTTGCTTTTGTTGCACTAAATTGGTCGATTGGGTTTGAATTGCGAAGAGGATAAAGTGTTTGAGGGAAAGACTGAGTCACATTGCAATCGAGAGACATAGGTTAAAGTTTAATTGTGTAAAAAAAATAGAGATTGAACAGTCTGGGAGACTAGGAATTGTAACTACCACTTATTAGTTAATTGAAGAAGTAGAGCCCACAATCTATGGCCAAGACGAAAATACGAGACAAATTGGTACGTGAGAGGAGTGAAAAGTATTGGGGCAATGGTGTAATCTCAATTGTTGGGGTGGGGGGAATGGGGAAAACCATTCTTGCCCCGGTTAGCATATAAGGATCAAAGTATCAGAACCCAGCTAGATTGCACCCTCCGGTTCATCAATCTCAACTGTAGGATGATGTAGTATTAGGCATTGTAAGTCTAAATGATGTTTTCCGTTCGTATGATTTGTGTTTAAGATATTGTGTTATCCACTTAAACTCTTTGAGTGTTTTTGTATAGAACTTATAGTTGCCGGGGTGTTCTGTCCATCTTTAGAATTAGTGTCCTCAAGCACGCCTAATTTGTTAAACCCTTTCCAATATAAGCGACAATTTTAGTGCTTTCAAGCCAAAATCGTGATTTGACTTTAACATATTCTATAACACTACTTTTCAATTTTTATGAACATGTTTTCTTCTTATTTTTGAAATGTAGTTTGCAAAGGGGAATCCATTTGCCACTAATCTACCACAACTCAAAGTTAGAGATCAAGAAGAGGTGACGGAAAAGGCAAAGACAACCACGTCACAAAAGTCTCTTGAGTTTCTGTTCAACAATCCAGGCACGTGATGGACATAGGGCTGGGGATTCTGGGGGTCCCATGTTTCCACTTCCTGGTTTGGTAAGGAGAAAAGTAGTAATCATCATGTAATCCAAAAGATAAAAACACGGAGAATTTATATATCATAGTTAAATATGAGAAATAAATTTTGACATTCCAAAAGATGGTTGCATATTCATTTTGGAACTTCACAGCCTTTCTTCTTAGTTAAATGAATTAACCAAGATTGTTTTTTCTTTATTATTTGGTCCATTTGGTAATTGTTGAGTGACTAAGTATTACTTACCAATTCCAACAGATCATTGCACTTTCAATTACTGGATGTCTGAATGCGGTTATGGTGCAGATATCTCTATAATCATCAGGTAAGAATAGTTTTCATGAAATTAATGCTTTTTAAGAAAGCTTTCATCTTGGTATAGAAAAAATGAATAAATTCACTGATGAATTGTTTTTGTTGAATGAAGATGGGGAATGGACTCTGCATATTGAGGGCCAAGTACCATGTTTGTAAACTGTTTTGGTTCTTTGTTGCATGTTATCATGTATATGAATTTTGATAGGGATGAGAATATGTTTTAATATATTTCACAAATTTAACATAGTTTTAAAATCTGCAGCATCGCGGAATCAATTTCTAGTGATATACTATGTCCAATACAGTACCCATTAGTTTAGCTTTGACATGCATCCATGAAAATCCAATCACAATTTCAGGGAACCGGACCCTTACCTAGCCCAATCCTAACCCGTTTTGCCACTTACTCTCAACGCTTGGGTTAAACATGATGAGTCCAAAACCCGTGACTGTATGTACGATTCAAACTTATTAAATTCAGGTCATCAGGGAGAGAGTCCATGCAAAAATACCAATGGCATTCCTAATGATGTAAAAGCATTAGATTGATGGCAAACCATAACTAATCAATGACTGATCCGTCGAACGATATTGTTGCAGTCCAAAAAAGATGAGAAATAACTCAGAATGTCTAACGAACTTCGAAACGCATATCTTCAAGGTAAATTTCTTTACCAATTACAGCTGTAATTCAGTATTCATAAATATTCCTAATAAACTCCTCAAACCGCTCAAAAAGGTTGTCAAAGAACTAGAAAAGAGATATTATATTTCATAAATATTCATAAATATTCCTAGTAAACACTCATGCAAGGAGTAGAAGTGTTATTATATTTTATATCTAATGGTATGAGCAGTACACCTGTTGTAGCAATAAAAACGAGTAAGTCCGAGACATACCTGAATTGTTGCTAAAAAAGTCGGTGCCAACAATGGAGGAGTACATGGCCAATGGTTAAAGAGAATTATAAACAGCAAGAGGAGAGAAGTGCTGAGAATAGTTTTGCAGAAGGGTAGCGTAGTTCCAAGAGCTTGCAAAGACTTCACTTCAAATATGAGCAAAGTGGTGGACCTATTTTACGCGAAGGATGATGGATTCAGTGCACGTGAGATGATGAATAACGTAAATGCAGTGTTTGAAGAACCCATTATTCTCACCGAATTGTAAGAAGAAAGTAATTAAATGGCATGTGAAAATGAAAGCTCCAGAAAACTGTTCTGCACCAGTAATCAGCCAGCACGAATATCACCCGTACGTTATGCTGTTAAAATTCAGTATTTGGGGAATTCATTGATATGTATTCATTCTTTGTTTGAAGGCCAATATATAATGTGTTTAAAGATTTGTAGAGAAAGAACAGTAATAAATTCTTGAGTTATTTGGTCACCTGGTGATCAAGGATTCATGGTCACTCACTTCCTTAGATCATCCACTTCAATTCATGAAGATCACATGCATGAAAATGCGCCGCCACTGGACCAAATACTCAAATCTTCTGAACACTGATACGAACTTGGCACCATATAAGTAGGGCATAAAGTGAAAATGCAAGTGAACACTCAAAGTTGATAACTCGCTAGCAAGGATTAATACACCCTAGAGTTAGACATAAGAGTTGGATAAGAGAAGAAATCATTCTTTTCTCAAGCCAAAGACTATGTTTTACTCTCAAAATCTGAATTAATATTACAATGACGGAGAAGGATTTATATAGGTAGTCATGGAACATCCCTCCATGAAGATATAGGGTAAACCCTACTTAAGAAGACGCATAGATTACGAACATGGACAGTACAAGCACGAACCTGAGCTTAAAAACATTGAACTTAGGAAGAACTAAATAAGGTAAACGCACCTTATGGTTATTCCAAATGAATCAAACCAATATAAATTGAGTCATGTGCAAGATGATATTTTCATTGAAAACCGATTCAAAGTGGGAGAGACCTGAGAAAAGGGATGATGGGAGAGAATTGAGAAAGATGAACCTCTGTATAAGATGCCGGTCAAAAAATGAAACAGGTTGTTGGTAAATGGACTTGGCTTTTTAAATTAAATGAACATGTACCAGTGGATTAAATCTAACTGCTATTATAAAAAGAGTTTTCACATGTCTTCAAAATGAAGATCTTCAATGGAGATCCTAAATGAAGTTCCTACAACCAAGTGGGGCAACTTTTCATTTCTCTTCTTTTTTTTTTTTTTTTTAATTCTTGAAAAATTAATGGTAGAGATAGTTTTTTATTTTTATCAATGGTTACAATATTTTAATGAACTGAATGATAATTTTTTAATATTTTAGTTCCTATATTTAAAAATTATAATATAAGGAATTTTCTTTGTAGACAATATTCTTTTAGTAGTAATGCTATTATTATCATATTTTTATAACACATTTATATATCACTTTGTATGGCATCTGATATGGACAACCACATCATTTAAATTAATCAGAATTTAATTTAAATTAAAAATCATTTAATAAACCAATAATTAAGGGGAAAAAAGGCTGAAATTCAATGGTGATTGTGGACCTGTGGTATACGAGAGTCTTCTCCTTCTTTCCCTGTTCAATCCCGCTTCTTCTCCCGTTTATTCTTCCACTTTCACGCCATTTTTTTTCAACCGCCTCGCCATTGATGGAAGCATATGAAGTAATGGAGCTATACTATTCTTTCTGGTTCGAGATCCAGATCTTCAAGAAACAACCGGTTTCATCGAACCCATCAAATTTTGAAGAACACCTAGATCATGAAATCGAAGAAAACCTAGAAAACCCATCAAAGCCAGAGTTTTTACAGATTTCCGAC
Organism: Pyrus communis; assembly: GCF_963583255.1. Taxonomy (NCBI): domain Eukaryota; kingdom Viridiplantae; phylum Streptophyta; class Magnoliopsida; order Rosales; family Rosaceae; genus Pyrus; species Pyrus communis. The sequence continues at coordinate 22,560,289 of NC_084805.1, read as the reverse complement.
AAGACTCCATCATACACAAAGCTTAAAGCATCAAATGCACTTGTGGGTTTAACTCATTTTCCACAATAAACCCATTAAACGCAACAAAATATGAAAAACCCAAATTATTTATAACAATCCCCTGCGACGGTGCCAATTTCTTGATAGGGATTTTTACCACCTGCAGAAGTAGTGATAAAAACATTTTAAAATACTTGCAAGAGAACAAGATAGTTGTAATATAAACTGCTTAAGTAAGGTCGTTTTCGGTAGGGATTGAATGAATAATTTATGTAAATACCAAATCTTAATTAATTACTTGAAAACAAAGATTGGAAAAAGTTAATTTTGAATTTAAAAATAATAAAAATGAATTTAATTAAAAAGGTTAAAGAAATTAGCAAAGTAAAGAAAACAAAAGAAAACGTTTTGAAAACCAAATTATAAAAGCCTAGGGTTCTGCCGTCCCCTTAATAATCTTATGTAGATTTACCAATTACTTATGAATTACACATGCAATTTTGAAGGTTAGGTTTTCCTAAGGCATATTCTACTCGTGGTATTCAAGCTAGAACATATATCAAACATGCAATCCGTCTATGGTATTCAGATCAAATATAAACATGCATGACTCATTATGCTTTGTGAAAACCCTTTGAAAAACCATGCAATCCCTAAGACGTGGTATTCGCCCTTAGGTGAAATTACAACTACCAATCACAAGAAGCAATACTCAATCCGCCAGTGGGATTCCGACCGAATTGCATCTAATTACTTATCTAAACATCATAATGGTAGCTAAGCATTAAGATATAGAGATAGTTTAAACACAGTTATTAATAATTCAAAGCATGCATGCATAATATCATATGCAATTAAATAAAGACTACATATTCATGATAAGGTTCAAGGCATTGCCGTAGCAAACGAAAATTAGTTACGAACAATCATAAAACAAAAGGAATTTTATTGAAATAAAAAAAAAAGATAGAAAACACCTTGAAATACAAAACGTCAAAGCCTAGCTAAGTTCTTCCAAATTGATGCCTTTGTTCTCTCTCCTTTTCTAATGGCTAAAAAGCCTTATTTATACTACCACAAAATAAAATCCTACCTAGAAAAGGTCTTCTAAAAACTAAGAAACATAATAGAATAAGATAATTAGGAAATAAAAGGTTTTCTATTTGAACTGAAATTCGAACTTCTCAGAAAATCAGACTTATGACCAACCAAATCAACTCTGATTTGGTCCCAAAAGGTCTCTTTTTAAAGCTTGAGATGTCCTTAACAAATCCTTAGATGAATCTTCCTTAAAATATGTCATCTTGACCTTCAAAATACGCAAAGCGTCCAGAAACGTCAATCTGGGAAAGCTGCGTGCTGGGCCTTTATTTCTTCGCCACGGTCAAACGACTTGGTAGAAAAATCTGAAATTTTGATAAAATCATCTTGAAAGACTCACGAACATCCTCCATTGGAATTACTCCAAAATTCATCCGTTTGATCACTTTTTTTCTCTAGAGGAATTCGAATGTCCTACATTGAAAATATATAACAAAATATCAAAATTCTACCAAAATTACTAATAAATTAATACTAAGATAAGGGTAAAATATGAAGTATAGTATCGACTTATCATGTGGCTAGGAAAGTATTTCTCTGGGCAATATAGACATTGGCCCCGAGAATTACCCTCACAGACTTCTGCAAGAGATAAGTGCAGCGGTGGCCGAGTTGGCGATGAGGGAAGTGGTCTTGTGGGTGGAGCAGATGTCGTCGAGGACACTGTCAGAGACGTCGGAGAAGGGCAATGAGAGTATTGGCAGAAGGTGCTATGACATCGTTGTTGCTTATTGTCATAGATACGGGCGAGTTCGATGGCGTGGGCCAAAGAATGAGGGGCTTGAGCTAATACATCATTCTGGAGGTCCATCTTAAGCCCACGCCCCTAAATGTTGTGCATTGGTCTAACCTTGGGCTTGGCAAGACAAAGGAATGAAATCATTAACATAGGCCTCGAGAGATGCTTTTGGAATGCAAGAGAGAAGAACATGTTGAAGTCTAATTGGTCACCCGGCCCAAAACGTTGTAAGAGACATTCGGTCAAGGTGGCCCATAAAACGGATCCAATATGCAATTTGCACCATTTGAACCACAAAGCCGGATCACAAGTGAAATGGAGGCCCACCACCGTGACCCTGTTGGGGGGTGGTTGACACCATGGTAGTCCAAATACTCTTCCGCCAAAGCTAACCAGTTGAATGGGTCATCGCTGGAGAACCATGAAAGCTCGATTTTCATGAATTTGGTACCAGTGGAGTGGGACGGGGCACCAGACAGGATGAGGTGTTGTTGGTGGGTGGGAAATAGTATGGGAGGGGGATGACAAAGGGTGGAAGTGGACGTGGAAAATTGGGGAGACGCCGACGGATATCCGATCAATTGGTACTTACTTGGTACTTACTTGTAAATTGGTAGAACAATTTGGAAGGCATGATAGAACCTGCAAAAAGTAAAACCATATGGCTAAAAGGAGAGTCAAGAGAGAGAGAAGCGAGTGAAAGGAGAGGAGAAAGAGCTAGGGAGTTAAGTGTTGGTGGCAAAATCATCGAGAGAGGGAGAGTTTGGGAGAGAAGATGCAGCTCTGAAAATTGAAATCGAGAGGAGAGAGATGAAATTCCATAAATGGAAAATGGTTGGCGGCTAGGGTTGATGAAAATGTTAAAGTATGAGTAACTAATAGTTATTAAGCATATAAATATATTTTCTGTATTATAATTTGACAAATCAAGAGTTGGCTCAGTGGTGAAGTTCCATGATTCTCCCAAGGGAGATTAGGGGTTCGAATCCTTGCGGTCTCATTTTTGAGGTAATTATCTAAAGTCAGTTCGGTTTGGGAAAACTGAAATCCACAAATGTTAGACCCAATACCAAACCGAATTGGGCGGTTCGGGATAATAATCAAACCAAAATTTTCGAATTTTGAGATAATTTCGGTTCGGGTTCGGTATAGATCAGGAATTTCGGGAATTTTTTCCAACCCTAAAATAGTCAACGTAAGTCATTTTCATTATATAGAGATATAGTTGTTAACTGCCATTGCATAATTGAACAAAAGAATTTTACTAACACATTTTTTTTAAATACTATATATTATTATTATGGAAAGAGAGACGTTTCAAAATTATTACAATAATTTTAAGAAGGGGGAGTTCCGAATTCAGGCACATGTGGAAACACAACACTCAGTAAGATATCGAACCACATCAAATTTCAGTCACACATGAAAACTTGAAGAGAAAAAAAAAAAAAAAAAAAAAAAAAAAAAAAAGATATTGATCGAACATATTTAGCCACCAACGGATACATTAAGGCTATTTGTGTGTTGCTCATGTACTTCGTGTTACTCTCCTCATCTTTGCGTACGTACTAACTACAAAATTGCCATTTCTCCTTTATTTTTTTTCGTTTTTATATCAATGTAGTACTAAAACTCCGACAATTATAAGGTTTGTAATTGTATGTTTTTTCTTTCTAAAATATAGATATTTTATTTGGTAAAGTTTGTTGCAGTTCTAATTTAATTAAGAATGTAATTGTGTAAATCCTAAGTAAAGATTATGTAGAAATCTTATGAGATCTAAAAGATCTTTTTTATTAATGTTTGTATTACTTGAAGATCTTTCCTAATGTTAATTCCTCAAGGCCGTATCTCTCTTTTTACTTTGCGATCTCTCTCCCTTCTCCCTTGTAAATGTATACTACAATTGAGTTTAAAGTGCTTTTCTTTATTCTATGAACTTACTAAACAATTGCACACGAAAAGCCTCACGAAATTCAGCTACATAATGCCTAACATCACCATTCTAAAAATCTCCACTAGGAGGCTACCATCCCGATTAATTCCTAAGAGTTTGAAAATTAAGAAATGACCCCTAGACTTGTCTAGGCACCCACCTAGCCTGCCTAGACAAAAAATAGATAACTTTTATTTTGTATTTAGTTTTTTAATAAATTATAAGAGACTTGTTGAACACTTTGATGAACAGTCACTATATGCTTGTTTCCATGTTTTCGAATACATTTTAATCTATATCTCATTCTATTTTGTAATTTATGTATCTTAGCACAATTATGCATTTTTTTTAAGTATAAATAAACCTTTATTTATGTTACATAATAAATTTAAAGAACTATTATTAGTACTCCACAAATCTTATTAAAACTATAAAAACACCTAGACATTAGATCCATTCCTGACGCACGCCTATCGCCTTTTAAAACCAAGCCTAACATTGTTAATAAGAACAACATTTTTGCTTAACTTTTTTTAGTACCCCTTTTTTCCACAAAGATTATATGGTAGGTAACAACAGTTATTTTGGATTTAACTTTTTCGTCCATTCATTCGTTTTTCAACTTTTCAACTAAGCATTAGGGATTTGTTTGAGACTTTCTCTGTCAGAAGCAGTTTTGCTTGTAAATACTTATTTGTAAGTGTTGTGTTACAAACATGTTGAAAAATTCAGTACAAACAAAGACACTAATCATTCTTCTGGCAAGCTTGCTTGGAGATATTCGCCTAGCCATCCTTTTGACAAGCTTGTCGACGTGGCACTTTGAACCAATGCAACAGCGACACATTATTATAGCTATTATCCCGATCCCGGTGGTTTATCACTTATTGGTACGTCTATTGGACGGTTCCCTGCCAAAATCATCTCGATTTGCAGATGCGACCTACTGATGATCATCTTCCTTGCTGCATCCTCTGCAATAACAAGAAGAAACTTTTCATCAGTACAGATGACTAGATGTTTGTGAAGGGCTCGTTCAACAACCATTTAAATTTTTAATTTTTAGTTTTTCAGTTTTATTTTTGTGAAACTTGTTTGGTAAGTGTTAAAAAAAAATTTGAAAATTGAAACCGAAATGAAAGCATATATGTGTGTGTGTGTGTGTATAATATAATATAAAAAAAAAACTTTTAGTATTTTGTTCTTATGAAATTAAAAATAAAATAGATATCAAACGGCCAAAACAATAATTTAATGCATATGAGAGATAAAAGAGAGGGAGGGTAACTGTGTATTGGATCTTCTGAAACATCGGCAACAACTAATTTTGATGATAACAATAGCAATACAAGGAAGGAAACCATTTTCATTAGTAGAGATATAAAGTTTGGCTCCTTCATTCCCCTAGCCAAGCTAGTAAGCTAAATGCGACCTACATCAAAACGCGAATGCGACCTGCACCAAAACGGGTTTTATCTAACCAAATGTTATTGCTAGGTCAATGTTTCTATGTCTACGTGCCCATTAAATCATCTAAATTTATGTTCAAGTAAAATGCTAAGAAGGCTTTTTTAAGGTGAAACATTTTATATTTTATGTCACCTCACGTTAATTCCTATTTTAACATTATAAATCGTTGTTCAAAAAATATGAGATGACAAAGAAGTCGTAAAGAGTTTTTTTAGCATTTCTCTTATGTCCAAATGACTTGCAATAATTTGGTGATAATGGAATTGTCAAAATCACGTTTTGATGAAATTAGGGCCAACGAAATTTCTTGTTATTATGTTGGAGGTTTTCAATATCTAAAATTTTCAATGTCAAATGTCAATGCCTGATTTTTTTGACCGAAAAATATAATATGTAATTAAGCATGGAAGAAAATAAAATAAAGTCTGATTGGACCAGAATTAAAGAGCCAGTCAATGTCATAGTTTGAATCTTCCAAACCCCCAACGAAGACCTAGTTTGGTACTGACATAATTATGAAAAAAATTGGTAAAAAAAAAGTTGGGAGTTGTTTTTGTGTTTGGTAAACGTTCAGCTTCAGTTTTTTTTCACAGTTTTGGGTGAACAAAAACAAAAAACAAGAAGCTGCAAAACCCAGCTTTGAAAAACCGGCTTTTTTTTCACATCTGTTTTACATAAAAGTTTACCAAGCACTATAATACTGCTTTTTTTTTTTTTTTTTTCAAAAGAACTTTTACAAAAAAGTTTACCAAACATTCCGCTGTTTTATTTCACATCTGCTTATTCTTACTGCACAACAGAAGCAACTTTTTTTCAAAGCACATCAATACCAAATCAGTCCTAACTCATGCTAATGCATGCTCCTCACTCTATACATGAGGATTTTCTACTTATTTTTAAAGTGTCGAGTACTTGAGCAGTATTTTACATGCCATATTATAAGTTGGAGAAAATTAACATTTTTTTTTTTTTGTCTTTCTACTTATTTTATAATATGTGGAGTACTTGCTTGAATACTAAAAACTTGAAAAAAATTCTCCCTACCTAGAAGGTTCAAAGATTAATGTCATATACTAATTCCGAGTCGCACATCTCTCTTATAAATAATAGAAAAACTAATGAAAATGGCTTAAAAACTTTAAATTTTAACAAAAAATCAAATAATAACTTTATTTAATAATTAGAACAAAACCTAATCTTAAAACGGTCTATTTAAAATGGCCCAATCATTAATTTCCGGGTTTGCCCCTGACGGCAAGCCTTTTTCCGTTTAATTTCATTTACGGATCTCCCTACTATTCTCTATCCTCCCCCATTTCTTCCTAACATTCGAAACCTTCCAATTTTTCTTTGGGGTTTTTTGAAATAGGTCCAAAGTAACTAAAAATTGGACCTATTTCAAAAGTCAAAAGTCACTAAAAATTGGACATATTTCAAAAGGTTGTTTATAAAATTGGATGTATTTCAAATTTTCCCTTTTTTTTCTTTCTAGTTTCAGATCTCAACTCCATGCCTATCAGTATGCAAAATCTATAGATCCCATCTGACCCCAAACTTAATTTTGATCCATCTCCATCTCTGTCAAAAGGCAATCACTTACATGCAAAACGATGTCACTCTCTCTCTCTCTCTCTCCCCCTTTTGTAAAGATGAGAAGGGACCTGGACTTTTCACCGACATCAGCAAAAAAAGCCATAGGTAAGCAATCGTTCTCGTTCTCTCTCTCTGTCTCCCTCCGCCTCTACGATCTTTCTACTGTTTTGTCGCTCTCTCGATTGCGCGTAATTTGCACCTAAAATGATGTGTTTTGGCTTCTGTTGCAAATCCTCTGATCATGGACTACAATTCTACAGCGATGTTGGCGTGGTACGCTTTTGAATCTAGTTTAATCCAAATGTGTATAGCTAATTAAGCAATCAAGAAATATAGCTTCAGATCGTGAATTAGGGGTTCGGATCAATGTTGTTTGCTAGTTGATTGTTTTAGCTAGATCATAGTGCCAATCTCATACTATTTTTTTGTGTCGGGTTCGAAATTGAGATTGAAGTATTTAGAATTAAGTCATTTTTGTAGTTAATAGCTTTCTCTGTCCAAGGAAATCTTTTAGTTCATCAAGAAGTCGGTTTATATGTTATTATAAACCAATTTTAAATTATTCTGATGCTTTTGCATTTTTAAGCTTTGATTTCTGAGTTCTTCTGGAATTTTGGGATATATTTTATTGTGACTTTTACATTCATCTTTCCACTATGTGAGTATATTAGTTGAAGAAAATCTGGATAAGGGAAAGTATCTTTTGTGCTCTTGACTAGTGAAATGGATAAATGACTCTGTGTGATTCTGAGTTTGTTTTAAGTTTTTAATGTTGTTTCCACTTTTAGTGTACTTCCTCGGTTTCAAACTTAAGTGTAACTTTGCTATGAACATATTCCCAGTAATCCACAGTTCAGCAGTACCCCAAAACCTTTGAAGAAAAATGATTAAGCCAACACGTCACCACTCACAGACCGTTGCATTAAGCCAACACTTTACGATTCAAAAGATCATATTACCATAAGACATGAGGACTTTTAATTACCAAATTCTACATCCACAATTTTTGTAATCATTCACATAAAATAATAACAATTCGAATAATCTCTTATATCAAACACAATATTAAATGGTCAGTTTTTAGTCTGATAAAGCACCAAACGTCTCACTAATTTAATAGTCAATAGAATCCGAGCTACCAAACATGGTTTTAGGAGCGAGTCCAACTAGCACTCCTCTTCTTGTTAATTTACCTGCAATTATAACAGAGTACCATATGGCTTCAATCAAGTAATAGTTAACTCAACTACAAAAAATAAATTATAGTCAACTCAATCCAGTTGATTCTGCAATAAAAAAGGATTGTAATTAATTGAAGATTGTACTTAATCTTGGCTGAAGAACAACATACATATATTACAGCAGCAACAACAACAAACAAACCTTATTTTACTAAGTAGGAAGAACAATATAGATATATTGATATAATTAAACAAGCCCATCCGACTTTCGTGCCAACTCAAACAATGTCAAACGCAATTCAAATCTTAATGAGTTGTTCAAGTGTGATGCCTGGTCCTCCAGTGGAAGTTGCAATTTGTAATGATAACAATTGAGAAACCATGTGCATTGTTGGCCTAGATTGCGGTTGCGAATGCCTGCATGCGATTGCTACACTTGCAATGGTTGTCAGTTCATCTTCAACTTCAGGTGTAGGAGGTGGAAGCCGTTGGTCCAATACATCCTTCAGCAATTTGTTTTCACACACGGATGGAGACGAAAAGGACGAGATTAAATCGCCTAGTCGCTTTCCCATGATCACTTCCAGTGCCAGCACTCCGAAGCTATAAACGTCACATTTCTCAGTTACCTTCATTGTGTAGGCCAACTCTGCATAAAAATTAAGGAAGAGCAAGCCATTAGTGTATGTTAACTTGATATCACAAATTTAGAAAACATTATATTTTTTTTTAACTGTTTTACTTTACCTGGTGCTACATATCCGTATGTGCCTGCAAGAGAGCTCCAATTTGATGAGTCTGGATTCAATAGCTTAGCAGTGCCGAAGTCCGAAACACAAGGCTCGTAGTCATAATCCAACAAAATGTTGCTGCTTGATATGTCCCGATGTACAATTGGTGGCACGCAATCATGATGCATGTAAGATAGTGCATGAGCTACGCCTTTTACAATTCTCACCCTTGTACTCCAATCCAATTTTTTTGCTTCGTCTTCTTTGCTCAAGATTGAAGCCAGACTACCCTTGTCAAGATACTCATAGACCAGAAATGAGTGCTGTGAATTTGAACAGAAACCACAAAGTTTCACAATATTTCGATGTCGTATATTGATTAATGCACTTATTTCATTGTGGAACTCCTGTGATGTCTCCTCCCTGTCAAGTTTTTGATGGAGTTTCTTCACTGCAACTATGCTGCCTGATGGTAGCTTCGCCTTGTAGACACTTCCAGATCCTCCCTTCCCAATACAATATATGGAGTTAAAACCATCGGTTGCTCTTATGATCTCCGAATACAATTTTTTTCCATCAAAAAGAGAGATTGAAAAAACTTCTTCTTCATCATGGATATCGCTCTTGTCTGTTTCTGGCTCTTTCTTTCTTCTTGTTTTAATGAAGACAATTGCAAAGAAGGCAAGTAAAACTACTCCCAAGATAGGGAAAACAATTGCAAACACGAGTTTTCTGTTGTTTTTTCTTTTTGAGACGTGCTTATTGCAAGATTGTAGTCCTACAACATTTCCACACAACCCTACATTCCCTTCAAAGCTGTGGGCATCTTGAAATGCTTTGTTGTTGGGGATGGGACCCTGCAAGTGATTGTAGGATACGTCTACGTACAGCAAGCCGCGCATTCCATCAAACGTTGCTGGAATGAGACCGGAAAGATTATTGTGGGAAAGATTCAGTCCCTCCAAGCTCTGCATATTGCTCATTTCTGATGGTATCTTACCTTCAAGTGAGTTATGACTTAAATCTAATTGTGACAGGTGAAATAACTGCCCCAACTGAAATGGAATTTCTTGACTGAAATTGTTGTTGCTCAAATTCAAGTAGTTTAAACTGACCAATTCACCAAAAGTGCTTGGAATTGAGCCATTCAGCTTGTTGGTTGACACGTCAAGATATTCGAGTTCAGTAAATGCTCCAAATTCAGAGGGTATAGAACCCAAAAGTTTATTGCCATTCAGTTTTAGGTTCACCATCGAAGCCAATCTCCCCAAATCCTTGGGAACCACCCCAACCAGATGATTCGAAGAAAAATCAAGTTCTTGAAGTTTTGTTGCATTGGCAATCTTAGATGGTATGCTACCAGTAAGGTTGTTCCCCGCAAATATTAGAGTTGTTAAGTTTGGACACTGTCCCCAGATGTCTGAGATTTCACCATACATGTTGTTGTCGCTTAGGTCTACAAACTGAAGATTAGGATAGACACCAAAGTCTTCAGATATATTGCTTGTAAACTGGTTCCCCTCAAGACGGACTCTGACTAAGCTCTTGCAACCTTTCAAGCTTTCCGGGATTGGACCTGAAAATTCGTTGTTTTCTGCACTAAACCTTTGTAGCAATCCACCTCTACATATATCTCGAGGCAAATAACCAGAAAATCGGTTAGTAGCCAAGTCAAGTATGGTCAACTTCATTAGATTCTCCATCTCTTGGGGGATTGATCCAGATAATTGGTTACCGCGGAGGTATAGGTTTTCTAGGCTGCTCAAGTTGCCAAACGAAGAGGGAACAGTTCCGTTGAACTGATTGTTGGTCAGCTCCAGAGACACAACAAATTTCAAGCTTCCAATCTCTTCAGGAATAGTGCCGGAAAGTTTATTATCGTAGAGAGAGAGATAAATAAGGTTTGTCAAATTGCACAAAGAAGTTGGGATAGAACCAGAAAGGGTATTGTTGTACAACATCATCGTGGTTAGATTTTTCAAGTTTCCGAAACTTAGAGGGATTGGGCCTGATAAATAGTTGTCAAACAAGTAAAGTTCAACCAACTTCGAAAGGTTTCCTATTTCGGGAGGGATAGGACCCGAAAGTTGGTTTCCGAAGAGAATCAAAGAAGTCAATTGGCTCAAATTACCGACAGAAGCTGGAATTGAACCCTCTAAATTGTTTAAGTTTAGAGCTAGCTGATAGACAAATTTAAGTTGGCCTATTTCTTGAGGAATTGAGCCGTTGAACTTATTAGCATTTAGGTGAAGAACCTGAAGATTTGTTAAAAGACCAATTTCGGGTGGGATTTTTCCAGACATTTGATTGTAGGATATATCGAAATAGATGAGTTTGGTGAGGGAACTGATCTCAGGAGGGATTTGATCAAAAAGTTCATTCAAGCTGAGGTCAACATATGCAAGATTAGGCAAAGACATGAATGGAAATTGAAGTAGAGTACCTTGTATACCAGAATTGGTGAGGTTTAATCTGTTGACACTTCCAGCAGAGTTGCATGAAACACCAACCCAAGTATTGCATGGGGCTTCATTTGCCTTAATCCATGAGGTCAGGTTGTTTTGGGTTTGGTTTTGAAAGCTAGCTTTCCATTTGAGGAGTGCTTCTGCTTCAGTGGAATTGGCAGAAGCAAAAGCATTTTTTGGTGATGAAGCTAGCTGAAGATACAAGATAAGGCAAGATAGAAAGCATACTTTCTCACAACAAGTTGAAAATCTCACCATGGTTTTTGTGTATACTTTTTTTAAGCAACTCAGGGCTTTACTTATAGTGAGATGCATTATTAATTTGCATATCCTTTATTTGTTTTTGTTATCCCACCTAAACTCTTGACTTTGCAGGCGGGTCCGTTCCTTACTTGGATACTACCTGTGCCTCGGTAGATGGATTCTAAACAACTAGCACTAGATTTTTGACCTGTTTAAGTTTTTGCTATTAAACTTAAAGAAAATGGGAGAAACCTTGAACTTCTAGTGAATTTTGAAAAAAATTATTTTTTATTAATTTATTTCAAAATTTAAGATGAAAGCTACACCAGGCAAATTTAAAAAGTATATAGAAACAAAAAGGCCCTTAATCAATTGTCAACGAGCACGACAATCTAGAAACCTTTGAATATTCTTTCTGAATTAATATATGAGATGGTATTTGTATAAGAAGATTGAGTAATATTATTCATATCATGTTTTTGTACTATATTTTCATACTATCTTAGGTAACATTTGATACGGACAGCCACCTCATTTGAATTAATCAGATTTTTAAATTTAGTTCATTATTTAATAAAGTAATAATTAAGAAAAACTAGTTAATTAAATGATGATTGTGGTATATGAGGAGTCTTTGTACTGATTTGGTACTGATGTGCTTTTATAAAAAGTGGGTATAAAAAAAAACTGAGCTAAAAAAGGTGTTTGGTAAACACTTCAAAACAACTTTTTTCACAGTTTTAGGTGAAAAAAAAAGCTGAAAACGTGAAGCAGCAAAAATGATTTTATTCTCATAGCATAGCAGAAACAGTTTTTTTTTTCAAAGCACATCAATACCAAACTAGCTCTTTCTCCTTCCTTTCCTTGAGTTTTGCAAATTTTTTAAATGATGTGATTGTCCACATCACATGCCACCTAAGGTAATATAAAAATATGGTTTGAATAACATTACTCGAGAATATTTGAATTTTCTTACACTTTGTGCTGAAGTCTTTGTCTCTTATCTTTAAAATAGAATATTAAAAATTGCAGTGTGAACATATATTCATATTGTCAAACAAATTTAAAGTCTAGCAGGGTATTGAAAGCAATCCGTAAGGTATATTGACAATTTCCCAAATTGATAATGCAGTATTTGGTATCAATGGTATATTTAATAATGTTAGGTAGGTATTGAAAGCGATCAGTAAGGTATATTGATAATTTCCCAGATTGATAATGGAGTATTTGGTGTCAATTGTACTTGAGCAATATATTACGTGTCGTATTATAAGTTGGAGAAAATTAACATATTTTTTTGTCTTTCTACTTATTTTATAATATGTGGAGTACCTGCTTGAATATTAAAAACTTGAAAAAAATTCTCCCTACCTAGAAGGTTCAAAGATTAATGTCATATACTAATTCCGAGTCTCACATCTCTCTTATAAATAATAGGAAAACTAATGAAAAGAGCTTAAAAATTTTGAATTTTAATAAAAAAACAAAGGGTAAATTACATTTTCATACCTCAGGTTTGGGGTCTATTTCAATTCCTTACAACATCTTCAAAACATATCACTTTCATACCTTAAGTACTATTTTATTTCAAAATAATATCTCTGTTACATTTTTCATCCATTAATCTGTTAAATGCTGACGTGGCTACCATATATATGCCACGTGGCTGCCAAATGTCTGCCACGTGGCAAATAAAATAATTTTTTTTTTTAAAAAAACCTGAATTTTCTCAAAAAAAAAAAACCTCACTATCCCTCCTTCCCCCCCCCCCCCCCCCCCCCCCCCCCAAAAAAAAGCGACCCATATCCCTATCCCAAATCCAAAACCCAAAAAACCTGCAGCAGCAGCAACAAGAAGAAGAAGAAGAAGAGGGAGGAAGAAGAAGAAGAAGAAAAACCTCCCTCCCCACCCCCCCATCCCGGCGCCGCATGACCTTCCCCGCCCCCCTGGGTCAGGATCTCGTGATTTTCAGTATGGATGAGTTTTGAAAATCCTTTGAGTTTGAGATGATTTTTGGACTGATTTTGTGGTAGATCCACCTAATCTTAGGTGGAATTTCTGTGGGTGATGGGGGATGGGAGAAAAGGGTGGCTCGGGTGGGACGAGCAGGGGCTTTTTTTTTTTCTCTCTCTCTCTCTTTCTTCTTCTTCTTCTTGCAGGTTTTTGGGTTCTGGGTTAGGGTCCCCGGCGGCCGCGGGGGCGGGGGGGGGGGGGGGGGGGGGGGGGGGAGGGGAGGGGGGGAGAATGCACTGCTTTCAAATTTTTTTTTTTTTTTTGAGAAAATTTAGGGTTTTTAAAAAGAATTAAAAAAATATTTTATTTGCCACGTGACAGACATTTGGCAACCACGTGACATATATGTAGCAGCCACATCAGGATTTAACAGATCAATGGATGGAAAATGTAATTGAGGTATTATTTTGAAATAAAATAGTACTTAAGGTATGAAAGTGAAATGTTTTAAAGATGTTGTAAGGAATTGAAATAGACCCTAAACCTGAGGTATGAAAGTGTAATTTACCCTTTTTTTTTTCAATTTTTTTTCTTTTTTTGAGAAAATTCAGGTTTTTAAAAAATTAAAAAATTATTTTATTTGCCACGTGGCAGACATTTGGCAGCCACGTGGCATATATGTGACAGCCACGTCAACATTTAACAGATCAATTGATGGAAAATGTAACAGAGGTATTATTTTGAAATAAAATAGTACTTAAGGTATGAAAGTGAAATGTTTTGAAGATATTGTGAGGAATTGAAATATACCCCAAACCTGATGTATGAAAGTGTAATTTACCCAAAAACAAAGTAATAACTTTATTTAATAGTTAGAATAAAACCTAATATTAAAACGGTCCATTTTAAAAGGCCCAATCATTAATTTTCGATTTTACCCCGGAGGGCAAGCCTCTTTCCGTTTAATTTCATTTACAGATCTCCCTACTATTCTCTATCCTCCCCCATTTCTTCCTGACATTCGAAACCTTCCATTTTTTCTTTCTAGTTTTAGATCTCAACTCTATGCCTATCACTATGCAAAATCTATAGATCCGATCTGATCCCAAACTTAATTTTGATCCATCTCCATCTCTGTCAAAAGGCAATCACTTATGGTGTGTATGAAATTACCATCAAAGATTTTATGGAATTGAGAACTATGCCCTGGGATTGCAAAAAATTACCATCAAAGATTTTATGGTGTGTATGAAATTACCATAAGACTTTCCGGCTAATGAAATGGCTACCCAATGTTCTCATTCATTCCCAGTGGATCCTTCTTCTCTCTAAAAATTGAGCGAACCAAGTTCACCGTTGTATATGACAACCGATGTTGCTCGCGACTCCTAAAATCCTTGGCCTTGCTTTCCAACCTCGCTCTCAACTAATACTTCATGGTTAATTATATCCGCTAGAAAAGGGCCATGGACTCTAAGAGCCTGAGAGCATCTTTAAAGGCAAATTTATTTAGTATTTGTTGAAGAAAAAAAAAGGATGTATATGTGTGTGTGATGTGTATTACTAAACAAAAAGGTTTAATGGGAGATGAAATAGTGGGAGTCTCGTATTAATTGAAACAAAAAATGGTTTGACATGTTTAATTTGTTTCCACTTTCATCAATAGTGGCCTAGTTATTGGTCTAGTTTCATAAATAGTGTCTAGTTTTTTGTCCACTTTCATAAATTGTGGTCTTGTTCTTGGTCCAGTTTTATAAGTAATGCCTAGTTCTTAGTCTTGTTTCATAAATAGTGTATAGCAATTAGTACAGTTTCATAAATAATATCTTTTTCTTGGTCTAGTTTCATAATATTTATTTCTTGGTCTAGTTTCATAAATAGTTTCCAACTCTTGGTTTAGTTTTAGAAATAGTGTCTCATTCTTGATTTGGTTTCATAAATAATGTCTACTTATTGATCCAGTTTTCATAAATAGTCTCCTTATTGATCAAGTTTCATAAATAGTGTTTAGTTCTTGTTCCACTTTCATAAATAGTGGTCTAGCTCTTGGTCCAGTTTCATAAATAGTGCCTAGTTCTTAGTCCACTTTCATAAATAGTGACCTTGTTCTTGGTCTAGTTTTATAAACAATGCCTAATTCTTGGTCCAGTTTCATAAATAATGTATAGCAATTGGTATAGTTTCATAAATAGTGTCTCTTTCTAGGTCTAGTTTTGTAGATAGTATTTCTTTCTTGATATAGTTTCATAAATAGTTTCCACCTATTTGTTTAGTTTTAGTAATAGTGTCTCATTCTTGATTTGGTTTCATAAATAGTGTTTACTTATTGGTCTTGTTTCATAAATAATGTCTCCTTATTTTAAGGAGGATTAGAATGACATACTATGATAAAAAAAAAAAAGGAGGATTAGAATGATATACTATGATAAGAAAAAATATACAATCAATAATGGTACCAATTGACAATTTGACAACATAAGCATCTAAACATCTTACTATTATACATATATCCCAGATTTTACTAAATTCGTCCTTCTAAATATGGCTAAATAATAAAGACTTGTAGCTCAGTTGATAAAAAAACATTCACATTTACTCTCGGAATCTCGAGCTCCTCCCTTAATATTTATAGTAGAAAAAAGAAAAAAAGAAAAAGAAGATATTGTGAAGGTTATAATTCATACATGATAGCGCATTTATTGTTATTGTGCCCAATATGTCAACTATTTAAAAAAAAAAAAAAAATTAGAAACCGAAATCACCTACAAATTGAGATTGAGGCCAAACAAATTTTTTTTTTCATAAAATTAAAACAGCCCACAACCACAAGCATCTATAATATTACAATTTACAAAGATATTCACAACCATTATATATAAAAACTAGAATTTTACATGTTCTATCCCCAACTAAAATAAAACTAAAATTATAAAGGTTTTAAGTGAATATCGGTTCTCTCAAGAATACGAAGATCAAATATTAAGGTTTTAAGTGAATATCGGTTCTCTTATCTTCTAGTTCCAAAATTTTCTTTCCAAAATGCTGCTTGAGTGCCACAGTGTCGGACCCTTCAAAAAATTTCATCTCCGACTGCACAAGCGTCAAATGCAAAGTTACACATAAACTCTGTGATGACATTAATGTGATTTTGATTTAAAACAAAACAATCTACACACGCAAATGACACCTCTTTTTGTTGTAGACATTTATTCAATTCATGCAACTCTGTCCATCATATTTTGCATAAGTGTGCTCCCACTCTTTTGCTACTTCATCAATTTCCTGGGAATCACCTGCTAAGATAGGAAATTGTACCATATATAAAATAGCTCCATTTTAATGAACTTCCCAACACTATCAATGCACATGAGAAAATAGCCTATTTGCAAAAACAATAACACAACTTACATAATTGCATATGATTTAATTGCGAAAAGAAAATGCTGTTGACAAAGTCCTAAACCATATATAAGCGATACCTGTTATCGCTTCACCCATTTGATAGTCAGCCAATTCTAAACTTTGCAAACTCCTTTTTAGGCCATTGCTTTTGACAAAGCAGGGGCTACCATCCTGCAAAATGAAGTTTTAGATTTGCAAATGTATCTTTCTAGCTGAATATATATAGTTTACAAAGTGAAATAAGAAACCAAGACTTGAAAGAAACAAGAAGTCAAAATCATATATATTAGTACTTGAAAGAAACAAGATGAAAGAATAACGTCAATCTCTACTAGAGCATGTAACACATACTTGAGAAGCTCTTTCACATCGCTCTACACCATTGCACTTACTGCGGTATTCATGAAGTTCCCGACGAAGGTCCTCATCAGCAGCTTCAAGCCAAGTAATTCTTTCCTTCAGAACCTAGATGATTAGTAAACTAACATTACTAGCAAAAAAGATGTACAAAACAATAAAAGTTTGGACAATCATTTAGGTTTAGGTCAAAAGCAGTGATAAATCTCAAAGCTATCTATGACATTAATTTCTAAGAAAGATAGCAAGTGTCGGCAAATACACAGAGAAACTACAGAGACCACTTGGAAAAAGAAATATCATAAATGTTCAGAGATGCAGCACATACACTATTCACAGATCAAGCTTTAGATCAGTGCAGGTAGATCAGTATACCATTTTTTTCAGGTGTACAATCATGTCTGTGTCTATACTTTATACAGTCCTAGGATTATTCAAGCAATTTTCAAAGGGTAAGGCTCTGTGAATAATAGAAAGTATATGAACAAGTGGGTCAGTAGATTTTATCAGGTACCAAAATGTATTTAGTGCAACACATGTGAGTTAAAATTTGATAAGGTAATTACCAAGTTTTAAGTGGGATGAAACTTCAATAATTAGTAGAATGCATGTCTCTACTTACCACTAAACTTCTTTTTATCCTATCAGGCGCAAAGTTTTCATCAGGGGTGCAGGCACAGATTATCGCTCGAGGACGCTAAGGTTTGCAAAGAAAAAAAAAAATGATAGTATGACAAATTATGAATAATTGTAA
Organism: Pyrus communis; assembly: GCF_963583255.1. Classification (NCBI taxonomy): domain Eukaryota; kingdom Viridiplantae; phylum Streptophyta; class Magnoliopsida; order Rosales; family Rosaceae; genus Pyrus; species Pyrus communis. Next base: position 22,542,364 of record NC_084805.1, on the reverse strand, counting down.
TATGGTATTTATCAAATGTGTTCATATCTGCCAATTATAGTATAAATATGAACAATATAAACCAATAGAAAAATATCAACCAATAAAAAGTTGGGATATAATCAGTGAATTCTGCTAATAAATGATTTCTTACAGATAATGCTGGTGACTGGTGTAGTAGAGTTATCACTGAAATTATGTTCAGAAGTAATTCCTCTCTTATTAATGGTTGTTACCATACTGACTGTCATTTTCAGAAGGATAATGACAACATCACAAATCGTCGAGAGAAACGATCGGCTTCATCACCAGCTCGGGCCTCATCACCCATCGACGCCACTGCTACTCCTCTTTTTGTCGTCCCGTACGCCGCTCTCACACCTGCAAAACACACAAAATCCGAACAAAATCATATGTTTCTTAGATCTGAAATTGAAGAAATTTGGCTATGAATTTGTAGAAACTAACTTGAGGATCGGAAAGAGGATGGGAAGAGGATTATGGAGGTATTTGACGGTCTTGGGTGACAAGTGGAAGGCGGCGCTGTTGCCTGAAATAGAAGAAGGAGAGGAAGGATACGGGAAGGAGAGTGACAGGGAAGGAAGAGAGAGGATGAAGGAGAGAGAGAGAAGACTAGTTTTTCATATTTTTTCAGAAATTGTTATTATTACTTTAAAAATTTCATTCTATATTCTTTAGAATGTATTTTTTTCAAATATAATAAATTTAAAATGTAAAATGAGATTTTTAAAATATTAATAATAATTTTTTATTTTTTTTATCATTATTTTGCATAAAAGGCACGATTCTTTTTATACGTATCTAAAAAGTATATAGTGCAAATAATTCAAAATGTACCTTTGATTTAAATATATACCAAATATTAGGGCACAAAATTTAATACTGAACGTTTGGGCCAAAAAAATAAATTTTATTTTAAATATATTTAATCATATGACACAAAAATATTTTGGGCCTCATTAATTCTAGAAAAAAATTGCAGAGGAAAGTTTGGAGATAGAAGAGAGGTTTGTAACAATGTTAACCCTTGAGAAACTTACATGTTATTGGTAACCTTTGTAAAGGCACAAAAGTCATTTTGTCTCACACATAATATATTTAATTAATAAAAGTTTCATTATATAAATATGGACACATGCAATTGTGCTTATAAATCCTGCACAAAAAGTCTTTCGTGCCTATTCCTGTGCCCAATAATGTGTTTGTGTCCATTTTCTTTTACATTGGGCACAATATATGGTGCCCTTTATTGAATGTGCCCTTTTCCACCTTATTCTTGTTCAAAGACACACAAATTCCTTACTTGTGTCCTTCATTTTGTACCCAAAGCCCATTTTTCTTGTAGTTGGTGGTTTTTGGTTAAAATATTCATGATCCAAACCCTTTTTATTAAAGGAACTTTAATGAAAAGCTTTCGGTACTGTTCTCTTTAACGAAAAACCACATTTTTACATTAAAAAGTCAATCATAGTATTATTCACTTTACCTTTTATTTTGTACTTATCGTTAAAACTCAAAGTTTTCAATTCTTTTTTATTAGTTTTCAATTTTTTCTTCTTCCTACATCAATTCTCCTTCAAAGAATAAAAAAAGATAAAATTTAATATAAAATAATATTTTTTCTCTCTTCATCAACCTTTCTCATTCTCTCTTCTTCTTGATGGACGGAAAACAAAAAAAAATTGAATTTCGTTTTTTTTTTTCTTTCTGCAATTAATTTCCTTCAACTGGGGCTCAAATAAGACTTTGATTGAGAAGTGAAAATCCATGTGTATGCAAGTCCAGCAGATTCTTGCTATCATCTCCATTCCATTCCTTTCACAATCACATGCATGGACAAATGTGCTGACATTAAATATTTAATGACATTAAATATTTAATGGGATTGGGAAAATTAGGAATTGGACTAACGGAGGACCTTCCGTCAGGGGCATAAGCTGGAAAAAAAAAAATTAGTTTTGCATGTGGGCTTGTTTCTTACTTGTGAGGCATTAGTTTTTGTCCTTTTTTATTAAATTTCAGGTCATTTACATTAAATAAAGTTAGTAGATAGTTTTTGGTTAAAATGAACTTAGTCTAAATTCTTTTTCATTAAAGCTCTCATAAATAATACACTTGCAAGCGTGGTAAGTTAATTATCTCTCCCACATGCGTAACTTCACAACGATATTGCGAAAATCTCTTTTTCGTAACATCAAATATTCAGCGGCTGTCTTTGCTTCTCTCTCGTGTTTCTGTTTGGTCATGTAAAGGTACAAATCTATATTAGAAAGGAGAAGGACTATGTGGTGCACAAATGAAACCGCATTATTTTGCAATAATTCCTAATGAAAAGCTGGTTAGTTATAACTCAGACAAATACTAATTAGTCAGATGTCCCACTTAAAGTGCATAGTCAAACAAATGCAGGCAGATATGGAAGCTCTCATGGCAACCAACAAAAGACCAGAGAACCGTTTGAGACCAAAATTTTCGCTGCTCAGCAAGACTCTGCTGGAGTTTTGAATGGAAAAAACCATGAGTTTATTTTAATCTGCACTTGTGGATTGCTTTTTTGCAGATTTCAGATTATAAGTCTTACACAAGTAGATTTAGCGTATTGAATTAAGTATGGATTAAAAGAGTTTGTTATGGATTAGGATGCAGCCCATAATTAGAGCAATTAAAATAAGGGCTCGGGGACCTTGGGTTCTCAGAATTAATCCAATCCGTATATATATTCAAATAACTATGAGTTTGAATTCAAATCAAACGTTACAACTGAAATGGTCAATTATTAACAAGGTTCTAAAAGACGCTAGACGCTAGTCGAGCGGCGGGCTGGGGCCTAGCTCCTAGGCGGATTTAAGTAAATCTATCATATTTCGCGTAAATAAGTTTCTGCTTATACTTAAAATATATATAATTTCATCATAAACTACAAAATAGAATGCAAATATATTATGAAATATTGGAACATAACGAAAGCATGTGAAATAAGGATATAATGTGTGTTCATTTAGGTATGTAACAAGTCTCTTACAATTTATTGGAAAACACATAAAATGCAAAATGAAAGTTATCTATTTTCTATCTAAGTGAGTTGTGACTTAGGCGGGTGTCTAGGCAGGTCTGGGATGGCTAGGCGGTCTAAGCGGACGCCTCAGCAGGTCTATGCGCTCTTTCTTAATTTTCAAACGCTTAGGCAATAATTGAGACGGTGGTCAGCTGCCTAGCGCCTAGGTGGCGCTAGGCGGAGATTTTTAGAACAGTGGTTATTAATCAAACAATACAACAGTAAAAGGCAATTGTTCATTCTTGTCCAAAAGGTGTGAACAAGTCTATAATTTACCAACCCGTTCCCTTCATAATATCAATTTTTTAGACAACCTAGTTTTCATATAACATTACTATTTTGGAGATAAACACTCAGTACATTCGATACAATCAAAGCCCTAGTGCAAGGACTTTGATTGTGATAGTTGAATCATGGTGATAGAAGCCTACAAGAACTACTGAACAAGTGTAGAGGCCAAATTTCTGTCTATTAGGACATTGCAACCTTCCAAGCCTCTATCATCCATCTTTTAGTAAATTCTTGCTCATTTAATATTTTTTTCATTTTCATTTACATTATCCTTATTATTATTAGTAGTTTGTAATTTCTAATACTGTTATCAATAAATCATATTTTCTGTTTTGTTTCCAACAGACTCTTCCAAAACCTGGTAGCAGTTTGGCAGGCTTGATCCTTGTTACTCATACTAAATTGGTGATATTGGGTGCAGAAAGGAAGACGGAATAGTTCCCAATTCCCCAAGACAGCAGTCACCAGCAGGAATGAGAAAAGCTGAAAAGACATAACCATCAAAACGATTTCTTCTCATAAGAAACTAGACCATGAACTCCACCTTCTACTTGTGCTGCTGCTCTTCTTATCTGCACAATAAAATACATTGTCAACTGATTGAGAAACCATATTAGTTCTTGATACGATCGACCATCATAACATCTCAGCTTCCTTGAGCAATAACAAGGTAATCGTGGAGTGCGCTTTTCCTTGAGGTAATAGATCGGGCTGGGAAACTATCTAAGAAGTAAGCGGGGAGAGGGAAGACCCTGAGAGGTTACAGGTTTCTTCTGCGTAAGTAAATAAGTGTCTGCTTATGGGTGACACACAATGGCAATACTCTAGGTTAATAGGTTTCCTCCCCACTCGTTTCAGTAGTTTAACCTAAGAGTAAAGAACAAAAATATCACAGATAATGGAAAGAAACATTGGCTACAATATCAATTCTCATTTAAAGCATGGAACTAAAATGACATCCTTAATAACGATGATATGAGTAATACAATAACGTCTGCAAAATAGTTATTGTGTAAAACGAGGTTTCCAAGATCTTGGTGCTTTTTCATTGCCTTAAAACGCTTGATTTTATGAGATCATGAGCAGACTGCAATGAAGAAGCACCAAGATCTTGAAATTTCGAGATATTCACAACAGCTATTATATAAAAACCTATAAACAAATTGATTCAAGAAATCAAGACTCGTACATAGTGGGAGTCCTAGAGTTATGTTTAGTACATATTAGACACATTATTTTATTACAAACCCTACCTAGTGAAAAAAGAGGAAAGCCCTACTCCCTAACTGCCGGGTCATAATGACTTTGGATTTAGGGCCATCCACGTGAAGAAACTTGAGGTTCAGCCATAAAATTAATTGATAATATATGAAATAGCCTAATTACTTATAAACAAATGTAATGTCTCTTCTTTTCTCAATGTGAGACTCATATACTCTCAACACCACAAACCTCACCTACCTCCCTTCTTTTTCCTTTGGTTCTTTTTTCTTAGCATATTTTTCAAGTTTTCATTAGGTCTGGCTGCGATAGCGGCATTGTAGTTTTAGTTTGTAGTTGTAGTGGTGATCTATCTCGATGGCGAAGTCTACCCTGGCATCGACAGTGGTGGCAGCTGCACATGGCAATAAGCAAGTACTGTTCTTGGTATTAGGACTAGGGCTTTCATTTTGATAGGCTGATTTGTTTCGCCCATAGTTTTACTTTAAGTATGGTTAGATATGTCGTGTTGCAATTCTTTTGAATTTGATTTGATTTTATTAAAACGATAGATTTTGTTAGATTAAACGATAGATTAGCTTCCAACGAAGTTCGAACTCATGTTGTCATGTAAGGAATCAACTCTTTTCCATTATCGTGGTAAGAGGGCACTTGCCAATTGTTTTGAAGAACCTATTATGTTTTCAAGTTACATAATTTGAGCGTATGTGAAAAAAGTTAATAAATATTGTTATTCGTGATAAAAAAAATGTCAAATCACGTGTTTTAGTCATGAAACAGATTCAGAAAGAAATTTCTTATGAGATTTCAATCTCCAATGTCCAACGTAAATTAATAACTTTGTCAATGACTCATGTTCAAGGAGTGGAGGACAACTTATATGGCGTAGGTTCACCGTGACGTACAAGTTGTTCTCTTCTCCTTCACACTCATTTTTGGCTTCTAATTTCTTCAGATATAATAAAGCCGAATTCCCATAGCTTATACATTAATGGTGCTGCTTAGATATATACTATTAAAACTTAGTTGTGGAATCAGAAGTTTGGAGCCATGAATTATATTTGACTCAAATCCTCTCCAATTCACCCAAAAAAATAGAGGTTTTTAGGAAAACCTCAGCGATACGAGAAAAATTTATTGATATGAAAAAAAGAAATTACACCTAGTCAAGGAGGGACATAAATCTTATCCTTCACAAAGCAATAACAACAAAATACAAAAAAAGAGGGAGGGATATACACCTTACCACTCTGGAAAAAGAAAATACAAGAAAAAGAAAAGGGGGGAGACATAGACTTTAACCCTCTTGAAAAAGAAAATACAAGAAAAAGAGAGGGGACATAAGACCAAACCTCTCTAAAATAAAACTTAAAAGGTAAAAACCTGCAAGACAAGCAAAAAAGAAAAATCCAAAAGATTAGGTAAAAATGAATTTTTTTGGTTGAGCCGGTTTAAGTATTTTCCAACACATCAATATAAAAACGTCTAACATTTCATGTCACATCTCGGCCCAGGCCCCCACCACATCTCGGGCTCGACTCCACCGTAGCACGATATTATCCGCTTTGGGCCCCGACCACACCCTCATGGTTTTGTTTCTGGGAACTCACGAGTAACTTCCCAGTGGGTCACCCATCCTGGGATTGCTCTCACGAGAACTCGTTTACCTTCGGAGTTCCTACGAAACCCGAAGCTAGTGAGCTCCCAAAAGGCCTCGTGCTAGGTAGAGATGAGAATATACATATAAGGCTTACAGGATCCATTCCCTTGGACGATGTGGGATATTATAATCCACCCCCCTTAAGGGTCTGACGTCCTCGTCGGCACACTTCCGGCCAGGGATTGGTTTTGATACCAAATTGTCACATCTCGGCCCGGGCCCCCACCACATCCTTAGCTCGACTCCACCGTAGCACGATATTGTCCACTTTGGGCCCCGATCACGCCCTCACGGTTTTGTTTCTGGGAACTCACGAGCAACTTCCAAGTGGGTCACTCATTCTGGGATTGCTCTCGCGTGAGCTCGCTTAACTTCGGAGTTCCTACAGAACCCGAAGCCAGTGAGCTCCCAAAAGGGCTTGTGCGAGGTAGAAATGAGAATATACATATAAGGCTTACAGGATCCACTACCCTGGAGGATGTGGGATGTTACATTTCAAAAGTTTTTATATTTCAAAACATCTACACTTCTCCCACATTTCAATTCTATCAAAAAATTAAGTTTATCGGAACACAAAAATTTCATCGAGTAAACCAACTTACATATGGTTCGATCGGTTTAATGCGCACCCCTATTTTTTTTTTCCATTCCCAGGAAAAGGTATTGGTACGGTCGAATAGTGCACCGATTCTTCCTTTGCCACAATATGCAGATGCGACCTACTGATGATCTTTTCTGCTACATCTGCAATGACTAATCAACTTTCATTATTAACTAGTTACCAACTTACCAATCATATATAGATGTTAATCAAACAACGATTTATTGTATGAGAGAGAGAGAGAGAGAGAGAGAAACTACTGTGCTTTGGTTTTTCAGAAACATTGGCAAAGACGAATTTGGATGAGAACAACAGCAATAGGATGATGGAAATCATGTAAAAAAAGTTGGCCTTGTGAACCATATTGTACGATCAGCTCGAGATACAAGTTTGGCTCCGTTCCCATATAAGTACTTATCTATAATATATAAAGCTAGAGCTCCAATTTGGGGTCACGGCTTCAACAAAAATAATAGGTTCAAAATGCCCCTCAGCCAAAAAAAAAATCCAAAACCAGTCCAAAATAATATATCAAATTATGCAAAGATAATTTGGTAATTTGGTCATCATAAAATATAATATAAATATAAGTGAGAAGAGAGAAAAGAATAAAAAAAATGAAAGAAAAGAGAGAAAAGAATAAACAAATGACAAAGTTGATGGTGCCCACGTGATGGGGAAGAAAAATATAATAAAAAATAAGAAAAATCATGAATGTTGTGTTCAAAATATCTTAAGAGGTGCGTAACGCTAGTGATAAAAAAAAAAGAAAATAACGAAATAAAAAAATATTGAAGCAATTCACGCATATAAATACATTTAAAATGTATAAGTCGCACGTAGCGCGCTGTGATTCAAAAAATGCCTTTTGTACGCGGTTGTTTATTAAATATTATTTCTTAATTTTTAAACACTTATGAGGTGCGTAGTGCCGGTTATAAAAAAGTCTCTCGCACACGTATAATAATGTGATTCAATTAATTGTCAAATGATCATTTTTTTTAACAAACGATGTTATCTACACTAAGGGGAGGTAGTGGGCTTAACTTCATAATGGATTAGCAATCAGTTGTTTATTAAATATTATTTTTATAATCTTAAAGTAAATTCAATAAAATGTAGATGAAAATTGAAAGATTGCTTTTATTAACGTGGATTCAGCAGTTTTGATTAGTTAAAAGACTGCTTTTATTAAATGTATTTATTATTCATTTCCATCTACATTAATAGATACATTTAAAACATGTAAATCGTGCGTAGTACGTCGTGATTCAAAAAATACCTCACGTGCGTGCATGGAGACTTGTATTATATATAATGCGATGTCTAAACGTCTTTTACATTTTTTTTATACTAGTTATTGACCTAGAATTGGCCAAGTCAAGGGTTTTATCCCTTGTCATTTTATGAGTTTTCCATGCTCAACTTTATAATTTGTTAATTTTTATATTTCTTTCAATTTTTTATTTTTTTTTTTTTGCTAGCAATTTTGGAATTAGTTTTTGTATAATCTTTGTTTTTTTTTTTTTTTTTTTTTTTACAAACTTTTGATGTAAAAAATTGTTTATATTTTTGAGTTTTTTATGAATAGGTGAAAAAAATGAATGGGTATTTATAGAGTTTTGGAGAAGTTTTGGTGTTGAATCTAATTTGGATTAATTAGTAATATTATTTTGACTGTTAGATTTAAATTTGAGTCATTTGATCTTTTTTATTACCATTAAAATTGATTAAATTGGATTGAGTAGTCGGATTAAAAATAGATGTAGCTAGGTGCGCACCACTGGATCATAATCCAGGACGTGTGACAACCAATGAATGACAACAGCTTGCGCATCTTAGCCGTAGAAACTGGGCTTGCTATGAGCCCGCCCTCACTGAATCTTTCTATTCCGTTTCTTCTGACCAGTGGCTCGCCACTCCCTCTTAATGTGCTGCTACAACTTGTTGTACCCCTCGACCCACTTGCATTTCTTATGGGGTGTGATATCCACACATCCCATTTTACTTCTCACACATCTTTTGAATTTTTGGCCGTCAGATCGGATGAATTGAAGAAGATCAAATGATAAAAATTATCAAGGGGTGTGTGAGAAGTAAAATAGAATGTGTGGATAACGCATTCCTTTCTTATCCATTCGCGTGGATGCAAGGTCCAAATATGCACTCAAACCCAAATTCCTATTTTTCCCACCTCCTAAATACATCCTTTGGAGATAATTTGGACCAAAAACTTAGGTTTTATCCATAAACGTCCCACTCAAATTTATGTCCAAACCACTTGCACTTGCACCACATAATTTCGAGATGGACAGTATTTGGCTACTGAAAAATCAACATAATTTCGAGATGGACAATACTTGGCTACTAAAAAATCAATCACAAATGAACACATGTTCAATCTGTGATTAAAAAATCAATTACTTGACACATGTTCATTTGTCATTGGTCAGCAACAAGAGCTGTGCTAATTTTTCAACAGACAAATTTTGTTCCTTCAAGATAACAAAATAGTCAAATTTTGTTCCTTCGAGATGGACATGACTTGGTTATTGAAAAATCAGCAGCTTCTGCTGCTAATCAATCACAAATAAACACGTGTTCAATCTATGATTAAAAAATCAATTACTTAACACATGTTCATTTGTCATTTGTCAGCAGCAGAAGTTGTGCTAATTTTTCAACGGCCAAATTTTGTTCCTTCGAGATAACAAAATAGTCAAAATCACGTGTTAATGAAATTGTGGAATTTTCTTGTTATTATGGCTGAGGTTTCCAATGCCGACATGTCCATATATGGAGTTAAGCGTGGAAGAAAACAAAACTAAAGTCTGCAGATTGGACTAGAAAAATAGAAGCCTTTGAATCTTCCAAACCCCCAAGTAACTCATTACGAATGCATGCTCCTCGCATCATTTGTGAGGATGTGAGGAATTCCCTAGAGAGAGATTTTTTTTAAGGGGTAATGTTAGGGAGATTAAAATTTTAAATCAGATAATGTGGTGATGGATGATTGAATTATTACTTGGATATTTTCTACAAACGCTATTATCTACACTGAGAGGGTGCAGGAGTGGGCTAAGCTTCACAATGAGCTAGCAATAATGTGGTTCAAATTCGCCTTTGGCGATAATCGAATCTAAGACCTCTCACTTACCAATGAAGAGGAATACTACTAGACCGTAATACTAAGTGACAATTTATTTATGTATGTATTAACATGCTTATTTTCTATTGTTGACATCATTTGCTTTAAAAATTTGGTTCCTAGCATTATCCTTCTTTAAGTATGGGCTATTTAAGCAATACTCAAAATGTCACAATACAAGTGAAGCAAATGATATATTTTTTTGTGTCTTTCTTCTTATTTTATAACACATGGAGTACTTGCTTGGACACTGGGAAAAATTTCTCCTTACTTAGAAAGTTCAAAGATTAATATCATGCATTAATTCTAAGTCGCTAATCTCTCCCTTATTGAGAATACACTTGCACGCGTGGTAGATGAATGATTAAGATTTCCTCGTTAATTTTTATCTTCCACATACTTCTCTTTTTTATAGTCTTTTATATAATTAATAAATCAAAGACCAATAAAAAGAAAACGACAGTGTGAAAATATACTTGTAGTGAATATAGGGGAGGGTTTGGTTTGGGATGGTGAACCAAAATGGTTGGTTCGAAAACCGAACTGAAATTGTTCAGGAAAAGAGGGCGAAAAACTAAAACCAAACCAATATTTCGGTTTTTCTCGAAATTCAGTAATACTGAAATAGTTTTGGCTTTTCGGTTCGGGCTCAAAAATGGGCCTTCAGGTCAATTTTTTTGGGCTTCTGATTTTAAGCCCAACAAAACCCAATTTTGCCCAAAATTTTTCACTTCCAAATGTTAATTAAGCTATGGCCCTATGCTCATGTACTCTATTCCTCTCCATTTACTGAGCAAAAATACTTGTGTTTATTAGAATTACATCAATGTAATGAAATAGTTTGTATCTTACTACCATCACATCAATTTAAAAATTCGAACAGAAAGGAAACAAATTGCTGCAATTGCATTAGTACACCACTACAGTACAAAGCTCAAGAATCCCTAATCTCAACAATCCCCTCAACCATTACACAAAAGGACTAACCTCAACAATTCCCTAATCTCAAATCAAAATTCGAAACCCGAATCCGAACTCTAATCCCCATTTCAGAATCCCAAATCAAAATCCTAATTTAAATATGAAGAAGTAAAGGAAAAATTTCTTACCTTGAGTGAGACTTGATCGAGAGAGAGTCAGAGAGGAATCGAGAGAGAGAGAGAGAGGTGTGTGGTGTTGTGGCTGTGATGTAACCTAAGTCGAGATCAACAGAGAGAGAGAGAGTCAGCAGAGGTGAAACACAGAGAGAGGTCGAGAGAGAGGGTGGGTGGCGCCAGATTTGAGATCAGGTGCTTAGGGCTCAGGTGGGCCGAATCGAGAGAGAGATAAAATTGGGTTACTGGTTAAGCAAGAAGAGAAGACGAACTGAAGAGAGGAAAGTCGAGAGGTTACATCATAATACTTGGTCAATTGGTCTTAAAGAAAAGAACATTGTCATATGGTAAAAAGTACGAGTCTAGTCTCTATGTTAGTTCGTGTGATCGTCCTTACTCGCCTCTAAAATAAGGTATAAATAAATTATATTCTTCATCCTTAATATTATTTCTAAATATTACTTTATGTGTGAGTAACTTTTTCTTTCTCTTCCTTCACACAAAAAGGAAAAGCAAACTAGCAATTCAAGCAGGCAAAACACACAGCAGCTAAACATAAACTAGCCACCTAATAGATGAGTATCTGCATCGTTCTCTTCTTTTCTGCTTCTTATTTTTCTTCTGCATCTTCATCTTCTTCCTCTATCTTTGTTAGTTGTGGTGTTCAGGTTCTGAATCACTTAGGAGTAATCGATCAAGAGAAATCCTAAACTCAAGCGAGCAATACTTGACATCTAAAGTGTCTTAGCATTGGACTTTGACAATGCAATTTTCTGAGCAAAAGCCTTGTAGATTTGGTAGAAAAGAAAGTTCCAATTTTTGCAGCTGCCTAAAAGTGATCTCATTTTCTAAATAATCTTCGTGCTTGCCAAATTAAATTGGTAAAGACATACATACATTATTTTGTTGAAAGTTAAACTTGAATTGGAATGAATATCAAAAATATGCGCCCCTTGTTAAACTTCTTAACGAATTAACCAAATTTTAGTAATTATAATCAAAGGTAAAGGAAATTAACAATCAAACAAAAATTAATAAAAAATTGGAAAGAAAAAGGCATAGAGACTAGCTCAAACACGGGACCTCGTTATTATTGGAAAACAAAGGAACCAGCGCCTTCACTTAACCTTCTTGATGAAGCAACCAAATCTAGTCATCATGATCAGATCAAAGAAATTAACAATATAACAAAAATTAACAAAAATAATTGGAAATAAAAAGGGGTCGAAAGTAGTTCAAACACGGGACCTCATTATTAATAGGATTAATCTCAGTTTACTATCCTAAAATTTCTTGATTTTTAACATTTGATTTTTTCATCCCAGAGTGGTACCTGAAGTCATAAATTTAGGACAACTTCACACATCCGTTAAGGTTGCTGTTAAATTAGCCGTTAACTTGTGACATTGCGTCCACGTGAACAATAAATAGACGCCACGTGTCAATATGGGTCTACGTGGATATTAAAAAAATTTAAAAAAAATCAAAATCAAAATCAAAATTTTTTTTCTCTTCCCCTTCTCTTCGACTCCACTCTCCCCCATACCCAACCCACCTCTCCCTCACTTCCCCAACCCCTTCCTCCTATAGCCCTCCCTCACGAACATGTCCTTTATATAAAACCCAGCCCTTTCCTCCTACACCATGGTGGTGCAGTACCATTTTTCCCAACCGCAACCACTGCTGCCGCTACACCTTTGATCAGCCCCTCGTCATCTTCGGCCACACATTCTCCAAAACCCAAACCTTCTAGGGCCTCATCGCCTCTCTGTTTTTGTCGTCTTCCTCACATATGTCAGATCCATCCTCATCTCCGCTCTTGCCGTCGGTGCTGTAGTTGGCTTTGTGCACGGTGCTTTTAAGGTTCCCGAGGACCTCTTCCTCGACGAGCAAGAGCCTTTCGCCTCCAATGGCTTCCTTTCCTTCCTTAACAGTGTCGCACCCCATGTCGCTGTCGGCACATCCCCAGCCGTCGTCGCCGCTCGCGGTTGAACCTATCTACCTCCCCATATCGTAATTAGATCGCGCACAAGGCGAAGATGGTATAATAAATTTGAAGTTATTGTCATATAAATATATGTAGGGTGGATTTTCTTGGCAAATTTGTATGGATCTGGTGTACCTTCTTACTTCTGATTTAGATAGAAAAATTCATGGTTCTTGGTAGATCTATAAATCAAACTTATGTCCCTTTATTTCTTCATTAAGTCATGTAGCATATTGGGGTCGAGCCCCGGGGTACGTCGTTGAAGGAATCTGGGGCTGGGGTAGGTGGTGGTGCGTCGGCGATCATAGTTGCGGTTGGGAAAATGGTATTGGCGCCACTGTGGTTTAGGAAGAAGGGGCTGGGGAAGTGAGGTGGGTCGGGAATGGAGCAGAGTGGAGTTGAAGAGGGAGGGGAGTGAAAAAAAAAAATTTAAGTTTTTAATATCCACATGGACCCATATTGACACGTGGTGTCTAATTATTGTTCACGTGGGCGCCACGTCACAAGTTAATGGCTAACTTAACAGCAACCTTAACGAAGGTATAAAGTTGTCCCAAACTTATGACTTTAGGTACAACTCTGGAATGAAAAAAACTTGATGTATTAAATGTTGAAAACCAAGAAACTTTAAGACAGTAAACTGAGATTAACCCTTATTAATAATAAACAACACCTCCAACACCTCTAGTTAACATTCTTAATTAATTAATTGAACTTTTTTAATTTATACGCTTATAGAAACATATATGAATACAGTACTATAATAATTTGTGTACCCCCATTTTGGGGCCCCGGACAGTCATCTAACTGGCACTGGGCAAGGGTCGGTCCTGATAATTTGGTTTTAAAAATAGGAATGTCAATTATGCTACTGATCAGTCTTTAGATTTATGTAATGAAACTAGATTAGTTGTTACTCACTTATTCAGTAGGATTATTGATTACACCTCTTCTGCAAAAATCATTAAAACTTACATCATTCTAACTTAAATTAGGGAGACTTTGGATGCGGTCCCTAGCTATGAATATTCTTTGTCTGAAACCTTGTTGGTTTTCAATTTTTGATCCAAGTCCCTGAAATTAATGTGATAATTTATTTCTATGTACGTTATTATATTTTTTAAATTAAAAATTGAAATTTATAGTTGTTTATATTAATGAGATTTTAAATAAAAAACCATAACTTGTGGGATTAAAAATATAAAAATACTAATGTGTGTGTATGTATATAAACATGGGTACATTAATCAAAATTAACCAAAAAATTATTGTATCAAAACATGGGTACATTCTTCAAAATAAAAAAAAATAAAAAAATAAAAAAAATATTAGGCTTAATAAAATTAGTAAATTTCTTCGATTAAACTTAACATGGATACATTCTCAAATCAAAGAAAAAAGAATGTACCCATATAAGTTTAAAAATGGATTAGGAAAAAAATTGAATAAATTATATATATATATATATATATATATATATATATATATATATATATATATATAAAATGGTACATTTACATATAACAAATTGGTATATTTTAGAATGAGTACATTTTAAGATTAAATTTTTTTTTAAAAAATTACATGAATGGTACATATAATTAGCATGGGTACATTTAACAAAATTAAAAATGGGCACATATAAATAAATAAAAACATGGGTACAAATACAAATAAAACTTTATAAAATATGGGCACATAAAGTGTGATAGCCCGTCTCGGACTTTTCGTACCGTAAGGGTGAAATGACGGTTTTGCCCCTAGTATGGTTGTTTAGTTGTGTGGTTGTTTTTGGGTTTTGATTGGCTGATTTTGGACCACATACATGTTGGAAATGTGCCCTAAAACCAATCATATGATGATACTTTACGGACATTTCAAACTAATGTAGTTTAATGTAAAGGGCAAAGATTATTGTTTGAGCCGTCTCATATAAATGTTATATGCTTAAACGATAAGTCCAAGGAATATGTGATTGGAAGAATGCGATCTAAAGAAGTTAGATTCATGAGACCATTCTTTCGTTGACACATCCTAAACGTTCCTGATCATAGGATTGTCAATTGGGCATTGACAGTCCGTTAAGATCAGTACGTGCTATGTCTTCTCTCAGGGAGAGTGACTAGTCTCGAGTCATTGGTGTGTATGACATCAAGACAAGTACGTAGGTGCTCAATAGAGAATGAGTTCACTGAACACGATCAACGAAGAGTTCTCATATTCATGTCACATGAGAACTCATGGTTGGGATAATGCAAATTAGTCTTTTGACCTGAGGCATCACAGTTGTTTTGTGGTTAGGTCCTTAATCTTTGATTATGTCAAAGTCACTCCATCATGAGGGTGTCCACGGCATCGTTGGGGTTAAGCCACTTAGCCATGGAGGCAAGTGAATGCGCAACAAGGGATCTCTAACCTTCAAACTGTTTGAGGGAGAATACTCTATGATATGATTTAGAATCTCTGGCCAGAGTATGAATGAGATGTTGGAATGCGTTCCAGATCACATTCAAGGTAATCATATAAGCACAAGACTCACATTGGATAGTAGACATGAATAAACTACCAAACCAAACAATGTGGTCAAGAGTATTGTATTAGAGAAAGACCGTATTGCATTTGTAATCCTAAAACTGAATAGGTTCTCCACCTCTTCTGATTAGCTTGGGTAACCATGACATGCTGCTAGGCGTCAACCATGGTTTGTGGAAGCCCTAAAAGTGTATTATCACTAACGGGAGAATTGAAAGTAAGTTTTAATTCACAATCGATTTGAAAGAGTTTGAATCGCCCACTGCCTCGCTAAAAGGAACCTAATGGATCGTACACCGTGTAAGGTAAAGATTGAAGATTCAACGGAGATGAGTAAGAATAATTAAATGGTTTAATTATTTATGGCAAGGATTAATTAATATGTTAATTAACCAAACGAATAAGTTCGTTAAAGACCTCGGGATAGTTTTGGACCTTAAGGCCCAATGGGCTTCGAACGTCAAGTCCATTGACTTAAGTTGTATGACAACTTAATGAATAATGATTCACAAAGGCCCAAATAGCCCAATAAATCCCCTTAAATTCGGCCATTTAGAGGAGGGTAGTGAACTTGGCTTAATTGCAAGTTTGCCACTCCATTGTGAGGTGGTATAAAGACATCTTTATAGCCATTTCATCCTTAGGGTTTTTCTAAGGAGTAAAGATGAAAACAAACTCTCCTTTCTCTCTAAAATGGCCGGCCACTCTTGAGGAAAACATCTAGCAATCTTACTTCCTCAAGGTCACTCATTTCTTCTCCAATCTTACCTTGGTGTGGAGACTTAGAGGTTCTCAATTTTGGGAACTTGGAGAAACCTTTTCATCCATCCAAATCCATGGATCTAAGATGCAAGGAATGAAGGCCCTCACTTTGGGTGATTAGCCTTTGCTTATGCAAAGAGGAATCTACAAAGGTATTGATTTCTCAACTCACTTTGTTTTGAGTTGAGTCTTGGTTCACCTACTTACTAGGCTTTGAAGTTCATGGGTTAAGTTTTGTTTTTGAGTGCATATAAACATGATTCCGCCTTTTAATTGTTAATTGCATGTTGTTGATGTTGCTCAAATGAACTTGTTTTTCACAAATTTTCCTTCAATACACACCACACTCATTTCTCTCTCTCTACCCTGTCTCGAGACTCTCTCACTTTCTTTCCTATCCTTTTCGTACAGACAACACCCAAAACCCTTGGATTTGTCACGGATCGAGGAAACAAATTACATATTTGTGTTCGTGAGGTCCTTAGGAGTTCAATCATACCCATTTCAGGTAAGGATACCTTCGTTTTCACGTCGAACTCGAGATCCCCGATTTTGGTCACTGTTCATGCACACGTTAATTCTTGTATTTTTGGGAATTTCAAGCTTGTAGGAAACTTGGTGAGGTTCTTAGGAGGCTTGGGGTGGTTCGTTTGAAGGTTTTGGACGTCGGGATTATGAGTTGCAAGTTTGGCCGGAGTTGGTGGTGTTTTCCCGGTGAGATTCTGTGGGTTTTAGTGCTTGAAAGTGGTATGGATTTGTTCTTCTTGTTGTAAGCTTCATTTTGGTACCAATTTTGTGAAATTTTGTTGAAAAACAAAGGAGATATCAAGTTTTGAAATTTTTTCGGTTTTCCAACGCCGGCAACGGCGCCGGAGTTTGGCCGGAGAAGATTACGGAATATTCCGTCAGTTTGGACGGAATATTCCTAAAGGCGTTAACGGAATCAGTTAGATTTAACGGAATATTCCTGACGGCGTTAACTGACGCCGTCAGTGTGCCAGGCACGTGCCTGAGCGTGGGCGGCGTCTGAAAATTATTTTAAAAATATGGGGATGTTCATGAGGTTGAGTAGATCACGTTGGTGTATTCATACATCCCATTTGAGCATTGTTTGAGAAGTTATTTCGTATTGTTGGTTATGTGCATTAAAATTTACGCTTTTATAGTTGTTTCGCGTATAGGTGAGACCTATCCCGAGGACGAGCGCGGTCACTCGACGCAAGGGGGTTACGACCCTTCTACATACCAGTGAGTGGGCTTTTGGTTTTCCGTATATACCTATATACTTATGTTTTTCCCATAAAGTGAAATGAAACGTTTATACTTTTATATGCCATGCATTATGTTTGCCCATTTAATTATGCATTATTAGTTGCATATATATATATATATATATGTGTGTTGATGTTGCGGACGCACAGGTAAGTGTCAGGTAAGTTATGGTTTATGTTTATGTTCAATAGTGATTTGAGATGCATAAAGAGCTCATAACCTGTACCCTCGGTGTTAGTGCTCCCGCACAGAGTTGGGCACAGTCCTTCACGTGATGTTCACCTCCCGTACCACACGCTCATCTTGAATCCAAGTTAGGTGCACAGTCCTGTCGTACAGACCACTTTAGGTGGTTCCGACTCGTAGGTGACCCGCGATTATTCGCCCAGTCTTCACGTGATCGTAACACTTGAGCGTACTTATTATACACCCAGTCCTGTCGTACAGACCACTTTAGGTGGTTCCCACTCGTGTGTAGGTATAGTTAGTGAGTTGGAGATTTGAGCTCTAGATTCAGCCGTACAAGTCACGTTAGATGACTCCGGCAGACAGATTACATGGCATTGTTTGGCATTACCTGAGTACTTGCATTTTATTTCGAGGGATTTGGCATGGCATATTTCCGAGCATGATTTACATATATGTATATATTCTATTTTTCTGGGAAGTATACAGGTTTTACGGCGAGGGGTTAGAACTTTGTTTTTGAAATGGTTTTTGAAAAGCTTTGTTTTTGCCCACTCACGCTTTCTGTTTTGTGCCCCTCCAGGTTCTAGTTTGGCTAGTGCTTTTGGTGGCTCCCCAGAGGATTTTCCCAGCTTATCTGACAGATTATCACCAGTGTAGGACCACCTTTGGGTGTGTTTATTTAGTGTTGTTTCTCTCGGACTGCACTAGGTCTTCCGTGCTCTGAACTTTGTTTCTCACACTTATGCTTACACATGTATGTTGTTTACTTTGTGTATAGCTAGGTTTGTTTTTATTCGTACTTTTATTATTTCTTAGCTTCCGCACTGTGCACATGGTTACATCACTTCCACGTGACGGCTAGCATGCCCTGATCTCGGTCGGGGTGTGTCATAAAGAAATTAATAAATGGGTACAAATTAAAACTAAAAAAAAATTGGTACAAATTAAAAAAGGTTGCAAATTAAAAATGGGTACAAACTAAAAATAAAAATATATGATAAAAAATTTAGCCATAAATATAAATATACTAATTGTAACAGTTTTAACATTAAATGAATATATTTAGAAATAAAAAATATTTTATTATTTAAATAATTAATGATGTTATTAATACCGAGGACCTTGATAAAAAATTGAAAAGGAATAAGGTTTTAATCAATAGAGTAGTAAAAGGAAGGATGATAGCTTAATTTCTCCCTTAAATTATGTCTTTCTTACAAACGAGAAATTTTTAGGTGTACCGGGTACACCAAAAAATTTTGGTTTACCCTCACTCATTAGAATTTGATTTTATTTATTTATTGAAAAATAAGTGAGGAATAAGTGAGGATTTATGAGTGAGGGTACACCAAAATTTTTTGGTGTACCCGGTACACCTAAAAATTTCTCCTTACAAACATACTTGATCAGAATCCCGGTTGTACTTTTTACACTGCACAAACTTTTTTCTTTTGAAAACAAGAACTATTTGTTGTGATAGGAAGGTAGGTATAAAGTGATCAAAATTCTAATTGCTGAAAAAAGGTCCTCTCCAACTGATACAAAACCAGATTCCTTTCCACCAATAAGACACGAAGTAATCATACTTTATCCTTATTTTTTATACAATATAAATCTGTTGATGTCAAAATTCATTGAAGTATTTTAATAATTAATTTGTTTCCCCTTGCCCCTAGGCTGTTTTCTTGGCAGTGAGAGTACTGCTGAGAGATTTTTAGTGTTTCAGTGAACAATTTTTGTCATATTTTATTAATGTAAATAAAACAATATTCCTTGATGTTTTTGTAATGCAAATAGCCCCAACATTTCGTTATCTTTTGTATATCTCCATCTAATCTTTTTTGCATGTAGATAGAAAAAATATATGATCTTCTATATGTAGACTGTATAATCTTTTGCGTGTAAAAATCATCATAACTTTTTCAATATAAATAGTATCAAATGATAGGTTTTTTATATCTTTCATATAATTTTTAATCATGTAACAATGTGCATGCATCAATTTCTAGTAAATACTAAATAGGATATTTTGGTTTAACCATTTAAGTGGTACTATATATGGGATCGCTGTTGAGCGAGTCTAGCTAGCACTCCTCTCTTGTTCTCAATTTACTTACAAATATAACATAGTACATATATGATATATTTAAACAAGACGTTCTGACTTTCGTGCCAACTCAAACAATGTCAAACGCAATTGAAATCCTAATGATTTGTTGAAGCGTGATGTCTGGTCCTCCAATGGAATCTGCAGTTTGAAATGATAATGATTAAGAAACCATGAGCATTGTTGGCCTCGATTGCGATTGTGAATGTCTGCATGCGATTGTTACCCTTGCAATGGTTGTCAGTTCTTCTTCAACTTCACGGGGAGGAGGTGGAAATCGTTGGTCCAATACAACCTTCAACAATTTGTTCACACTCGGATGGAGAAGAAAATGACGAGATTAAATCACCTAGTCTTTTTTCCATGATCACTTCTAGTGCCAGCACTCTGAAGCTGTACACGACACATTTCTCAGTTACCTTCATTGTGTAGGCCAACTCTGTATAAAAAATTAAGGGAGAGCAAGCCATTAGTCTTGGTTTAACTTTATATTATCAAATTCAACATTATATATTTTAACTGTTTTACTTTACCTGGTGCTACATGTCCATATGTGCCTGCAAGGGAGCTCCGATTCGATGAGTCTGGAATTAAAAGCTTAGCAGTGCCGAAGTCTGAAACACAAGGCTCGTAGTTGTAATCGCAAAATGTTGCTGCTTGATAAGTCTCAGTGTACAATTGGCGACACGCATGATGCAAGTAAGACAGTGCCTGAGCTACGCCTTTTACAATTCTCACCCTCCTACTCCAATCCAATTCTTTTGCTTCGTCTTCTTTGCTCAAGATTGAAGCTAGACTACCCTTTTTCTAGGTATTCATATACTAGACTACCCTTTTTATGTGTAACTTTTTCTTTCTCTTTCTTCACACAAAAAGAAAAAGTAAACCAGCAATCCAAGCAAACAAAACACATAGCAGCGAAACTTAAACAAGCCACCTAATAAATGAGTATTTGCATTGTTCTCTTCTTTTCTGCTTCTTATTTTTCTTCTGCATCTTCATCTTCTTCCTTTGACTCTGTTAGTTGTGGTGTTCAAGTTCTGAATCACTTAGGAGTAATCCATTGGGAGAAATCCTAAACTCAATCGAGCAATACTTGACGTCTGAAGTATTTGTTGTGATAGGGAGGAAGGTAGGTACAAAGTGATCAAATTGCGGAAAAAAGGTCCTCTCCAACTGATAGAGAAACAGATTCCTTTCCAACAGTAAAACACGAAGTAACCATACGTTATATTATTTTTTGTACAATATAAATCTGTTGATGTCAAAATTCGTTGTAAGTGTTTCAGTAATTAATTTTTTTTCCTTGCCTAGGCTGTTTTCTTGGTAATGATAGTACTGCTGGGAAATTCTTCGTGTTCCAATGAACAACTTTTGTCATATTTTATGAATGTAAGTGAATCAATATTCATTAATATTTTTGTTATGTAAATAGCCCCAACGTTTCATAATCTTTTGTATATCTCCATCTAATCTTTTTTTGCATGTAGATAGAAAAAAATCTATGATCTTCTGTATGTAGACTGTATAATCTTTTGTATGTAAAAATCTTCATAACGTTTTCAATATAAATAGTATTAAATGACATAGTTATTATTATATCTTTCAACATAATTTTTCATACAATTTTTACTCCTACAGCAATGTGTGTGCACCAATTTCTAGTAAATACTAAATAGGATATTTTGGTCTAACCATTTAAGTGATAGATAATACATGTGGGACTTGCTGTTGAGCGAGTCTAGCTAGCACTCCTCTCTTATTCTCAATTTAACTACAAATATAACAGAGTACATATATGATATATTTAAACAAGATGATCTGAATTTTGTGCCAACTCAAACAATATCAAACGCAATTTAAATCCTAATGAGTTGTTCAAGTGTGATGTCTGGTCCTCCAGTGGAATCTGTAGTTTGTAATGATAACGACTGACAAACCATGTGCATTGTTGGCCTCAATTGCGGTCGCGAATCCCTGCATGCGATTGCTACCCTTGCAATGGCTGTCAGTTCATCTTCAACTTCAGGTGTAGGAGGCGGAAGCCGTTGGTCCAATACATCCTTCAGCAATTTATTTTCACACACGGATGGTGACAAAAAGGATGAGATTAAATCACCTAGTCTTTTTCCCATGATCACTTCCAGTGCTAGCACTCCGAAGCTATAAACGTCACATTTCTCAGTTACCTTCCTTGTGTAGGTCAACTCTGTATAAAAATTAAGGGAGAGCAAGCCATTAGTATATGTCCAAATTTATATTATCAAATTCAACATTATATATTTTAACCGTTTTACTTTACCTGGTGCTACATATCCGTATGTGCCTGCAAGGGAGCTCCAATTCGATGAGTCTGGATTCAAAAGCTTAGCAGTGCCGAAGTCTGAAACACAAGGCTCGTAATCATAATCCAACAAAATGTTGTTGCTTGATAAGTCTCGGTGTACAATTGGCGGCACGCAATCATGATGCAGGTAAGACAGTGCATGAGCTACACCTTTTACAATTCTCACCCTCGTACTCCAATCCAATTCTTTTGCTTCGTCTTCTTTGCTCAAGATTGAAGCCAGACTACCCTTTTCTAGGTATTCATAGACCAGAAAGGAGTGCTGCGAATTTGAACAAAAACCACAAAGTTTCACAATGTTTCGATGTCGTATATTGATTAGTGCACTTATTTCATTGTGGAACTCCTTCTGCGATGTCTCCTCGCCGTCAAGTTTTTGATGGAGTTTCTTCACTGCAACTATGCTGCCTGATGGTAGCTTTGCCTTGTAGACACTTCCAGATCCTCCCTTCCCAATGCAAAATATGGAATCAAAACCATTGGTTGCTCTTATGATCTCCCGATACAATTTTTTTCCATCAAAAAGAGAGATTGAAAAATTTTCATCATGGATATCACTCTTTCCTGTTCCCAGCTCTTTCTTTCTTCTTGTTTTGATGAAGACAATTGCAAAGAGAGCAAGTAAAACTGCTCCCAAGATAGGGAAAACGATTGCAAACACGAGTTTTATTTTTGAGACGTGCTTATTGCAGGATTCTAGACCTACAACATTTCCACACAATCCTTCATTCCCTTCAAAGCTGTGAGCATCTTGAAATGCTTTGTTGTTGGGGATAGGACCTTGCAAGTGATTGTAGGATACGTCTATGTACGACAAGCCACGCATTCCATCAAAAGTTGCTGGAATGAGACCGGAAAGATTATTGTGGGAAAGATTCAGCCCCTCCAAGCTCTGCATATTGCCGATTTCTGATGGTATCTTGCCGTCAAGTGAGTTACGGCTTAAATCTAACTGTGACAGGTGAAATAACTTCCCCAACTGAAATGGAATTTCTTGACTAAAATTGTTGTTGCTCAAATTCAAGTAGTTTAACCTGACCAATTCGCCAAAAGTGCTTGGAATCGAGCCGTTCAGCTTGTTGATTGACACGTCAAGATATTCAAGTTCAGTGAATGCTCCAAATTCTGAAGGTATAGAACCCAAAAGTTGATTGCCATTCAACTTTAGATTCACCATAGAAGTCAATCTCCCCAAATCCTTGGGAACCACCCCAACCAGATGATTCGAAGACAAATCGAGTTCTTGAATTTTAGTTGCATTGACAATCTCAGATGGTATGCTACCTGTAAGGTTGTTCCCCGCAATCCGTAGGGTTGTTAAGTTTGGACACTGTCCCCAGATGTTTGAGATTTCGCCATTTAAGTTGTTGTGGCTTAGGTCTACATACTGAAGATTTGGATTGACACCAAAGTCTTCAGATGTATTGCTTGTAAATTGGTTCCCTTGAAGACGGACTCTGACCAAGCTCTTGCAACCTTTCAAGCTTTTTGGGATTGGACCTGAAAATTCGTTGTTTTCTGCACTAAACCTTTGTAGCAATCCACCTCTACATATATCTCGAGGCAAATAACCAGAAAATTGGTTAGTAGCCAAGTCAAGTATTGTCAACTTCAGTAGATTCTCTATCTCTTGGGGGATTGATCCAGATAATTGGTTACCACGGAGGTAAAGTTTTTGTAGGCTGCTCAAGTTGCCAAACGACGAGGGAACGGTTCCGTTGAGCTGATTGTTGGTGAGCTCTAGAGACACAATAAATTCCAACCTTCCAATCTCTTCAGGAATAGTGCCGGAAAGTTTATTATCGTAGAGAGAGAGATAAACAAGGTTTGTCAAATTGCACAAAGAAGTTGGGATAGAACCAGAAAGGGTATTGTTGTACAACATCATCGTGGTTAGATTTTTCAAGTTTCCGAAACTCAGAGGGATTGAGCCTGATAAATAGTTGTCAAACAAGTAAAGTTCAACCAACTTCGAAAGGTTTCCTATTTCAGGAGGGATAGGACCCAAAAGTTGGTTTCCGAAGAGAATCAAAGAAGTCAACTGGCTCAAATTACCGACAGAAGCTGGAATTGAACCCTCTAAATTGTTTAAGTTTAGAGCTAGCTCATAGACAAATTTAAGTTGGCCTATTTCTTGAGGAATTGAGCCGTTAAACTTATTTGCATTTAGGTGAAGAACCTGAAGATTTGTTAAGAGACCGATTTCGGGTGGGATTTTTCCAGACATTTGATTGTAGGATATATCGAAATAGATGAGTTTGGTGAGGGAACTGATCTCAGGTGGGATTTGATCAAAAAATTCATTCAAGCTGAGGTCAACATATGCAAGATTAGGCAAGGACATGAATGGAAATTCGAGTAGGGTACCATGCATACCAGAATTGGTGAGGTTTAATCTGTTGACACTTCCAGCAGAGTTGCATGAAACACCAACCCAAGTATTGCATGGGGCTTCATTTGTATTAATCCATGAGGTCAGGTTGTTTTGGGTTTGGTTTTGAAAGCTAGCTTTCCATTTGAGGAGTGCTTCTGCTTCAGTGGAATTGGCAGAAGCAAAAGCACTTTTTGGTGGTGAAGCTAGCTGAAGATACAAGATAAGGCAAGCTAGAAAGCATACTTTTTCACAATAAGTTGAAAATCTCACCATGGTTTTTGTGTGTACTTTTTTTAAGCAACTCAGGACTTTATTTATAGTGAGATGCATTATTAATTTGCATATCCTCTATTTGTTTTTGTTATCCCACCTAAACTTGCTCTGATTTTGTGGGTAGACCGTCCCTTGTTTAGATGCTACTTGTACCTCAGTAGACGGTGGAGTCTAAACAACTAGCACTGGATTTTTGACCTATTTAAGTTTTTGCTATTAAACTTAAAGAAAATGGGAGAAACCTAGTGAATTTTAAATATTCTTTCTTAATTAATATATGAGATGCTATTTGTCTGAGAGGACTTTGAATTTTCTTACACTTTGTGTTGAAGTCTTTGTCTCTTATCTTTAAAGATTGGAAAGTTTTCAGTGTGAACATATATTCATATTGTCAACAAATTTGAACTTTAGCTAGGTATTGAAAGCAATCCGTAAGGTATATTGACAATTTCCCAAATCGATAACGGAGTATTTGGTATCAATGGTATATTTAATCAAGTTAGTTAGGTATTGAAAGCCATCGGTAAGGCATATTGATAATTTCCTAGATTGATAATGGAGCATTTGGTGTCAATGGTATATTTAAAGGAAAACTAATGAAAATGGCTTGAAAACTTTGAGTTTTAACGATAAGGACAAAATAAAAGGTAAAGTGAATAGTATAAGAATTTACTTTTTAGTGTTAAAATATGATTTTTCGTTAAAATGAACAGTACTGCGAACTTTTCGTTAAAGTGAACAGTACTGCGAACTTTTCGTTAAAACTCCCTATATTTACTCACGCCGAATATAAAAAAATAACTTCAATAATTAATTCAATAAAGATTGGTATGCAAACTCAATTTTAAAATGCACAATTTTGAAAATACAATCGAGTTAACAACTTGGTTCTTTCTCTCTAAGATAATTTATGCTCCATCATGGTGTTCATTGTTGATCAACGCTTGTTTCACAGGATACAAAATTCACGTCTTTAATTATGAAAGGACTTCAAATCATAAGTAGCAATCATGATTGAGTTGAACTCTTTCAAAATGACTCACTGAATCTCTATATGAAAAGACTCACATGAAACTGTATGATTGGATTCAATTGAAGGAAAAAATTACTCTCAACGCGCATATTATTTTTAATTAAAGAATTACTATCTATTTAAACTCAAATTTACTACCTAAACTATCTTTCCAAACCCAATTCAAATTGTAAATTTATTTTTATACTTATTTAAGAAATAAATTTCAAATTGATTGGTGAAGTATCTACTTGTTTTATGAATCTTCCACATACCTAACTCTTCAATTTTTTTGTTTTTTTTTTATGTCGATGTCCCTGTGATTTAATTTGCATGTAGGAATGAATAGTTTTATTGAGCAACAGAAGATACTTCAAAGGTTGTGTTTTCAAAGAACCTCGAGTTGCATGAGAGAAATAGGGAGGAGAATTTTCTCCCCTCCTAATCTCTCCTTCCTTCTCCTCCTATTTAAATGATTACGATTAAATAACGTCAACATCTTGTATTGATTTTATTAGGGAGAGAAAGACAAAAAAAGACAAAAAAAAAAAAGAAAAAAAAATCTATAAAAGGAGGGGAGGGAATGGTATGAGAATAGGATGGGAGAAAATTTTACTGCAAGAAATAAAGATCTTCTCGGTCCTTTGTCTCCCCTCCCACCTTGAGATCTTTACCTCCTAAATCAAAAGAACCTACCTCTCTCTTTGTCTCTCTTTCTCTCTGCTCTCTTTTTCTTCACCCCCACTATATAATCCACTTCAAGTTCGATTATCATCAAAGATGAATTTAAACCATATTATTGCTAACACATTGTGAGGCAAAGCGCACCCCTCCCCCTTAGTGTAAATAATATCTCTTGTTCAAAAAAAAAAAACGTATGTAATTGTGTAAACTAAAACAAAACTTTAGACCTACCAAGTCATACTTTTTTTTGGAATATGAAATCTCGTCGTGGACAAATTTAATCTTTGTCGTTTGTAATGTTATTTGTCCCCATGATTATGAATAAAAAATTAATAGTTTATCATTCAACTTTTAGCATTGTATTCGATCAAATATTTTAGGACTTTATATTAAGACCACCGGATGTTAAAATCCGAATCTTTCACTGGTCAAGAGGGTGCTTCATAAAGCTTATTTTTTAAAAGCATGCAAAGCAACAACGGATGGTATAGTAAATCTTTCCAAATTGCCATTAACACTCTCATTTATCTCTCAAAATATATGACAGACTTTATTCTCGAGACTCACAGACACGTCAAAATGAAAGACATTTGAGGTTTCACTATCAAATATGGGGAGAAGTTCACATACTAATAAGCACACGTTCGTTCTTTCTTTCATTGATATAAGATTCATGCTCTCAACACGCTCATTGGGATTGACACTTTCAACACGTTCTTTCGCGTGTAGCAAATTTTTAAGCCTAACATGATGTTGGATTCATACTCACAATACTCCCCCTAATGTATGGCAGATTTTTAAGTTTAACATGTGAACACACAAATCGGGTAAGGTGGCACATTGACTGTTGAGCTTCATAA
Organism: Pyrus communis; assembly: GCF_963583255.1. Taxonomy (NCBI): domain Eukaryota; kingdom Viridiplantae; phylum Streptophyta; class Magnoliopsida; order Rosales; family Rosaceae; genus Pyrus; species Pyrus communis. The sequence continues at coordinate 22,514,895 of NC_084805.1, read as the reverse complement.
ATGAAACAATCTGTCTTGATACCATAAAAAAGTTGACCTTTCTTGCTAAAGTTAGAGAAAAGATTTGTTAAAAATCAATTAACAATAATAACGTACAAAGTCTCTATTAAAAACAATTAACAATAAGCATTAACAATAACCTGTGATTAGGTTGCCTACTTAGGAGGCAAGTTGGTCTGAAACGATGGGCTCATGGCCATCCCTTAATTATCACTTTCACATACATTCCCTTTAGGGGTGGAAGTTAGAATGGTATTTTCAATTCCATTAGTAAAGTTTTCAAATTTGAATCCGAGCTCAAAAATTCTGATCCAAAAATTGAAATGAAAACATAATGCAATTGGGAATTCTGATCCGTCCAAAAATCACCCCTAATCCCACTAATGCCAATTGCTTTTAAGATTTTTTTTTTCATACCATATATAAATAAATTTTCACATATATCTATTATTTAAGAGAATTTTCTTGGTCAAAACTTTTAGCAACCGAGAGAATTCTTTTTGTTAATCCAATTGTTGATTTTTTTTTTCAAAAGATTTAAATATTGATTATTACGTTATTTATCAATCAAGTTGGTTTAAAGAATTAAATGATTATGAATATAAAATTTGTTCGGAAAAGGTATATTATTTTTAAGTGAAGGGATGAGCTCATTCCCTTAAAAGGGAGCTGCAAGTATTATAGTTATGTAAAATGTTTAATCATCTATTGGTTTATTATCGTGGTTAATTTAGTAATTAACTTCGCTACCCACTATCATATTTGCTGTCTCCACCGCGTCATTTTATCCTTCTAATTTCAGATGTGTGATCCCTTCTACTAGTTCAGATCGATATGAGCAATCCGCCTTCCCATAACTTTAACATTAATGTCCTTAGATAAAAACGTAGTTACTTCGTAGAATCATAAAACTTAGTTGCTACTGTCCAAAAAGAGTTAAATATATTTGAAGCACAAAAAGTTGAAAACATCTGAAATTTAACAAAATAATAAGTATTTATAAGCAAGGCTTCCGACTTCCAGCACAGAATACAGGAGGAGGAGAACTAACATAACTGCTATAATTGATATGATGTAATATTTATTCTAACAATACAATTTTATTTGCCTTCGGTGCCCTCGATCCCAGATGGGGATCCTGTAGGTAGCCGGCTCATGGGACTACCTCTCCTGATCCAGGCGGTTTAGAACTTATTGGTACGTCTATTGACGGTACTTCCCTTGCAAGAATGATCTCCATCTGCATAAGCGACTTATTGATGATCATCTTTCATCATATGCAATGATAAGAAAACAAATTTATCATCAGTTAATTACTGAATATATGTGTGTGTGTGTGTGTGTTTTAAAGGCTCGTTTCATAATCATTTCAGTTATCAATTTTTAGTTTTTATTTTTTATTTTTTGAAAATGAAAATTAAAACTTGTTTGATAACTGTTTTACGTTTTCGGAATAAAAATCTAAATAAAACAAAGTTTGAAAACCCAGAGAGTAGTTTTTTTTTTTTTTTTTTAATAATTAAAAACAAAGTTGGTGGGGTTCTCCCCAGTCACGCAAGGCAATGAGTTTTGTTAGCTTGAAGGACAATAAGTTAATATATAATATAAGAGAGCTAGAAAAAGAGAGAAAGAGTAACTGTGTATTGGATCTTCGGAAACATCGGCAAAGACTAATTTTGATGATAACAATAGCAATAGAAGGAACGGAACCATGTAGATACCGCAGGCCTTGTGAACCATTTTAACTAGTGAGAAACTTTTTATTATGACAGGAATACGAGTAGTACATCATGTATTTTTATATAAGGGGAGAAATTTTATTTTTTAAGTTATTAACTTTTTAACACAAATATTTCACTATTTGTATAATGATACGTGGTGTACCACTCCATGTACTGATTATACTAAAAAATCTCTCTTAACTAGTAGACATATAAATTTGGCTCCTTGATTCCTGTATTTAAGCTATATATCACGACATGGGAGTCACCCCATCCGCATCGCGTGTCTTTTGGGGAATCTTCTTCATTTAGCTCTCAACTTCTAAGTAGAACGTTCTCCAGACTCCGACAGGTGGAGATAGTGTTAGAAGTCATGTGCTGGCAAGAAGAAGAAGTCCGTCAACGAGCGGAAGCTCGAGAAGAACATGCACGGTAGCAACGATATGGTTCAAATTCGCATTTGACGAGAATCGAATCTAAGACTTTTTATTTACAAGTGAAGAGGAATACCACTAGACCGTAGTACTAAGTGGCTAAAAAAATTATTTGAGTAAGAAAAATTTCTTTTGATCCAATTATGATAAGATAGGATGTTTGTTGTGATTCTAGGAGTTTTGCTATATTAATTTGTGAACTAACTGGTAACTTAAATATAATAAAAATCATAATTTTAATTTAAATTAGTAGAAGAATGTTTGATCAAATGTTTAAAAGTTATAGATGGTTGATTCAAAAAATTCAAAATTGAGGTACATATATCAAAATGCCTCTTAAGTTTTTTTCAATAATATTTTTTAATTCATTCGATTTGACAATAAAAAATTGAAATGAATATGTAAGAAGTAAAAATAAATGTGTGGAGAACATCACCCTATAATTTGAGAACATCACCCTATAATTTGAGCTCCTTTTTCGGACAAATAAAGCTAGTTCTTTTACAAATGCTGAAAAAATTAATTACAAAATGCCTAATTTTATTACTCTATTGTCTAATTTTATCTTTAATTGTTGACAACCTAATGCTCATTTGTACTAATTAACCAAATGCATGCAACTCAACAAGGTTTAGACATTAGTGTGTCAGAAAAAAATACAAGACGGTGGGGCATTTAAAAACTAAAAAAGAATTTTTACTATTTTAATATGATTAATTGAATAATCTGCAATGCAAAAAAAAAATAGAAATAATTAATTAAATAATTTGTAATGAAAGAAAAAAGGAATGAGAGGGGGCATGTGCCCCCACTGGGCCTTACCTCCCTCAGTCCGTGCGTTTATGTTTATATATGAGAGCCTCATACATAATTATAGATGACAAGAAAGTCAAGGTCTTTAGGAGCATAAACTTCCATCAATACGAAATTTCTTATATTATATTCCCCATCTCGATTTAATTATTCACCATTTGGTGGTGATGTTTATGTAAAGACTATATATTCAAATATGGTTTAGCGTGTTCCTCACCCCTCTTTAAAGAATCTCTTAATGGAAAAATTCATAATTTAACAAAAAATTAAAAAAATCAAACAGACAAATTTTGTGTTTTTTTCCTACAAAAAGGGACAATTGATAGCAAACCACGGTTATCCACCTCTTCCAGGCTCGGAGAAGCTATGGGGAATTTCACCCTACCTGTGACCACAGTCAAGCAGACTTACCAACTCGGAGCATCGAAACCGGAACCTCCCACATTTTTTTTTTGTTTATTGGGAAGCCACAGTCTGTGCCTTTACCATTGGGCCACTTGATGTGGTAAAAGAAATTTTACCTTTTCATTTTGCACATGTTTATTATAAGACTTTCTCCAACACTTGGGGTAAAACTTAAAATTGTTAACTCAGAAACAGTTTTTCTGTTCTAACTCATTCTGGTTAACTTTTTAGCCTGAGATTATTAAAAAAATGAATTTAGGATAATTTTCTTCTTAAAGTAATTTAAAAAAAAAAATTATGTAGGCTATCCTCATTTAGTGTTATGAACATTTTATCCTAAAATATTTAGATACCGATAAATATTGAAAAATCACTAAACTGCCACCATGAAACTCATTGGACACTATGAAAGAATTTTTTTTATAATTATTTTAGCAGTTGGATTTTTGGACCGTAAGATTTGATTATTTTAGATCTTAGCCGTTGAATTCAATGAATTTATAAATATAAAACAAAAAAAATACACATATATATTGGGTCAGCCGCCCACTAATTCAAGGGGAATTCTGGCCTAAATTTTCCCCAAAAAAGAGTTTGGGTTAAATTTCATATTTGTGCCACTTAGTATTACGGTCTAGTGGTATTCCTATTCACTTATAAGTAAGAGGTCTTAAGTTCAATTCTCGCCAAAGGCGAATTTGAACCACGTTATTACTAGCTCATTGTAAGGCTAAGCACACCCCCTTCCCTTAGTGTCCAAAAACATAAAATAAAATAAAAACTCATATTGGGCCCCAAGGGTTAGAGTAAGTTGGGATAGGTTTAGAACCTAAAATTTTAGTAGGTCTGATAAACTATGTCCAATATCCAAATATTGACACAACAAGTATGTATATATGTGGTAATCTTATAGAGATTGGTTTTTATGATTAATCTACATGGTGCCAAATGATCGGATGGGTTCCCCACTCATTTGGCATCAGTACACTAACATAAATTTTGATGGAAAGACAATACAATTACCAAATTGCTTTGCGGAATTCATTTTTAGGAACTAACATGATAAATTTTCTATTTTAGAGACCATTTTGATTAGAATGCCCAATTTCAGAGACCAACCATGATAAAAACTCACATATTTTTATGCTATATATCGCACACCATTATAGCTCAATTTTGGTGTAGAGACTCTTAGGCCATAAAATGAGTACATTTTTATAATACGTGTGACATGTTATGCTATTAGGATAATCTAGATAAATTTTATTTTCAAAAAAATTACCGACCTAAAATTATTATTTAATAATTTTGAGCTAAAATTTTAAGTCATAAGTGTTGGAGGAGAAAAATTGTTTCTGAGTTATGACACAAATTTTCTAGCTTAAATTTTTAAACTTTATCCCCAAGGGTAGTCTTAGAGAGAGGGAGAAAGACTAAACTGTCAACTATTATTTAAGAAACTTATACGGGAAATCTAGACTCATGCACAAACGGGACTCAAACGGAGAGTGTTGTTTCTTGCACAAGCGGTACTTTTTATTGTATTATTAGTCTTGATGAAGATAAAAATGTCATGAAATTAAGGGGTCACTTTCTCAACGACTCATGGCCTGGTAGCGGGGCAGACCCGCCTACTATATAAAATGGATAAGGATCGTCTGCCCTCCTAGTTTCGGTGTCCTCCCGTGCCCTCCTGTTTTGTGTGGTCACGGTTAAACTACGTTAACATTTTATATTATTTTTTTTATAGAGATAATAAGACAAAAATGAATAGTAATATAAAATGTAGATGTGACTTAACCGTGATCACACAAACAAAAAGACACGGAAAAACACCGAAACTAGAAGGGTAGTCATTCCTTGTCCATACAGAAGGGAGCACGGAAGAAAAAGTCAGATTGGACCAGAAAATAGGAATCTTCCAAACCCAACTGACCAAATGCATGCTCCAGCAGGATCTGAGGAATACTCTACAACGGGAATATCATTATTTTGCATGTCAGATTCTTTATAGCAATGTGGTACTGACAATTACAAGTTTCGTAGCCAACTAACTAATAATTCTATTTTTACCGTCTAAATATATCACAAATTTATACCGTTTTATGTAAAAGACGAGGTGGACAGCCTAATGTAATTTTTATTTTGTAAATAAAATAGAAATTATATTAGGCTGTACAACTAGGTTGTCATGTAAGGTGGTACACTGAATATGATATATTTAGATGGTAAGTGTAATGGTATTCTTTTGTAACTGTATGTTTTTGTCTCTAAATATAGATTTTATTTTATTCAGTGGTGTTTGTTGCAGTTCTAATTTAATTATGAATCTAATCATGTAATTCTTAAGTAAAGATTATTGTAGAAATCCTATGAGATCTAAAAGATCTTTCCTATTAGTATTTGTCTTACTTATAGAACAAGTTTCTCTCTCCTTCACTAATACAAATAAAAGTACAAAACATTAGGAATATCAATAACTGAATTCCTCAAGCCCATGCTCTCTTTATTTCTTTGCCGATCTCTCTAAAGTGTTTTTCCTCTGAAGTGTGAAGTTGCTAAACACTTGTTAATAAGAACAACTTTTTTGCTTGACTTTTTTTGTAGCACTCTTTCTTTTCCCCCACAAAGATTATAGTAGGTAACAACTCTTATTTTGGATTTACCATTTTCGTCCATTCATTCGTTGTAAAAATTTCTTTGGCTTTTCAACTAGTATGAAGGATTCGTTTGAGACTTTATCTCGAAGAAGCACTTTTTCTTATAAATGCTTATTTAGAATTGTTTTGTTATAAACATGTAGAAAGTTATCTTACAAACAAAGATACTAATCATTCTTCTTGGAGAGATTCGACTAACTGCTTAATAAACCAATCATCCTTCTGACAAGCTTGTTGATGTGGCACTTTTAACCAATACAACAGCGACACATGTCACTATAGCTATTTTCCTGATCGGGAGAGGATCCTCTCTAGAGCCGGTTCCACCAGAGCCTCCGGATCCTCCTCTTTCCTCTTCTTTCTCTGCACTTTTTCGGCCCCCGGAGTCAGCGTTGTGCTCCCCCGGAGTGGGCATCAGCCGGAGTGGGCGTCATGGGCTACCCGGAGCTAGTTATCGACAACGTCGTAGTAGTCATCGTCGACTGTGTGGTGTTGAAGTTTTCCGATAACTAACTCCGGGGAGGGCATGACGCCGAACGCTTGTTGGAGGTCTCTTCCTTGCCAGAACCATCTCCACTTGCAGATGCAACCTACTGATGACCATCTTCCCTGCATGCTCTGCAATAACCAGAAGAAACTTTCATCATTATAGATGACTAGCTTGATGTTAAGGGTCATTCAACAACCATTTCAATTTTTTATTTTTCGTTTTTAGAAACTTGCTTGGTAAGTGTTTAATAAAAATTGAAAAGCAAAATCAAAGTGTATACTGAAAACAGACGCACAAAAAAAATAGCTTTTAGCTTTTTGTTTTTATTTTGCATTTTTTGAAATTAAAAACAAAGTAGTTATCAAACAGCTTCTAAACAATAATTTAACATGCATGAGAGAGAGAGAGAGAGAGGGTAACTATGTATTGCATTTTCTGAAACGTTGGCAAAGACTAATTATGATGATATCAATAGCAATACAAGGAAGGGACCCATTTTCATTAGTAGAGATATAAAGTTTGGCTCCTTCATTTCCCTAGCTAAGCTAAGCTACCCGTATATATTATATTCATACACCCTAAATTACTTCTTTCACACTCTTTTAATTTTTTAATATTTTTTGAAACACCACTAACACTTGATAGAAAATATTAAAAAATAAAAAAGATGTAAAAAAAGTAATTTAGGATGTGTAAATATAAATATAAAAGCAGTTTAGGTTGCCAAATGTTATTGCTAGGTCAAGGTTTCTGTATACCCATTAAGTCATCCACAAAACTTCCACATAATTTCGAGATAATAAAATAAAACTTGTCAAAATCAAGTGTTGATGAAATTATGCAAAACGAAATTTCTTCTTGTTATTATTTATGAGGTTTTCAATGTCGAAAGTGATCGCTATGTCAATGCCTGATATATTATGCAATTAAGCATGGAAGAAAATAAAAGCAAAGTCTGATTAGAGCAGAAAACATGAGTATGTCACTACTAGAAATACTATTTGCTCTACAAATTTATGCTCCATGAATCGAAATTTGTCAGGTAACAATCATGTTTATTAGAAGTGTGAAATTGGTAACAAACAGAATATCTTGTATATAAAAATTATAATCTGTTAAACTGACTAGTCAAGCCCACTAGTTAACTAAAATAGATTTGTTAGTCGATAAATCAAAGATTCAATAACCAATTTCAAATATCAAAAACTATTCTAGTCAGCAAGGTCTCAGTTCGTTCCAAGTTATTAATGTGTCAAGTGAGTATGATTGTGTGCACATTATAATTAAATATTCAAGTGATACATGTAGCATGTATATGTATGTGAGATATGTGACACAATATAAATAACTTTGAACACAAGATGTTTTTGGTCGGAAAAACCCACCTCTAGGTTAACAAAATCGGGGACTCTCCACTGAGTCCAATCCACTAGTATAATCAAGGTTCTTACAAAGTACCACGCAAAGCTCAATTCTTAGACCTAGTCTATAACAGCAATACAAGGGGCCATTTTCATGAGTAGAGATAAAAAGTTTGGCTCCTTCATTCCCCTAGCTAAGCTAAGCTACCCACGTATACGTATTTAAACGCGGATTAGGTAGCCAAATGTTATTGCTAGGTCAAGGTTTCTGCATACCCATTAAGTCATCCACAAAACTTCCACATAATTTCGAGATAATACAATAATACTTGTCAAAATCACGTGTTGATGAAATTATGCAAAACGAAATTTCTTCTTGTTATTATTTATGAGGTTTTCAATGTCGAAAGTGATCATTATGTCAATGGCTGATATATTATGCAATTAAGCATGGAAGAAAATAAAAAGCAAAGTCTGATTAGAATAGAAAATAGGAGTCTGTCACACTACCAGAAATTACTATTTGCTCTACAAATTTATGCTCCACAAATCAAAATTTGTCGGATAATGTAATTTTACCTGATGCAAATTTCAGTTGGTTGGGCAAAAATGGTCAACGATTAGGGTTTTGTCGGAGGCTATGCGCAACAAAGTCATTTAGTTGGGCAAGTCAATTTTCGTTAGGCAAACATTTGGCGTCAAGGCAAAAAATGGTGCGTAGGATGTGAAATCTTGTCCAACGAGCCTCAAAATGTTTCATCGCCTAAAGGCTTAGGTTTTAGGATTTTGTTTCGTTGTGTGCGTATATTATCCTTTGTTGACATACTCTTTGATTATAACTAAACTTTATTCCAATATATGTGTCACAGATGTATTATAGCGTTATTAACAAGTGTGTCAATTTTGTGTGTCCAAATAACATCACCAAATTATGAAGTCTTATATCAACACTATTGTTTGAGAAACTTATATGAGAAATCTAGACACATACACAAACGGAGACTCATTCGTAGTGTCATCTGTTTCTTTCACACGCAATATTTTTTATACTATTGTTAGTCGTGATGAAGATAAAAATGTCAAAGTCCCGAATTTATGAAATTAAGTAATCACTTTCTCAATGACTCATGCCCAGCTTGTAGCGGGGGAGACATGCCTGATATGTATCATTCAGCATTGAAGACAAAGTCAGATTGGACCAGAAAATAGGAGTCTGTCTTACTTTGAATCTTCCAAACCCAACTGACTAATGCGTGCATGCTCCATGAGGATCTGAAGAATACTGTACAACTGGAATTTTACGATTTTGCATGTCAAATTCCATCTACTATATATTATTAATTAATTTTATGATAAAATCAATTTTTTTTATGGTGTCAGAGCAAATTAGTCAACATATTAAGTCATTTTCATCATGGTTGTATTCTTTTGTTGTGTGGGGCATTCCTCACATCCTCAGGCGTGGTCACTTTTTATGAAAATGACTTGTATACATAGAGAGATATAGTTGTTAATTACCATTGCATACATTGAATAAAAGAAATTTACTAACACATTTTTTTTATTATTATTAAAGAGAAGGGAGAGAGTTTGAAATTATTAAAATAATTTTAAAGAGGGGGTTCCGAAATCGAACACATGTGTGGAAATCCAACATCCTATTTACTATGATTTTAGACCACATACAAGTTTCAGTCACACATGAAAACTTGAAGAGAAAAGAAAAAAAGATATCGATCGAACATATTTTAGCCACCAATGGATACATTAAGTGTATTTGTGTTCATGTTCCTCGTGTTGCTTTCCTCATCTTTGCGTACGTCTAACTACAAGTTGCTTTTTCTTCTTTATTTTTTCGTTTTTATATCAATGTAGTGCTAATACTCCGACAGTTATAAGGTTTGTAATTGTCTGTTTTTCCCTTCTAAAATATAGATTTTTTTATTTGGTAAAATTTGTTGCATTTCTAATTTAATTAAGAATGTAACTGTGTAAATCATAAGTAAATATTATGTAGAGATCTTATGAGATATAGAAGATTATGTAGAAATCTTATGAGATCTAAAAGAAGATTATGTAGAAATCTCATGAAATCTAAAATATCTTTCTTATTAATGTTTGATCTTTCCTCATGTAAATTCCTCAATGTCGTATCTCTCTTTTTACTCTGTGATCACTCTCCCTTCACTCCCTGTAAATTTATACTACAGTTGAGTTTAAAGTGTTTTTCTTTATTCTGTGAACTTACTAAACATTTGTACATGAAAAGTCGCATGAAATTTAGCTACAGCATGCCTAACATCACTGTTATAAAAATCTCCACTAGGAGGTCACCGTCCTGATTAATTTCTAGGAGTTTGAAAATTAAGAATGAGCCCTTAGATTTGACTAGGCACCCCCTTAGACAAAAAATAGATAACTTTTATTTTATATTTTAATTTTTTAATAAATTATAAAAAACTTGTTGAATATTTAGATGAACACTCATTATATGCTTGTTCCCCATGTTTTCAAATACTTTTTGATCTATATGTCATTCTATTTTTTTCATTTATATATCCCATCACAATTATGTATTTTTTTAAGTATAAGTAAATATATAACATAAAATTAAAACTATAAAATCGCCTAGGTGCTAAGTCACTCCCCGCCGCTCGACTAGCCCCTAGTATTTTTTAAAATCATGCCTAACATTGTTAATGAGAACAACATTTTTGCTTAACTTTTTTTAGCACCCCTTTTTCCCACAAAGATTATAGTAGGTAACAACTCTTATTTTGGATTTAACTTTTTCGTCCATTCATATTCGTTTTTCAACTTTTGAACTAGCATTAAGGATTTGTTTGAGTAACTATGATTCTCTTTCTTCCTATTTCCATCCATTTCCATTCCCTCTTCTCATATTTTATATTTTGTCTTTATATTTCTATAAAATATATATATATATTTATATATATAAAATGTTGACGTGACTTAAACGTAACCGTTCAAATAGGAGGGGAGAACATGAGAAATAAAAAAGAGGGGAGAGAATACAACAGCGACACATTATTATAGCTATTATCCCGATCCCGGTGGTTTAGAACCTATTGGTACTTCTATTGGACCTTTCCTGCCAAAATCATCTCCATTGCAGATGTGACCTACTGATGATCATCTTCCTTGCTGCATCCTCTGCAATAACAAAGAAGAAACTTTTCATCATTACAGATGACTAGATGTTTGTTAAGGGCTCGTTCAACAACCATTTAAATTTTTAATTTTTAGTTTTTCAGTTTTATTTTTGTGAAACTTGTTTGGTAAGTGTGTAAAAAAAAATTGAAAATTGAAACCGAAATCAAAGTATATATTAATAACGCCAAAAATTAAAAAAAAAAAAAAAAACTTTCAGTATTTTGTTCTTTTGAAATTAACAACAAAATAAGTATCAAACAGCCAAAACAATAATTTAATGTACATGAGAGATAAAAGAAAGGGAGGGTAACTGTGTATTGGATCTTCTGAAACATCGGCAACAATTAATTTTGATGATAACAATAGCAATACAAGGAAGGGAACCATTTTCATTAGTAGAGATATAGAGTTTGGCTCCTGCATTCCCCTAGCCAAGCTAAATGATATCGTCAAACATTCGATTCGATTTGAAATTGCAATTGATCATATTGCATAATCTGGATTTGTGCGGTTTTGAATTGAATTTTTGTTGAAAAGATTAAAATTTTAGAAAGAAGGGCATTGCTTAAGTCGGTTTTGTGCGTTTGTAGGGAAGATCTTTGCTGGAAAGTCTTCTATGATTCTGATATGCCATCTTTAGCGGTTGCTGTGTCGAAGAAAATGCTTGTTCCTGATAGCTAGAGTGACGGCTCTTCGTCTTTGACGGAGCAGTTGGGGGCTACGAGTACAGTTTCAGAGGATCCTCAGGTTTATGATACCCGTCCATATGCATACCAGTTATGTTCTATGGTATCAATTAAAATATTATGCTTTCAATACGAGGGAAGAGTGGATTTCTACTTGGAGCACCAAGAGGCCATGGCAGCAAACCAGCTTAACAGAGTTAAAACGGAGAAGATTGCGATGAACTGGGGCTAAGACGAGATTTTTTAATTTTTTATTATGTTTTAATAAAACTTAACAGTGTCAGTGTTTTTTAAATGTACGGACAGATGTTAAAAAATTAGACAAGGAGACACACACGGAACATGCATTCTGGGACAGCAGACCCACAGCCAAATGTTATTGCTAGGTCATGGTTTCTGCATCTTCATGCCCATTAAGTCATCCAAATTTATGTTCAAGTAAAATGTTAAGAAGATTCTTAACATTTTATAGATTTTTTGCCACCTTAAGTAAATTTCTATTTTAACATTATAAATCGTAGTCTCAAAAATATAAAGTGTAAAAAAAAGTCATAGAAAGTCTCTTTTGAAAGAGTTTTTTTAGCATTTCTCTTATGTCCAAATGACTTGCAATAATTTGGTGATAATGGAACTGTCAAAATCACTTGTTGATGAAATTATGGCAAAACCAAATTTCTTGTTATTAAGTTGGAGGTTTTCAATATCTAAAGTTTTCAATGTCAAATGTCAGTGCCTGATTTTTTGTTAAGCATGGACCAGAATTAAGAAGCTTGTCAATGTCATAGTTTGAATCTTCCAAACCCCCGATTAATTCATGCTAATGCATGCCCCTCACTCTATATATGAGGATGTGAGGAACGTCCTAGTTATTTTTAAAGTATGGAGTATTTAAGCAGTATTTTACCTATCATATTATAAGTTGGAGAAAATTAACATAATTTTTGTGTTTCTACTTATTTTATAATACGTGGAGTATCCGCTTGAATACTAAAAACTAGAAAAAAAATTCTCCCTACCTAGAAGGTTCAAAGATTAATGTCATATGCTAATTCCAAGTCGCACATCTCTCTTATAAGTAATACACTTACAAGTGTGGTAGGTTAATTATCAAGAAGTGATATTCGCATTCACTTTTCTCTCCCACATACGTAACTTCACAACGATATCGCAAAAATCTCTTTTTCCTAACGTCAAATATTCAGCGGCTGCCTTTGCTTCTCTCTCGCATTTCTGTTTGGTCATGTAAAGGTACAATCTATATTAGAAAGGAGAAGGAAAAAAAGAAAGAAAAAAGAACTATGTGGTACGCAAATGAAACCGCATTATTTTACAATAATTCCTAATGAAAAGTTGTTTAGTTTCGTTGATCATTAAACTTGTAACAAACATAACTCAGACAAATTCAAATTAGTCAGATGTCCCACCTAAAGTGCAGAGTCAAACAAATGCAGGCAGATATGGAAGCTCTCATGGCAACCAACAAAAGACCAGAGAACCGTTTGAGACCAAAATTTTCGCTGCTCAGCAAGACTATGTTGGAGTTTTGAATGGAAAATACCATGAGTTTATTTTAATCTGCACTCGTGGATTGGTTTTTTGCAGATTTCAAATTATAAGTCTTACACAAGTAGACTCAGCGTATTGAATTAAGTATAGATTAAAAGAGTTTGGTATGGATTAGGATGCAGTCCATGATTAGAGCAATTAAGATAAGGGCTCGGAGACCTTGGGATCTCAGAATTAATCCAATCCTTATATGTGTGTGTGTGTGTGTGTATTTTCAGATAACTATGAGTTTGAATTCAAATCAAACGTTTATCAATCAAACGACACAACTGTGAAAGGCAGTTGTTTATTCTCGTCCAAAAGGCGTGAACAAGTCTATAAATTTACCAACCCATTCCATTCAGAATATCAATTTTTTAGACAACCCAGTTTTCATATAACATTAATATTTTGGAGAGAAACAGTCAGTATGTTCGACGCAATCAAAGCCCTAGTGCAAAGACTTTGATTGTGATAATTGAATCCTGGTGATAGAAGCCTACAAAAACTACTGCACAAGTGTAGAGGCCAAATTTCTGTCTATAAGGACATTACAACCCTTACTGTTCTTGGTATTAGGACATAGGACTAGGGCTTTCATTTTGATAGGCTGATTTGTTTCGCCCATAGTTTTACTTTAGGTATGGTTAGATATGTCGTGTTGCAATTCTTTTGATTTTTTTTTATAATTTTTTTTGTCAAACGATAGATTTTGTTATATTAGCTCTCAACGGGATTCAAACTCATATCGTCGTCATGCAAGGGCTCAACTCCTTTCCACCATTGTGGTAAAAGGGCACTTGCCAATTGTTTTGAAGAACCTATTATGTTTTCAAGTTACATAATTTGAGCGTATGTGAAAAATATATTGGCACCCTAAACCCTTCATCTATTATTGTTGAGCGGGAACAACATGGTTTCTCTGTTGATAGTTTTTATGAGAATTTACCTCCAACTTATGGATATTGTGGTGTAATTGGCCATAACACGAACAAAAGCCGACATTTAAAGGATCGTAATCTTTCAAATGGGATGCAGACAGATGTTGAGGTTCATCATCACGGACGATCACGAACTCATCAGGTTTATCGTCCAAAACCGTCAACTAAAATTGTTTCACCTTCAGTTGATACTATTCACAAGGGATGTTCTCCTTTAGTTGAAATTATTCACAAAGAACGTACTTATGAACTTCATAATGATGTGGAGGTTCCATTATGTAGCTCTCTTGAGCAACGTCATACTGAACAATTCAACTATTTTGCGAATCAAATACTAATAAGTGTTGTGAATAATGAGTTAAGTGTGTTGGCTGACAGGGTAATTGATTCGTCGGCAGTGCATCATGAACAGTTAGAGACAAATGCAGACGGATTGCTTCTTGTGTTACAACCAACCAATAATATTGGTAATACCTCTGTTTCCCCACCCCACAATTTGAATAATACTCTTACAGGTGAGATTGGAGATGAGTGAAGGAAATAATATTGACCATGTTGATTCTGATGATGATGAGGATGCCCCATCTGGTTTTGGCTTGACGGAAGAGGTTGTGGACACAGGTAAGGATCCCAATGGCTTTACTCTAGTTCTTAGTAAATCTCAGCAGAAGAAGCAAAAGAAAAAACAAAAAGTTGAAGTAGCTAGGCAAGAAGAACCCTATGTTACTAGGGCAGAAAGACAAGTTATTTCAACCTCCAAATGAAGCTAGTTTACTGGAATATTTGTGGTATTGGTAATTCTGATACGCTTATGGAGCTTTCCAATGTCTGTTATTCCCATCATCCGGATTTGGTTTGCATTTCTAAACCTATGGTTACTTTTAATTCTATTCCTTCTACTTATTGGAATCATTAGGTCTTTTTTTGCTTACTGCTAATAACATGGGTGATTCACTGCCTAATATTTGGGTTTTGTATTCTACGAGTTATTGTTCTCCTACTATGATTTCTTCTTCAGGGCAACAAATTACTTTTCAGGCTTCTTTTGATGGTGTTCTTTCTCAATTTACTATTGTTTATGTAGCTACTACTTCGAGTCTTCATCGTGCTTTATGGTGCGATGTTTTAAGTATTGGTTCTAATACTACATTACCTTGGATGGCAATTGGTGACTTTAATGCTATTCTTTGAGCTCATAAGCAAATAGGGGGTCACTTACCTGCTCGAACTTCGTGTAAAGACTTTCGTAGTACTACTGAGCTTTGTGATTTTACTCATATAGATACTACTGGTGCTTTTTATACTTGGAGTAATGGTTGGAGTGTTTGTGGTAACCTGGAGAGGCATCTTGACTGCTCTCTTTGTGACACACGCTGGTTACAGTTTTGGCCTCATACGAGTTGTTCAGCTTTGCCCAAGGTAGTTTCTGATCACAATTGTCTTGTTTTCTCGGCATTTGCTCCTCTTCTTGGAGGACCCTGACTTTTTCAGTTTCAATCTATGCGGACTTTACATTCAGGCTTTTGCATACAGGTATCCCATGTTTGTTATGTTGGAAAAGCTCAAGGTTCTTAAATGTTGTCTTCGAGATTGGAACTCTACTGTTTTTGGTGGTGTTAATAGAAATGTCACTATTGCTAAAGAAAAACTTCACAATATCCAAAATATTATTTCTTCTGATGGGAATTCTCAAGAGAGGTTTAATGAAGAAGTTGTTACTAAGGCAGCTGTCCTAGATGCTCTTCATTTGCAAGAAGCCTTTTGGAGCGATCATGCTTGTATTAATTGGCTTACTAAATGTGATCGTGATACTGCTTTTTTCCATGTTTATGCTAGAGGTAGGCTTTCTTCTTCCAGGATTATTACTCTTTTGGATGGGGAAAATGTGTTCTTTTCCACTAATGAGTTTGCTGGTCATGTGGTAAACTTTTATCAGTCCTTATATAACTCTCTGTTCACTCCAAATGGAATTGAGGATGTTTGTGGTGTAATTCTGCCTATGGTTAGTGAAGAGAAAAACCTTGCTCTTTCTAGTTTACCTTAAGTTGTGGTGTAATTATGCCTATGGTTAGTGAAGAGAAAAACCTTGCTCTTTCTAGTTTACCTTAAGCTAATGAAATTTAAAATGTTGTTTTTTCCATGGATCCCTCGAGTGCTCCTGGACCTGATGGCTTTCTAGGTTCTTTTTATCAGTCATGTTGGGATCTTGTTAGTTTAGATGTTATTGCATTTGTACAAGATTTTTGTTAAGCGAGGTTGGCTTTATCCAAATGCTAATTGCAATTTTGCAGTCCTTATCCCGAAAGTAGAAGAGGCTGCCACCATTGCTCAGTATCGGCCCATTGCTCTTGTTAACTTTCAATTCAAAACTACTCCTAAGATTCTCGCTTATTAACTTGGCCCTATTATCACTCGCATAATTTCTCCTCATCAATCGACATTGTTGAAGGGTAGACATATTTCTGATTGCATTGGCCTAGTTTTAGAAGGGTTTAATTTTACAGATAAAAATGCATTTGGTGGTAATGTGGGCATAAAATTTGATATTGCTAAAGCTTTTGATACTTTGAATTGGAATTTTCTTCTTCATGTGCTTTCTCACTTTAGGTTTTCTCGTATTTTTGTGGCTTAGGTGCATGTTCTATTACAATCAACCGTCATTCAATTTTAGTAAATGGCACGCCACATGGATTTTTCTCTTGCTCACAAAGTGTCTGTCAGGGAGATCTTCTTTCTCCACTTCTTTTTTGTCTAGCAGATGAAGCTCTAAGCAGAGGTTTATCTTTGTTTTTCTCTACTGGACAGATTACTGCTATTTCAGTTCGGCGAGGTGATGGCTCTCCAACTCATGTGTTATATGTTGATGATCTTTTTATTTTTTTTGTTATGGGAATGTTCAATCTCTTCGTTCTCTTTGAACTTTTTTGGATAAGTGTGGTTCTGCATCAGAATAGCTTGTTAATGCAACTAAGAGTACTTTTTATCTCGGTTCAACCTCTGCCCATCGTAGAGTGCATATCTCGAGATATCTTGGCTTTCGTATGGGTGTTGTTCCTTTCACTTATCTTGGGGTTCCTATTTTTTCGTAGTAAGCCAATGAGAATTCATTTTCAAGTTTTTGTAGATAAGGCTAAAACTCGTCTTTCAAGTTGGAAAGGTAAACTTCTCTCAATGGTCGGACGACTCCAATTGGTGCAATCTATTTATCAAAGCTTGTTTCTACATAACTTCTCAATTTATCAATGACCAACTTACCTTTTAAAGCATACTTCTGCTTGTGCACAAAATTTTATTTGGTCAGGGGACTTGGCTTCCCGAAAGTTAGTCATTGTTGATTGGAGTATGGTGCGTGGACCTAAGCATGAAAGTGGGCTTGCTCTTCGTGATTTGGCTGCTTTGAACTTAACGGCTTTACTTAGTTTTGGCTATGATGCTTTACAATCTTCTTCTTTGTGGGGTTCTTTCGCTCATCAGCATTTTCCTCTTGCGGCCTAGTACAAACAAGATATTTATTTACGGTCCTGTGTGGCATGGTTTGAAGCGGGCTTTGCCTATTCTGAATAATAATAGTCGGTGGATTATTGGCGATGGAAAGTCAGTCTCTTTTTTGTTCGACAAATGGTTGGATGGACCGATTATTGGTCCTTCATTGTCTTCGGTCATTTCACCTACAGTTCTTTCTCGGGTTTCAAATGATATTGAAGCTCAAAGTTGGTCTTTACCAGATTATTTTATAGATTTATTCCTTTTTGTGGTCCAACGGATTATTCTTTTACCTTTGCCTTTAAATGTAGAGAATGACAAACTGATCTAGGAGCCTTCATCGACTAGGAAATTTTCCTTTTCTTCTAGTTATCATCTTATTCGGAAAAAAACATAACGATTGTGCTTGGGCTAAGGCTATTTGGTAACATTTTATTCCGCCTCGACTGTCTATTTTGGCTTGGCGGCTTTTCCATGACAAACTTCCTACCGAAAGGTGCACTACAACGACTTGGTATCTCTCTGGCATCCATTGTTATTTATGTCATAGTTTTGAGGAATCTACTTTTCATTTTTTTCTTCGGGTGCCGGATATCTAGGCAGCTTTAAAGGTGGTTAGCATGTCAATTTGGTACCTCTTTGCCTTTTTCAAATTCCTTGGCTACTTTTTGGGATGCTTACGTACGAAAGCCTTTTTCCCAACGATTGCACAATCTCTGGATTTTTGCAGGTCTTTCTACTATTTCGGCTATTTGGAAAGCTCAAAATAAGTTTATTTTTTTGGGGCCCAATCTATTTTCGCCGTCTGTGCATGTTTATCAATTCTAGGATCGTTCATGGTGGGAAGTTTAGCCCTGGTTATTCTCAAGATTTTGACGCTCGTATCATCTCTTCTCTAGGAATCCAACCTATCTTTTGCAAGGCACCAACTATTTTTCATGTGCTTTGGTCTTCTCCTTGGTTTCCTTGGATTAAACTTAATACAGATGGTTTGTCTAAAGGAAATCCTGGTCATGTTGTTTGTGGAGGAGTTTTATGGGATTGTCATGGTCAGTTTCTTAGTTGTTTCTGCTAAGGGATTGGTCATCGCAACTCTTTTTGTGTAGAATTATCATCAGTTATTATTGGTGAGGTTGGCATTGTCTTTGGCTGGAAAGTGACTCTTCTAGTGTTATTTCTGCTCTCCAATCGACTGATTTTCATCCTCACGCAATGGTTTATTTGTTTAGACCATATTCGAAAGATGACTTTCTATGCCTCTCACATATATCGCGAAGGAAATGTAGTTGCAGACAATTTTGCTAACATGGGCTTGTCTTCTCCAACTTTGGTATAACATTATTCCCCTCCGATGGCGGTCTGTGCTGCTTTATTTTCAAACAATGTTGGCTTTCCTGGTTTCTGCTTCTCAAATTAATGTGCATCTCGGCATACAAGTTTGTCTCGCTTTCTTGTTTTATTTTTTTTCTTAACCTTTTGATGTTCCTTGTTTTTGTTTTGCAGGTTTAGATCTTTATGTTCGTCTTTAGAAGGGTTAGGTTTCATGTCCCCCCCCCCCCCCCCCGGGGGCCTTTTTTCCTTGTATCTTTGTTGTTTTTGTTTCTAGAAAGATAAGGTTTATATCCCCCTTCTTTTCATGTATTTTCTTTATCTTTTTTTTTTTTTTTTTGTATTATGAGGGGTTAGGTTTATGTCCCCCCTAACTAGGTGTGCTCTTTTTTTTATATCAATAAAATTCTCATCGTACTGTCAAGGTTTTCTGTAAAAAATTAAAAAATAATAATAATAAATATTGTTATTCATGATGAAAAAATGTCAAATCACGTGTTTTAGTTATGAAACAGATTCAAAAAGAAATTTGTCATGAGGTTTCAATCTCCAATGTCCAACGTAAATTAATAACTTTGTCAATGACTTGTGCTCAGGGAGTGGAGGACAACTTGTATGGCTTAGGTTCACCACGACATGCAAGTTATCTTCTCCTTCACCCTCATTTTTTGGCTTCTAATTTCACATGCATCATGTTTACCAAGTTCAGATATATATAATAAAGCCGCATTCCCATAGTTTATACATTAATGGTGCTGCTTAGATATACTATTAAAACTGAGTTGTGGAATCAGAAGTTTGGAGTCATGAATTATATTTGACTCAAATCCTCTCCAATTCATCAAAAAAAAAAAAAAAAAAAATTAGACGTTTTTTTGAGTCATGAATTACAAGAGAAATTTATTGAGATGAGAAAAAAAGAAGTTATACCTAGCCAATGAGGGACGTAAACCTTATTCTTCATAAAGCAAGAACAACAAAATACAAGAACACAGGAAGGGATATGCACTTATCCCTTTTGAAAAAGAAAATACAAGAAAAAGAAAAGGGGAAGACATAGACTTTACCCCTCTTGAAAAAGAAAATACAAGAAAAAGAGAGGGGCGGATATAGGACCAAACCCCTCTAAAATAAAACTTAAAAGGTAAGAACCTTCAAGACAAGCTGCAAAACAAAAAAGAAAAATCCAAAAAGATTAGGAAAAAATGAAATTTGGATTGAGCTAGTTTAAGCATTTTCCAACACATCAATAAAAAAGCGTCTAACATTTGAAAAGTTTATATATTTCAAAACATCTACACTTCTCCCACGTTTCAATTCTATCAAAAAAAAAAAGAAAACTTTATTGGAACATAAAAACTTCATTGAGTAAACCAACTTACATATGGTTCGATCGGTTTAATGCACACCCCTAATTTTTTGTTCCTTTCCCCGTATAAGGCATTGGCCCATAAGGTATTGGTACGTTCATGGCTGTCTTTGTCACAGTATGCTGATGCGACCTGCTGATGAACTTTTTTGCTACATCTGCAATGACTAATGAACTTTCATTACTAACTAGTTAACAACTTACGAATCATATATAGATGCTAATCAAACAACGATTTATTGTATGAGAGAGAGAGAGAGAGAGAGAGAGTAACTACTGTGCTTTGGATTTTCAGAAACGTTGGCAAAGACTAATTTGGATGAGAACAACAGCAATAGAATGATGGAAATCATGTAAACAACGTTGGCCTTGTGAACCATATTGTATCAGCTCGAGACACAAGTTTGGCTCCTTCGTTCCCATATAACTAATTATATATAATGCGATGTCTAAACGCATTTCAAATTTGTTTTTTTTTTTTTTTTGTACAAGTAGTTGTTGACCTAGAACTGCCCAAGTCAAGGGTTTTGTCCCTTATCATTTTATGAGCTTTCCATGCTCAACTTTATAATTTGTTAAATTTTTATATTTCTTTGATTTTTTTTTTTTTTTTTTTTTTTTTACAAACATTTTGATATAAAAAAAAAAGTTTATATTTTTGAGTTTTTTTTATGGATAAGTAAAAAATTGACAGGTATTTATCGAGTTTTGGAGAAGTTTTGGTATTGAATCTAATTTAGATTAATTAGTAATATTATTTTGATTGTTAGATTTAAATGTGAGTTGTTGGATCTTTTTTATTACCGTTACAATTGATTAAATTGGATTGAGCCGTTAGATTAAAAAAAGATGTAGCTGTGTACGCATCACTAGATCATAATTCAGGAGGCGCGACATCCAATGGTGACAACGGCTTGTGCATCTCAACCGTAAAAACTAGGCTTGCTATGAGCCCACCCGCATTGAATCTTTCTATTATGTTTCTTCTGACCTGCACGCCCGCCACTCCCCCTTTGGAGATAATTTGGACCAAAAACTCAGGTTTTAACCATAAACGTCCCACTCAAATTTATATCCAAACGACTTGCACTTGCATGCACCACACTCGAAATAACAAAACGATCAAAATCACGAGTTAATGAAACTGTGGAAATTTCTTGTTGTTATTATGGCTGAGGTCTCCAATGTCAACATCTCCTATGGAATTAAGCATGGAAGAAAACAAAACTGAAGTTTGCAGATTGGACCAGAAAACTGAAGCCTTGTTAGTTTTCCTTTGAATGGAAGTTTTAACGAAACACTCCCAATACTGTTTACTTTTAATGAAAAATGACATTTTACCTTTCTTGTTACTATTCACTTACACATTGATTTGTCCTTTTTCATTAAAACTAAAAGTTTTTTAAAACTTTTTGTTAGTTTTCCTCTGAATTTCTTCCAAACCCCCATCTAACTCATGACTAATGTATGCTTCTCGCATTGTTTTGTGAGGATGTGAGGAATGTCCTACTTAGAGAGATTTTTTTTTAAGAGGTGATGTTAGGAAAGCCAAATTTTTAAATCGAATGATGTGGTGGTGGATGATTCGATTATTAATTAAATGTTTTTTACAAACGATATTATTGATGAGTCGATTTTATACTATATATTATTCCCTATTCTTGGTATATTTTGGTTATTATTGTGATGAGATTTTGATGCTTTGTTATGTATTTCCAATATAGGACGTGCAGACTTGTTCGGAGCATAAAGTGATCAAACCGTGGAATTTTTGAGTCATTCTAATTGAAGCGGCTTCGTGAGTCTGTCAAGAAGGGTGTATTAAAATTTCATAATTTTATCCTGAAGTATCTGATCATGGCAAATTAATTTATGGCCAGCGTGCAATGTTGGCAGATTGATTGGGCTACAAAATTTGTTTGCGACTTTTGGGCTGGAAAATGATGGATTTTGGACTTGGGTTCTTCTTGGAACTTGAAGAGGAGGTCCTAATCTTTAATTTGATTCGTTTTGGGCCTGTTTTGAAGCCCTGAAGGTCTAGAAACGTGGCTTCTCCTTTGCTCGGCAGATTTCCTAGTCAAAATAAGAATGTAATTTTTAGTTATCCTTTTATTATCTTATTTCCTAGTTTTTAGAAAACCATTCTATGAGGGTTTTAATTGGGAGTAGTATAAATAAGGCTTTTTAGCCATTAGGGTTCTCTACGGAGCATAGAGAGAACTTAGCAGAGCTTTGGAGAATTTCAGACCTTTTATCCACAATGTGTTTTCAATCTTTTTCTAGTTAATGATATTTTCTTTGATTTTTATTATGAGTATGCGTAACTAATTCCTTTTGCAAGGGTTGGGCCATGAGCCATAGCGTGAATATGTGATTTTATTAATTTGCTTATGAATGGATGTATGCTTGCTTTGAATTATTAATCACTGTGATTAAACTATCTATATATTTTAATGACTGATCACCATTAGGATATTTAGACAAATAATTTGATGCAAATTCTGTTGGAACATCACCCTGAGAAGAGCTTCTTGTGATTAATAGTTGTAAGTTCACTTAAGGCAAACATCACGATCTTAAGGGTTGCATGGTTTTTCAGAGGGTTTTCATAAAGCTTAATGAGTCTTGCATGTTTATATTTGATCTAAACATCATAGATAGATTGCATGTTAGATTTACGTTTTAGCTTGAACATCACAAGGGAAATATGCATTAGGAAAACCTAACCTTCAAAGCATGTATGTGGAAATTCATAAGTGATTGGTAAAATTACATAGGATTGTTATTGGTGATGGCTAAACCCTAGTCTTTCCCTAAATTGATTTTAATTTAAAAAAACGTTTTTCTCTTTGCTGCCTTTATTTCCAAACTTCTAAATTTCTTTAATTGTTAATTTAATATTTTCGAATTCAAAATTTTTCAAATCTTTGAGACAAAATCTGTTTTAATAATTAATTAAGAGTTAGTTTAATTACAAGTTAATCAAACAATCTTTGGGGACAACGACCTTGCATGAGCAATTACACTACAAGTACCTTGTATTCTTGCAAATATTTTCAGTGATTTTAACCCTATTTCCATAGGTGGTAAAAATACCTATCAATTATCTACACTACTGGATGGGGGAGTGGGCTAAGCCTCATAATGGGCTAATAATAATGTAGTTCAAATTCACCTTTGGCAAGAATCGAATCTAATTCTTCTCACTTACTAGCGAAGAGGAATATCACAAAACCTTAGCACTAAGTGGCGATTATTACTTAAGTGTTGATTAACGTCCTTATTTCCTATTAGTGACATCATTTGATTTGCAAATTTAGTTTTAAAATTTGGTCTTCCTAGCATTATCCTTTTTTTAAGTACGGAGTATTTAATCAATATTATGCATGTCATAATACAAGTGAAGCAAATGATATATTTCTTTTGTGTCATTCTTCTTATTTTATAACACATGGGGTACCTGCTTGAATATCGGATACTCAAAAAAATTTCTCCTAACTTAGAAAGTTCAAAGATTAATATCAAGTACTAATTCTAAGTCGCGCATCTGTCACTTATAGAGAATACACTTGCAAGCACGGTAGACTAATGATTAAGATGTGATTTCTGCATTAACCTTTATATTCGGCATACTCCTCTTTTTTATAGTCTTTTATATATTTAATAAAGCAAATCAATTAAGAGAAAACGACAGTGCGAAAATATACTACTTGTAATTAGGGGCGGTTTGGTTTGAGATAGAGAACCAAAATGGTCCGTTCGAAAACCAAACCTCAATTGTTCGCAAAAAGAGGGCAAAAAACCGAAACCAAACCAATATTTCAGTTTTCTCGAAATTTGGTAATACCGAAATAGTTCGGCTTTTCGATTCGGGCTCAAGAATGGGCCTTCATGTCAAATTTTTTTGGGCTTCTGATTTTAAGCCCTACAAAACCCAATTTTGCCCAAAATTTTTAAGCCCCAAATGTTAAGTTGTGGCCCTATGCTCATGTTCTCTATTCCTCTCCATTTATTGAGCAAAAACACTTTTGATTTTTTTTTTTTTTTTTAACAAACGATATTATATACACTAAAGGGAAGAGGGGTGGACTTAGTGTCGCTATGGGCTAGTAATAATGTGGTTCAAATTCGCCTCTGGTGAGAATTGAACCTAAGACCTCTCACTTAAGTGAAGAGTTATATTATTAGATCGTAATACTAAGTGGCCTTCTAATTATTAGAATTGCATCAATTTAATGAAAAAGTTTGTATCTTACTATGATCACATCAATTTAAAAATTCGTACAGAAAGGAAACAAATTGCTACAATTGCATTAGTACACCATTACAGTACAGATCTCAACAATCCCCTAATCTCCACAATCCCCTCAACCATTACACAAAGGTACCGTTTGGTACGTGGGACGGGACAGAACAGAGTGGGACAAGGCGTTCCGTCCCACGTTTGGTGCGCCTAAAACGGGTGGAACGAGCTGTTCCACGGGACTAGTTTTGGGTGAATTTTCGTTCCACCTCACCCCCTGGAACGACTCGTTCCACATCCGTGGAACACAAAATTATAACCTCTCCGTCTCCTTCTTCTTCCTCCTTGTTTCCATCCGATGGCATCTTTGCTCCCGCTCCGTTCCGTCCTGTTCCGTCTGCATACCAAACGATACCAAAAGGACTAACCTCAACAGTCCCCTAATCTCAAATCAAAATTCGAAACCCAAATTGTAACTCTAATCCCCATTTCAGAATCCCAAATCAAAATCCTAATTTAAATATGAAGAATTAAAGGAAATTTTCTTAACTTAAGTGTGACTTGATCAAGAGAGAGTCAGAGAGGAGTAGAGAGAAAGAGACGTGTGGTGTTGTGGGTGTGACGTGGCCGGGATCAAGATCGACCAAGAGAGAGACGTGTGGTGTTGTGGGTGGGTGGGGCCAAAGTCGAGATCAGGTGGTTGGGGCTCAAGTGGACCGAGTCGAGAGAGAGACAAAAATCGGGTTACTATGTTAAGGAAGAAGAGAAGAACTAAAGAAATGAGAGTCAAGAGAGAGAAACGAACCAAGAGACTAAGAAATGAGTTGAGAGAGAGAGAGAGAGAGAGAGAGAGATAGTTGTGGAGCTCACTGTGATATGGTGGGGGTGGCTGGAGTAGGAACTTGGGCGACAAAGTTAGGGGAGGATGAGAGCTTGGGGATTTGAGGTTCAAAGTTGGGAGGAAGAGTTGAGAGAGTGATCTGAGTGAGGTGAGGTCAAGACAGAATGGTTGTGTTTTTTTTTTTTTTTTTGGGTAAAGTAAAGTTCATTCAAAGAACTAAAATATACTCAAAGCCCACAATATACACAAATCCCTCCTCCAAAGACCCAAACAAAAGGCATAAGGCCCGACCCATACAAACCCTAACACAACGAGCCAGAAAAAACAAAAAACCCCCCAATTGGAATACCATACACATCAGCCGCCAAAACCCTATGAAAATAATCATCCATCCCCAAGGTTGCCAAAATTGCCCCAATTTGCGCACAATCTGAGTCATCCAGATAAACTCCACACTTCTAGTCGAAGCATCGGCACCCAAGGAGCTTCCAGATCAAAGCTCAGTCACCGAGGAGAACAATCCCATCAGAACAGTTGCAGCGGAAAATGACAGTACGTAGACCCAAACCGAAGTTCTACACACCTTCCCTTGCAGAATTGAAACTTCACCAGAGGAAATTTCACCTTTGAACTGGGTATTGAGAACATGACTAAGAACGGCAGTTGAAACTGGAAGATCAGATAGATCTACACAGGGATCCGAGTCAGAATTACAAGCTATCTAGAAGGGACATAGGATACAGGCCAAAGAAAAAAAAAAGGAGGAGGGACTTAGGCTGCTACCAACCCAAGCCATAGCTAGGATTAACGGCAACAAAAGTGAGAAAGAACTAAAGAACCAACCTTGAAAACTAAAGAAAACGCTCACACACCAGAGAGAAAAGCTCTCACCAAAATGGGAGAGAAAAAGTGGGGTCGAGAAGGGTTGGTTTTGAGTGAACGGTTAAGATAAATCTCAACCAAATCCGATGATTATAAAAAATTAATATTACAAATTAAAACAAAATATACATGTACACACCCATAGATATATTTCGGTTCGATTTGGTCTTATCGAACTAATCCAAGTTTCATGCCAAATTTCTTACCGAATTTTTCAATTTCGGTTCAACTTCGGGTACCAAATTTTCGGTATTGTCCATTCGACTCAGTTCGGTTTCGATAGGTTTGTTTTTTTTTTGGTATTTTATTCCACCACTATTGTAACATCAAATATTCAGGGGCTGTCTTTGCTTCTCTCTCCCTTTTCTTTTTTGTCATGTGCCTACAAACTTACATTAAAAAAAAAACCATGTGGTGAACAATTGAAACCGCATTATTTAATACTAATTTGTAATGAAAACTAGTAACAAACATAACACAGACAAAGTCTAACTAGTCATATCTCACATTTAAAGTGCAGTGTCAAACAAATGCAGGCAGACGGAAGCTCTCATGGCAACCAACAAAATGCCAGAGAACCGTTTGAGACCAAAACTTTCGCTGCTCGAAAGACCCGGTAGCAGTTTGACAGGCTCGCCCTTGTTATACTAAATTGGCGATATCAGATGCAGAATGGAACACGGAAGAGTTCCCAATTCCCCAAGATAGCAGTCACCAGCAGGAATGAGAAAAGCTGAAAAGATATAACCATCAAAACGATTTCTTCTCGTAAGAAACCAGACCATGAACTCCACCTTCTACTTGTGCTGCTCCTGTTCTTACCTGCATAGTAAAATACATTGTCAACTGATTGAGAAACCATATTAGTTCTTGATACGACCATCATTACATCTCAGATTCCTTGAGCAATAACAAGGTAATCGTGGAGTGCGCTTTTACTTGAGGTAAAATGGGGATGGAAAACTATCTAAGAAGTAAATAAGTGTCTGAATATGAGTGACACACAATGGCAGTACTCTAGATTAATAGGTTTCTTCCCCACTCCTTTCGGTAGTTTAACCTAAGAGTGACGAACAAGAATACAACATGATATGGAACGGACTACAAAAGAGTAAGTTATCGAAAGAAACATTGGCTACAATATCAGTTCTCAATTAAAGCATAGAACTAAATTGACATCCTTAATAACGATGATATGAATAACACAACAACGTCTGCAAAATGGTCTACTTACCTCTAGCCTTAAAACACTTGATTTTAAGAGTTCATGAGCAGACTGCAATGAAGAAGCACCAAGATCTTGGAAACCTTGTTTCACAGCTTGCATTGTATATGGTATGAACTTCAAAACAGAACCTTTGTCTGCAACTGCCCCAACAACCCCCTGTGCAATTTTCAGCTTAGCTGTATCGCCCAAGTACCTCTGATCACTCCCTTTTGTCATTGCTTCAAGAGACCCCATGCCTCGATATTTTTTGACTCGGCGACCATTCTATTGGAAAAAATGAAATCACTTATATCAAACTGTTTCCTTAATAGAGGTTAAGTGTGCAGAAAGCTAATTAACAATGACAAAGAAATAACAAACAGCATGTTGCTTATAAAAGACAAGTATACTGTAAATCCGGTGCAATTTATGTAGACGATTTTTGCTTTTAGTTCAGAAATAAAGGAAGATACACATAATTTGGGTCGTAGGTTAGATTAGCAAAGACCCTCTGTTCAAAACTAAAAAATTAATCAATTGCTTAATTAGATAATTACCATAAAAAAAATAAAAAATAAAAAATAAAAGCAAAGACACAGAAATTAAATACTATGTCCAATACACTTCCCCATAAGTTTAGCTTTGACATGCATCCATGAAAAACCCAATCACAATTTCAGGGAACCAGACCCGTATCTAGCCTAATCCTAACCCCTTTTGCCACTTACTGTCACCACTTGGGTTAACCCGAAGGAGTCCAAAACCCCTTACTGTATGTAGGCTTCAAACTGATTAAGTTCAGGTCATCAGGGAGAGAGTCCATGCAAACATACCAATGGCATTCCTAATAATGTAAAAGCATTAAAGATTGATGGCAAACCATAACACATCAATGACTAATCCGTCGAACGATATTGATGCAGTCCAAAAAGGATGAGAAATAACTCAGGATGTCTAACATACTAAGAAAAACATATCTTCTAGATAAGTTTCTTTACCAATCACAGCTGCAATTCAGTATTCATAAATCAGCCTAATAAACTCCTTAAACCACTCAAAAAGTTGTCAAAGAACTAGAAAAGACATATGTAGTAAACACTCATACAAACGAGAAGAAACGTCCAAGTAGATTTAATATCTGATGGTATGAGCAGTATAACTGTTCCAGCAATATAAACATAAGTAAGTCCCAGACATACCTGATACACAAAAACCCCGGGAGCCTCCGTGCTTCCAGCTAAGAAGCTTCCCATCATGACAGTAGAAGCCCCAAGGACCAAAGCCTTGACAATGTGTCCAGAATTGGAAATTCCACCATCAGCAATCACGGGCACCCCACTTTGTGAAGCAATAGACGCAACCTTGTAAACAGCAGTTGCCTGAAACATATCACCAAAACCAAAACAACTTTGGTCATAAAATGGTATAGCATTCAGCAACCTGTAGAACAAAACGTCAAACAAAGTCTTCAAAAAGTTCCAAAATGTAATTATATATCTTTTCACGCCACAAACTACACTGTTTTAGTCCATCAAAGGGTTGTCACTGCCAGAAGCTAAAGTCGAACCTTTGTTTTCTACGCCCTATGTTCTTAAGTATCTAATAACTAAATAGTAAAATACCCATCAAAACAACGATTGTTAGGCACAATGTCATTGATCAACAAATCCTTAATCAAATAATTTTCATCCACATAGAATTCAAGGAATTTAACCGATCACTACAAATACCATAACTTTCAACACCTCCAGATTCTACAAATCCTTAAATTAGCCACCAATAATGAGGATGTCAAACTGAAGCATCAATCACAAAAGCAACAACTAACAAAAAGAAGGCATCTTTATACCTGTCCGCGACCGACAGCGCAGACCTCTTGAGTGGTACAAATTGAGCCAGACCCCATTCCAACCCTCAACCCGTCAACACCAGCCTGAATCAAATTCTGCGCCTGACTCACCGTCACCACATTCCCGCCAACTACATCCAAATTCGAGTACATTTTCTTCACATACTTTATCATCTCAATCTGATAAATGGAGTTCCCCTGAGAGCTATCCAACACCACTACATCCACCCCTGCCTTCACCAACTCCTCCAACCTCTCCTTATCCGACTCCCTCGTCCCGATCGCCGCCCCAACCCGCCACGTCCCGTCGGGACCCACCGTCCCAACCCCCAATTTGGGGTACCCTTTAATCCTCTCCACCTGCTCCTTCGCCACCACATCCACCACCTCATTTTCCCTCACAGTCGCCACCAAATCTCGTTTTTTCTCCTCCATGTACTCCCCAATCGCCCCCAAATCGTAACTCCACGGCACCGTGAAGTCCGTACAGTTCACCATGTAATCGTAAATCTTCACCTCCTTGTCCCCCAATTTCACCCAATCCTTGCCCGCCACGTACCCCAAAAGCTTCGAATTGGGGCTGCCACTCTCAGTAACCAGAACGTAGGGATTGGAAGCGTCGAAAACGTCGTCAGATTGGATTCGATCGCTTGGGGATTTGAAGACGGGGTTCGAAAGAAGCGGGACCCGGCGGGACTTGACGGACCGGACCATGTGGGCTTGCTCGGACGACGTCAAGTTGGAGTGGATGATGCCTATGCCGCCGAGTGCGGCCATCGAAATGGCCATGTGGGACTCGGTGACGGTGTCCATCGGGGACGAGACGCAGGGAATCGAGAGAGGGATGCGGCGGCTGAGGTTGGAGGCTAGATGGACGGAGTCGGTGGGGAAGTCGATGTAGTGAGGGAGGAAGATGACGTCATCGTATGTGTAGGAGTAGCCCTGGTTGAAGAGCCGGTCAGAGGAGAAGCCGTCTTCGAAGATTGAGGCCGACATTACGGTGGCTGTAGTGGGCGTCAAACGGTGGCGGCGCCGCCTAGAGAAAGAGAAATGGTTGGGAGGAAGGCGCGGGTTCAGGGTTTTTTGCGTGAGATGTTTTCCTTGCTTCGGTGTTTGGGAGGGAAGCGGAGTAGTGGACTTCTGCCAGTGAGTCGGCTACTAATATGGAGGGAAACGTCCAAATATATTGGTTGGGTGTGGGCGGCTGCATGACACCTAGCCGTGTTGCTTCTTTCTGTTTCTCTCTTGTTTCCTCTTATTTTTTTCTGGTTTTTATCAGTTTTTGTTTAGTTCTTGACTAAATTTAGTTTGATACTTACTAGTCTAACAAGTTCTCTAAAGATATTCAATGAGTACAAGGGCCGGTGGTGATCATCAAGTGTTTGATAAAATGTCTGATCGGCAAATGTTGGTAGGGATCGACAAGTTATGCCCTAGTTTCATTAGATATCAATAGACCCATTAAGTATTTGACAAAATGCGTCACTAATAGAATTATGCATTAAATCAACTGAAGTCAAACAATTTGCATGCCAAACATTGTTTTTATTGTGAAAAGTTTTGAACTTTACGTTAAGAACTCATAAGATGCGATTTCGAAATATACTGCTAACTCGACTTTATCTTAATTACTTGTTTTGATTTCACCATGTCAAATTTTATTAGTTGAAGTTTTTCTTTTTATTAAGTGGTGGCCGTAGATACGGATAAAGGAGTATACAATTCCAAACATAGGGAGTCATATCCTAGTAGATCAACCACATTACAACATTATCATAATACTAAAAGATGTTTCTAAATCTTAGAATAATAATCCATGTTAATTAATAAGTGGATTGCAGCTGTTTGGCACTAACAAAAGCACATTTGTCATGATCAGTTGAGCCATTGGCTTTGAACCTAACCAAGTTTGCATAAAATATATATATATAAACAATTTATAACATGAGAAATTATTGAAGTTTGTATTCATGATTGAACAAGAAGTTATCTTTACATTGTACTTATAAAATTCCTGTTCAAATTAGGGTTACATACACTAAAATTTTGTACTTTTCTTATCGAAAAGTTGAAAAGAAAATGAAAAAGAAAGAAAAAATGGATTTGCATTGTCATTGTGATCGAGTTTATTTTGATATCAATAATAAACAAATTGACACTCATCATAACCTAAGACGTCACCAAGATAATGGATCAGTTTTCTATATAAATTAAAATGCAATATGGAAAAGTATTGGGACTAAACAAGAAATGAGTGTTAGTGAAATTATTGAAATATGTACTCTCTTACTTGGATATACAATAACTAGCATGGCAGTTCTCCAAAAGAACAAGTGCCACCAGCAACCTTAGTCCTTTGACAGTAACTACTGAAGGCACAGGAAGCATGGGCGAACAATGTGTCGGGCATGAAGCATGACCCATTGGGTTGGATGGAAGCGCAATAGCCTCTTGGATGATGGGATCGGGCAGAGATGACTTAGCCACGCACGACAGGGCCACCGTCGGGCCTCGTCTTGGACTAAGTGGCGTAGTGGGCGGAGGGAACACCATGGGAGGTAGGAACACCGGCGGGCTTGGTTGAAACCCAATAGGAGATGGAACCGAAGAAGGCGGGCTTGGAACAGGATCGGGCGGGCTAGGCTCGAAATAAGGTGGGCTTGGGATGTAGATATTGGGACTAGGTATAAAGCCCGGCGGGCTTGGAACGCTTTCGGGCGGGCTTGGGACATTTTCGGGCGGGTTGGGAGGGGATGGATGGTTGTGTGCCGGGTACCAAGCCCGTTTGTCTCTCTGTTAGTTCGTGTGATCGTCCTTTCCCACCTCTAAGATAAGGTATAAATAAATTGTATTCTTCATCCTTAATATTATTTCCAAATTATTTCCTAAGACTATTTTATGTGTGAGTAACTTTTTCTTTCTCTTCCTTCACACAAAATGAAAAAGCAAATCAACAATTCAAGCAGGCAAAACACATAGCAGTGAAACATAAACAAGCCACATAATAGATGTGTATTTGCATCGTTCTCTTCTTGTCTGCTTCTTATTTTTCTTTTGCATCTTCGTCTTCTTCCTCTGCCTTTGTTAGTTGTGGTGTTCAAGTTTTGAATCACTTAGGAGTAATCCATCTCGAGAAATCCTAAACTCAATCGAGCAATACTTGACGTCTAAAGTGTCTTAGCACGAGACTTTGACAATGCAATTTTCTGAGCAAAAGCCTTGTAGATTTGGTAGAGAAAGTTCCAATTTTTGCAGCTGTCTAAAAGTGATCTTATTTTTTGAATAATCTCTATATTTGCCAAATTAAATTGGTAAAGACATACATACATTATTTTGTTGAAGGTTAAAGTTGAATTGGAATGAATATCAAAAACCTGCGCCGTTAGTTAACCTTCTTGATGAATAAACTAAATTTTAGTAGTTTTAATCAAAGGTAAAAGAAATTAACAATCAAACAAAAATTAGTAAAAAATTGGAAAGAAAAAGGCATAGGGACTAGCTTGAACACGGGACCTCGTTATTACTGGCAACAAAGGAACCAACGTCTCCAGTTAACCTCCTTGATGAACCAACCAAATTCTAGTTATCATAATCAGATAAAAGAAATTAACAATCTAACAAAGTAAAAAAAATGAAAATAAAAAGACGCCGATAACAGTTCAACCACGGAACCTCATTATTACTAGAAAATAACACCACTAGCACCTCTAGTTAACATTCTTGATTAATTAACCAAACTTTTTAATTTATATGCTTATAGAATCATATATGAATACAATACTATAATAATTTTTGTGCCCCATTTTTGGGGCCCAACGGTCACCTAGCTGGCACTAGATCAGGACAGGCCCTAATAATTTGGTTTTAAAAATAAGAATGTCAATTATGCTACTGATCAGTCTTTAGATTCATGTTATGGAACTAAATTAGTTGTTATTCCATTATTCAGTAAGATTATTGATCACACCTCTTCTGCAAAATCATTAAAACTTACATGTATTCTAACTTAAATTATGTCTTTCTCACAAACATACTTGATCAGAATTCCGGTTGTACATTTTACACTGCACGAACTTTTTTTCTTTTGAAAGCATGAACTATTTGTTGTGATAGGAAGGTTGGTACAAAGCGATCAAATTGCTGAAAAAAGGTCCTCTCCAACTGATAGAAAACCAAATTCGTTTCCACCAATAAAACGCAGAGTAACCTTACTTTATCACTATTTTTTATATAATATAAATCTGTTGATGTCAAAATTCATTGCAAGTATTTTAGTAATTAAATTTTTTTTCCTTGCCTAGGCTGTTTTCTTGGCAATGAGAGTACTGCTGGGAAATTTTTGGCGTTCCAGTGGACAACTTTTGTCATATTTTATTAATGTAAATGAAACAATATTCCTTAATATTTTTGTTATATAAATAGCCCCAACATTTTATAATCTTTTGTATATCTCCATCTAATCTTTTTAGCATGTAGATAGAAAAAATCTATGATCTTCTGTATGTAGACTGTATAATCTTTTGTATGTAAAAATCTTCATAAAGTTTTCAATATAAATAGTATTAAATGACATAATTTTTATTATATCTTTCAACATAATCTTGCATACAATTTTTAACCCTACAACAATGCGCGTGCATCAATTTCTAGTAAATACCAAATAGGATATTTTGGTCTAACCATTTAAGTGGTAATACATGTGGGACTTGCTGTTGAGCGAGTCCAGCTAGCACTCCTCTCTTATTCTCAATTTAACTACAAATATAACAAAGTACATATATGATATATTTAAACAAGACGATCTGAATTTCGTGCCAACTCAAACAATATCAAATGCAATTTAAATCTTAATGAGTTGTTCAAGTGTGATGTCTGGTCCTCCAATTGAAGCTGCATTTTGGAATGATAACGACTGAGAAACCATGTGCATTGTTGGCCTCAATTGCGGTCGCGAATCCCTGCATGTGATTGCTACCCTTGCAATGGTTGTCAGTTCATGTTCAACTTCAAGTGTAGGAGGTGGGAGTCGTTGGTCCAATACGTCCTTCAGCAATTTGTTTTCACACACAGATGGAGACGAAAAGGACGAGATTAAATCACCTAGTCTTTTTCCCGTGATCACTTCCAATGCCAGCACTCCAAAGCTATAAACGTCACATTTCTCAGTTATCTTCCTTGTGTAGGCCAACTCTGCATAAAAATTAAGGGAGAGCAAGCCATTAGTATGTATTTAAATTTATATTGTCACATTTCAACATTTTATATTTTAACTGTTTTACTTTACCTGGTGCTATATATCCATATGTGCCTGCAAGTGAGCTCCAATTCGATGAGTCTGGATTCAAAAGCTTAGCAGTACCGAAGTCTGAAATACAAGGCTCATAGTCATAATCCAGCAAAATGTTGTTGCTTGATAAGTCTCGGTGTACAATTGGCGGCACGCAATCATGATGCAGGTAAGACAGTGCATGAGCAACGCCTTTTACAATTCTCACCCTCTTACTCCAATCCAATTCTTTTGCTTCGTCTTCTTTGCTCAAGATTGAAGCCAGACTACCCTTTTCTAGGTATTCATAAACCAAAAAGGAGTGCTGCGAATTCGAACAAAAACCACAAAGTTTCACAATGTTTCGATGTCGTATATTGATTAGTGCACTTATTTCTTTGTGGAACTCCTTTTGCAATGTCTCCTCGCCGTCAAGTTTTTGATGGAGTTTCTTCACTGCAACTATGCTGCCTGATGGTAGCTTTGCCTTGTAGACACTTCCAGATCCTCCCTTCCCAATGCAAAATATGGAGTCAAAACCATTGGTTGCTCTTATGATCTCCCAATACAATTTTTTTCCATCAAAGTGAGAGATTGAAAAAATTTCATCATGGATATCACTCTTTTCTGTTCCCAGTTCTTTCTTTCTTCTTGTTTTGATGAAGACAATTGCAAGGAGAGAAAGTAAAACTGCTCCCAAGATAGGGAAAACGATTGCAAACACGAGTTTTCTTTTTGAGACGTGCTTATTGCAGGATTTTAGACCTACAACATTTCCACACAATCCTTCATTCCCTTCAAAGCTGTGACCATCTTGAAATGCTTTGTTGTTGGGGATGGGACCTTGCAAGTGATTGTAGGATACGTCTATGTACGACAAGCCAAGCATTCCATCAAACGTTGTTGGAATGAGACCAGAAAGATTATTGTGGGAAAGATTCAGCCCCTCCAAGCTCTGCATATTGCTAATTTCTGATGGTATCTTTCCGTCAAGTGAGTTACGACTTAAATCTAACTGTGACAGGTGAAATAACTTTCCCAACTGAAATGGAATTTCTTGACTGAAATTGTTGTTGCTCAAATTCAAGTAGTTTAAACTGATCAATTCGCCAAAAATGCTTGGAATTGAGCCATTCAACTTGTTGGTGGACATGTCAAGAGAGTCGAGTTGAGTGAATGCTCCAAATTCTGAGGGTATGGAACCCAAAAGTTGATTGCCATTCAACTTCAGATTCACCATAGAAGTCAATCTCCCCAAATCCTTGGGAACCACACCAACGAGATGATTCAAAGAAAAATCGAGTTCTTGAATTTTAGTTGCATTGGCAATCTCAGATGGTATGCTACCAGTAAGGTTGTTCCCAGCAAATCGTAGGGTTGTTAAGTTGGGACACTGTCCCCAAATGTCTGAGATTTCTCCATATAAGCTATTGTGGCTTAGATCTACAAACTGAAGATTCGGATAGACACCAAAGTCTTCAGATATGTTGCTTTTGAGTTGGTTCCCTTGAAGACGGATTCTGACTAAGCTCTTGCAACCTTTCAAGCTTTTCGGGATTGGCCCTGTAAATTTGTTGTTTTCGGCAGTAAACCTTTGTAGCAGTCCACCACTACAAATATCTCGAGGTAAATAACCAGAAAATCGGTTAGCAGCCAGGTGTACTTCCTCAACAAATTTCAAGTTTCCAATCTCTTCAGGAATGGTGCCGGAAAGTTTATTACCGTAGACAGAGAGATATACAAGGTTTGTCAAATTGCCAAAAGAAGTTGGGATAGAACCAGAAAGGGTATTGTTGTATAACACCATGATGGTTAGATTTTTCAAGTTCCCGACACTCAGAGGGATTGGACCCGATAAATAGTTGTCATACAGGTAAAGTTCAACCAATTTCGAAAGGTTTCCTATTTCGGGAGGAATAGAACCCGAAAGTTGGTTTCCGAAGAGAATCAAAGAAGTCAATTGGCTCAAATTACCGACAGAAGCTGGAATTGAACCCTCTATATTGTTGAAGTTTAGAGCTAGCTCATAGACAAATTTAAGTTGGCCTATTTCTTGAGGAATTGAGCCGTTGAACTTATTTGCATTTAGGTGAAGGACCTGAAGATTTGTTAAAAGACCGATTTCGGGTGGGATTTTTCCGGACATTTGATTGTAGGATATATCAAAATAGATGAGTTTGTTGAGGGAACTGATCTCAGGTGGGATTTGATCAAAAAGTTCATTCAAGCTGAGGTCAACATATGCAAGATTGGGCAAGGACATGAATGGAAATTCAAGTAGAGTACCTTGAATACTAGAGTTGGTGAGGTTTAATCCGTTGATGCTTCCAGCTGAGTTGCATGAAACACCAATCCAAGTATTGCATGGGGCTTCATTTGCATTCACCCATGAGGTCAGGTTGTTTTGGGTTTGGTTTTGAAAGCTGGCTTTCCATTTGAGGAGTGCTTCTGCTTCAGTGGAATTGGCAGAAGCAAAAGAACTTTTTTGTGATGAAGCTAACTGAATATACAAGATAAGGCAAGCTGTCAAGCATAGTTTATCACAATAAATTGAAACTCTACCCATGGTTTTTGTGTATACCTTTTTCTGAAGCGATTCAGGGCTTGATATTATAGTGAGCTGTATTACTAATTTGCATATCCTCTATTTGTTTTTCTTATCTTTCACTTTTCATCCAAATGGTTAATTAAAACTTACAACCCGGTGATGTTTTTATTATTAAAGTTAAAGAAAACGGGAGAAACCTTGAACTTTCCAGTGATTTTTTAAGGATTTTTTTTTTTTTTTTTATAAAAAAAATATGTCAAATTTTAAGATAAAAGCAACCACCACATAAATTAAAAAGTAGGATTAATTTCATTTTATTACCCTAACATTTCTTGATTTTCAATATTTGGTACAAGTTTTTTCATTCCAGAGTGGTACATGAAATAGTAATTAGATATATCCGTTAAAATTACTGTTAAATTAGCCGTCAACTGATGACGTGGCGCCTACAAGGACAATTACTGAGAGCCACGTGTCAATATGACCCAAGTATATATTAAAAACTAAAAACATTAAAATTAAGAAATTTTAAATTTTAAATTAAAATTTTATTTAAATCTGGCCTCTCCTAATCCCCTTCGGCCATCTTCCTTCTCCCCCTCGCTTTCTTCCTACCCACCATTCTCTACCTAGCCTTCCTTGATTTTTACACCATCCCCTTCCCAGTAACTCTCACAATTCCCACTCTCACCGGCATGACTATTTTTACAACCTCCCTTATTTTTCAACTCATCTCCTCTCTCCGTGCAGTCGGGTTTATCACCCACAACGCATATTACGGATTCCATGATTGGCCCGTGGCAATTAACTCGGCAACCAATTCTGATTTGGCTTCCTTCTTTCCTAGGTATTAAGCCTGTCAATTTCTGACACGATCATTAATCTAACACGATATTACACGAAATTAACAGATTTTTAAATTGACACGATAACGAATCAGGTCTTTTTTTTTCAGATTTTCATTTTTGAACACATAATCTTTAGCAAAAGTAAAAAATGAAAATCTCTTTTTTTAAAAGCCCCCTACATATATATATATATATATATATGTATGTATGTAAAGCGACGTACACCACATATATCATCCATAAACGCCCCCACGCAAATTTATATCGAAAACGACTTGCGCATAATTTCAAGGAAAAAAAAATAAAACTGTCAAAATCACCTGCCGACAAAATTATGCAAAACGAAATATCTTCTTTGTTATTATGCGTGAGGTTTTCAACGTCGAAATGTCTAAAGTGATCACTAATGTCAATGTCATATACATATATATATATATATATATGTAAAGCCACGTACACCACATGTATCATCCATAAACGCCCCCACGCAAATTTATATCGAAAACGACTTGCACATAATTCCGAGGAAAAAAAATAAAACTGTCAAAGTCACATGCCGACAAAAGCAAAACGAAATATCTTCTTTGTTATTATGCGTGAGGTTTTCAATGTCGAAATGTCTAAAGTGATCACTAACGTCAATGTCTGCTATAGCATGGAAGAAATTAAACGTATCATTGGACCAGAAAATTGAAGCCTATCAGTGCATACTTTGAATCTTCCAAACCCAACTAACTCATTCCTAGTGAATGCTGGTGAATAACTTATTTAAGCGATACTATAATAATACAAGTAAAGAAATAATAGATTTTTTGTGTTTATTTACTTACTTTATCACCGTAGAATTACTGCTTAAATACTGGATACTCAACTTACGAAGTTTAAGGATTAATATCATATACTAATTTCTACTGGCACATCTCTCACTGGTGGAAAATACAATTACAACCTTGGTAGATTACTTATTTAGAGGTGATTTTTGCATTAACTTATTTCTTTCACCTACTCCTTCGTTTTGTAGTCTTTTATATATTAAGTGGTATTCATCTTTATTTGTAAAAAAGATTTTAGGTTCGACTCTCACTAAAGGCAAATTTAAACTACATCATTGCTAACCCATTTTGAGGCTAAGCCCATTTCATTTTCCTTAGTTCAGATAATATTCTCTTCACTTGGAAGTGAGAGGTCTTAGGTTCGAATCTCATGGATGGCGAATTTGATACCAAAATAGATTGTCCATTGTGTGGCTTAGTCGAACTCCCTCTCTTTTAATATAAAAATATCGATGCACTTAAAAAAAAAAAAAAAACCCTCCTAGATAAATTATATATATATATATATATATATGTAATGTGACCTACACTATAAATCTAAACGCGTTTTATTTTTAGGGGTGTGCTATCTACACATCATATTTTACTTCTCACACACCCCTTAATAATTTCTGTACGTTGATCTTCTTCAATTCATTTGATCTGACGGTCGAAAATTAAAAAGATATGTGAGAAGTAAAATGAAATGTGTGAATATCACACTTTTATTTTTATTGATACTTACTTGACATGGAAGATGGAATTGATTATGCATGTTAGGCGTAGGTCAAGATTTCTGCAACTCCATTTAGTCATCCATAAACGTCCCCACTCAAAACTGTCAAAGTCACCTACTGACGGAAAATATGCAAAACGAAATATCTTCTATGTTATTATAATTTATGTGTGAGGTTTTCAATGTCGAAATGTCTAAAGTGAGCACTTTGTCAATGTCTGCTATAGCATGGAAGAAAAGGATCAGGATCCTCTCCTGATCTAAGGATGAGGATCCTCATGATTAAGGAGTGTGGGTCGTTGGATGAAAATTTGACGGTTATAATTATTATAACTTTAAAGAGTCCCCCTGTTTGTAGCCGTTGGATTTTCATCCAACGGCCCACATTCCTTGATCATGAGGATCCTTATATAAGGATCGGGAGAGGATCCTGATTCGGAAGAAAATAAAGGTCTGATTGGACCAGAAAATAAGAGCCTGTCAATGTCATACTTCGAAGAAATTTTTTTTTATGACTGAAGCAGTGGTATGTTACGTGTTTTTATATAAGTGTTAAAAAATTATATTATTAAGTTATTAACTTTTTAACACACATATCTTATTATTTGTATAATGACACGTTCCAAGTGGTGTACCATGTACTGATCACACTGAAAAATCTCTCCATACGAATCTTCCAAACCCTAAGTAACCCATTCCTAATGAATGTTGTTCAATAACTTATTCGAGTGGTACTTTATATGTAATAATACAAGTTAAGAAAATGATATATTTTTTATGTAATTTTATTTATTTTATAATAGTGGAGTAACTGTTTAAATACTAAACACTCTACTTACATAGCTTGAAGATTAATATTATATACTAATTTCGAGTTGCACATCTCTCACTTATAGAAAATACACTTACAAGCTTGGCTTCGCATTCACTTATCTCATTCACACGCTACTCTATTTCGTAGTCTTTTATATATTTAATAAATCAATCTCCTTTTTGTAAAGTCAAATATTCAGCAGTTGTCTGCACTTTTTTCTTTTCTATGTGGTCATGTAAAAGTACAAACCTACATTAAAAAAAAGGGAAAAGAAAAAAAAAACTATGTGGTAAACATTTGAAACTGCATTATTTCATAACTTAAATTACCTATTAATAATTTTTTTTTAATTAAAAGAGAATGAAAAAATAATTTGATTATTTATTTACATTCAATAAAAATAAAATAAAATAAAATCATGAGCAGTAATATAAATTCGTAAAAAAAAAAAAAAAATTGCTGTTTTTTCTTCCACATATAACCATAATTTTTCAGTTCCACTTTCTCTCCCCCATTTCCTACTTTTTACCTTTTTATTTTCTTTTTCATTCAATTAAAACTCTATTTAATTCCAATTTTTTTTAAACACACATGACACACCTCGACCGAAGTCAAGGGCGCTGGCCGTCACGTGAGGGTGACGTAACCATGTGCACAGTGCGGAAGCAATAATAATAATAATAAAAGTACGAATAAATAAAACCAAACTACTAAAGAAGCTAGTTAAAGTAACACACTAGTGTGAAACTAAAAGTGATAGACAATATTCAGAGCACAAAAAGCCTAAGTGCAGTCCAAAAGAACAAATACTAATTACACAACATCCAAAGGTGATCCTACACTGGTGATAATTTGTTAGGGATGCTGAGAATTCTTCGTAAGCCACCAAAAGAGCACACCAAACTAGAACCTGGAGAGGCGCAAAACAGAAAGTGTGAGTGGGCAAAAACAAAGCTTTTCAAAATCATTTCATTCTCAAAAATTCTAACCCCTCTCCGTAAAACCTGTATAATTTCTCATAAAATAGAATAT
The DNA here is from genome assembly GCF_963583255.1 of Pyrus communis. NCBI lineage: Eukaryota > Viridiplantae > Streptophyta > Magnoliopsida > Rosales > Rosaceae > Pyrus > Pyrus communis. The sequence continues at coordinate 22,473,406 of NC_084805.1, read as the reverse complement.
ATAAATATATCACAACCATGCTCAGAGCAGCAACATTCACAAATATGTATGTATATAGCCATGTCAACTAACTCAGCATATGATGTAAGTAACCCAGGTAATGTCAATCAATGTAGAATATATGTCATCCGGAGTCACTTAACGTGACATGTACAGCTGAATCTAGAGCTCAAATCCACATCTCAACAATTATACCTGCACACGAGTCGGAACCACCTAAAGTGGTATGTATGACAGGACTGGGTGTAAATAAATACGCTTAAGTGCTACGATCACATGAAGACTGTGCGAATAATCGCGGGTCACCTATGATTCGGAACCACCTAAAGTGGTCTTTACGACAGGATTGTGCACCTAACTTGGATCCAAGATGAGCGTGTGGTGCGGGAGGTGAACATCACGTGAAGGACTGTGCCTTACTCTGGGCGGGAGCACTAACACCGGGGGGCAGGTTTATGAGCTCTCAATGCATCTCACGTAATCACTAATTCACAACCATAAACCATAAACTTACCTGGCACTTACATGTGCGTCCGCAACACCAAACATACATATATACAACTACTAATGCATAAATAAATAGGCAAACGCTATGCATGGCATTTTAAAACATATAAACATTCAATTTCATTTTCTGGGGAAAAGCACAAGTATATAGGTATATACAGAAAACCGAAAGCCCACTCACAGGTATGTGGAAGGGTCGTAACCCCCGAGCCTTGAGTGACTGCACTCGTTCTTAGGATAGGTTTCACCTATATGCGAAACAACTATAAAAACGTCAATTTAAAGCACATAACCAAAACTAGGTAATAATTTCTCATACAATGCTCAAATGGGTGTTTGAATATACCAACGTGATCTACTCAACCTCATGAACATCTCTATATTTTTAAAATAATTTTCTGAGGCCTCACTCGTCGCCACGTGCCGACGAGTGCACGGACCTACGCGCCCCCCACGCGCGGCCACGTGACAGTCACACTGACGGTGTCAGTTAACGCCGTCAGGAATATTCCGTTAAACCCTAACGGATTCCATTAAAATTGACTGACAGCGTCAGCATATTCTGTCCAAACTGACAGAATATTCCATCTTCGTCTCTGGCGAGTCGCCGGTCGCCGAAAACCGGAAAAATCTTTAAAACCTTCGTTTCTCACTTGTTTCTTCACCAATTTCTATGAAATTTGCACCAATGGAAAGCTGGAGATGAGTAGAACAATGTTATACCTGTTTGAAACCTCAAAGATCACAGGATCTTGCAGGAGAAATTCGAGAAAAACCGGCCAACTTCAAACTAGCTTTCTCGACGTCCACTTTCACCCAACGAACGACTTCGAGCTTCCTGATTACCTCACTAAGCTTCCTATAAGCTTCAAATTCCCTAAAAATCCAATATTTCATGTGTGCATGAACAGTGACAAAATCGGAGGTTCATGGTTCGACGTAAAATCGAAAGATTCCTTACCTGAATTTGGTATGGTTGAACTCATATGGTCCTCACGAACACAAAGGTACCATTTTCCACTTCGATCCGTCACGTTTGCAAGGGTTTTGAGTCCCATCCGTACAAGTGAGAATGAGAGAGAGAGAGAGAGAGAGAGTCACGGGGGAAAGAAAAGGGATGGGTGTGTGTGTGTGTGTCCTGTAGAGTCAACCCCCCAAAAACAATTAAACAACACCCCAAAATGACAAATAACCACCAAGGAAAAAATCGTCATTTCACACATACGATACGAATAATACGGGACGAGCTATCACACACATGTGTGTGATATTTATCATGAATATATATAATGAGACCTACACCACATATCTAAGCGCGTTTTTATCCAATTTTTATTAATATTTATTTGACATGGAACTAATTATTGCATGTTATTGTTAGTTCAAGATAGTGTTCAAAATATCGTCATAGGTAAAATGTCAATACGCAAATTTGTGCAAATATGTGAGAATATCGATGGATGTATCGATATTGTTATCGGCTTTTTTTTTATGGAAATGATAAAAATTTAAATAAAAAGAGTTTATCCGATATTTAACCAATGTGAAAAATATCGACAATCAAAAGTTAAGAGTTTCTCCGATATAACTTCATCCCCCTTTCTATATCTTTATTTGATCATATGGATATTTTTACAGAAATATAACACTGGTTTAAGGTTTATGCACATCCTATTAAGTCATCCATAAACGACCCCGCTCAAATTTATGTCCAAACAACTTGCGCTTGCACCACACAATTTCAAGAAAAATCAAAGTGTTGATGAAAGTATGGAAAGAAATGCTAAGAAGACTCTTTTAAAGTGGTACTTTCCATGAAACTCTCCGGCACCTCATGTTTTTTGTACGATATTTTATAATGCTGATACATGAATTGTGCAAAAACATGAAGTGGGGATGGAAAGTCTATAGAGAGTCCCACTTTTAAGAGAATCTCTTTAGTATTTCTCAATTATGAAAATTTCTTCTTGTTATTATGGTTGAGGTTTTCAATGTCGAAATGTCCAAAGTGATAACTATGTAAGAGAAATGCTAATTGTAGGTTTAATTTATTGATTTTAGTATTATCAAACTTGTGTTTGTCTTATTTATTTCAAGTTGCCTAGTGTTTAAGTTTAATTGCCACTTGTAAATACAAATATGCGCTGGTAGTGGTATTGTTCAGTTTAAAAAATAGTTGGTTTTTAGTTTAAAAAATAGTGATAGTACATTTGTTCAATTTTAGAAATAATTAGTCTTTAGTTTAAAATAGTAATAGTATCAGTGTTCAGTTTAAGAAATAGTGAGAGTGCTATTGTTTAATTTTTTTAAATAGTCAGTGTTCAATTCAACAAATAGTAATAGTGTCAGTGTTTAGTTTAAGAAATAGTATGTGTTGAGTTCTAAAAATAGTCAATGTTCAATTCTAAAAATAATTAGTATTCAGTTTAAAAAATAGTACAATACTAGTGCTCAGTTTAAAAGATAACTAGAGTTTAGAGTTTAGGAGAAGCCCCTAACAAAGTGGTGTTCAATATTTATTATAATAGAGATATTGCAATGATGGAATGTAAAATGTCTAAAGCAACAACTTAATTGCTTTAATTTTTTCTTGTTCCAAGCACCTGCTAATATACGTACCAATTCTAACTATCCATCTGATTGACTATCACATTCCGATTTTGCCGTAGCATGATATTGTCCGCTTTGCGCCACACTTTCACAAATTTGTTCATAGGCAAGAGAACCTCACTACCCAAAATGCGTTATGCTAGGAAGAGAGGGGCATGTACATATAAGGCCAGGGACTAACCCCTACCCCGTCGATGTGGGATACTACAATTCACCCCCCTTAGGGAGACCAATGTCCTCGTCGGCACATCTGAAAGGACGATGAGTCTGGCTCTGATACCAAATTGTCACATCACTACTCTGTCGTAGCACGATATTGTTCGTTTTGGGCCACGCCCTTACGGATTTGTTCATGGGCAAGAGAACCTCACTACCCAAAACGCGTTATGCTAGGAATAGAGGGACATGTACATATAAGGCCAGGGACCAACCCCCACCCTGCCGATGTGGGATACTATAGTTTTCGGAAAACCTATTACTTATTATGCTATATTGAGTTTTCTTAAACCTTAAGGGTTAGTATGTTGATGAATAACTGTTTCAGTATTACTTATATATCAACTTGGTCCACTCATGTTTTGTTTTGTGCCATCTCATGACATAGAATCAAGGCGTACAAACCCGAGGTCAAGGCACTCCCGCATCGGCATCTTCAAGTCCTCTCGGTGTACGACCCATCCCTTTGTTCGTTCAATTTTATATTATTCCTTTCTAGTGTCTCGGATTAGTTGTATGTTCTGAACACATTGTATGATCATTGTATTTAAATTTATAAGTTTTAATTATGTTTGTTACTTCTCACACATGTTAGTATGAATTCGTCACCTTCAGGTGTCGACCAGTATGTGTCTACCTTGGTGTTTGGAGGATATCAAAGCCGGGTGTGTCAGTGATGTTCCTTGTTTCTGTTTTGCAGGTTTAGACCTAAACTTTAGGTTCGTCTTTAGAAGGGTTAGGTTTCATGTCCCCCCCCCCCCCCTTATTTTCGTTGTGTTTTGTTCTAGAATGATAAGATTTATGTCCTCCCTTCTTTTCATGTATTTTCTTTATCCTTTTTTCTTGTATTATGAGGGATTAGATTTATATCCCTCCTAACTAGGTGTACTCTTTTTTTATATCAATAGAATTCTCCTTGTACCGTCAAGGTTTTCTATAAAATTAAAAAAAAAAAGTTAATAAATATTATTATTCGTGATGTAAAAATGTCAAATCACATGTTTTAGTTATGATACAGATTCAAAAAGAAATTTATTATGAGGTTTCAATCTCCAATGTCCAACGTAAATTAATAACTTTGTCAATAACTCATGTTCAAGGAGTGAAGGACAACTTATATGGTGTAGATTCACCATGACATACAAGTTGTTATCTTCACCTTCACCCTCATCTTTGGCTTCTAATTTCACATGCAACATGTTTACCTAGTTCAGATATAATAAAGCCGCATTCCCATAGCTTATACATTAATGGTGCTGCTTAGATATACTATTAAAACTTAGTTGCGGAATCAGAAGTTTGGAGTCATGAATTATATTTGACTCAAATCCACTCCAATTCATCGAAGAAAAATAGACGTTTTTTTGGAAAACTTGGCGTTACAAGAGAAATTTATTGAGATGAGAAAAAAAAAATTATACCTAGCCAAGGAGGGACATAAACCTTATTCATCATAAAGTAAGAACAACAAAATACAAGAAAAGAGGAAAGGATATACACCTTATCTCTTTTGAAAAAGAAAATACAAGAAAAAGAGAGGGGTGGACATAGGACCAAATCCCTCTAAAATAAAATTTAAAAGGTAAGAACCTGCAACACAAGCTGCAAAACAAGAAAGAAAAATTCAAAAGGATTAGGTAAAAATGAAATTTGGATTGAGCTGGTTTAACCATTTTCCAACACATCAACAAAAAAAGCAACATTTGAAAAGTTATATATTTCAAAACATCTACTCTTTTCCCACGTTTCAATTCTATCAAAAATTTTTTTTTTATCGGAACATAAAAACTTCATCGAGTAAACCAACTTACATATGGTTCGATCGGTTTAATGCACACCCCTAATTTTTTGTTCTATGTCCTGGCACTGGCCCATGATTATAAGGATTTGGTACGGGAATCTTTCTCACAATATGCAGATGCGACCGGCTGATGATCTTTTCTGCTACATCTGCAATGACTAATGAACTTTCATTATTAACTAGTTAACAACTTACGAATCATATATAGATGCTAATCAAACAACGATTTATTGTATGAGAGAGAGAGAGAGAGTAACTACCGTGCTTTGGATTTTCAGAAACGTTGGCAAAGACTAATTTGGATGAGAACAACAGCAATAGAATGATGGAAATCATGTAAACAACGTTGGCCTTGTGAACCATATTGTATCAGCTCGAGACACAAGTTTGGCTCCTTCGTTCCCATATAACTACTTATTATATATAATGCGATGTCTAAACGCTTTGTTTTTTTAGTACAAGTTGTTGTTGACCTAGAACTACCCAAGTCAAGGGTTTTATCCCTTATCATTTTATGAGCTTTCCATGCTCAACTTTATAATTTGTTAAATTTTTATATTTCTTTCTTTTCTTTTTTTCCTTTTTTTTTTTCTTTTTTTTTTTTTTTTTTTTGCTAGAAATTTTGGAATTTTCTTTTGTGTAATCTTTGTTTTATTTATTTATTTTTTACGAACATTTTGATGTAAAAAAAATTATTTATATTATTTAGTTTTTTATGGATAAGTGAAAAATTGACATGTATTTATAGAGTTTTGGAGAAGTTTTGGTGTTGAATCTGATTTGGACTAATTAGTAATATTATTTTGATTGTTAGATTTAAATGTGAGCTGTTGGATCCTTTTTTATTATCGTTAAAATTGATTAAATTTGATTGAGCCATTAGATTAAAAAAATGGAATTTTAACGAAAAGCTCTTAGTACTGTTCATTTTAACGAAAAATCACATTTTTACACTAAAAAATCAATCTTGGTATTATTCATTTTACCCTTTATTTTGTCCTTATCGTTAAAACTCAAAGTTTTCAAACTCTTTTCATTAATTTTTCTTTAAAAAAATTGTAGCCAGGTACGCATCACTAGTTCATAATTCAGGAGGTGCGACATCCAACGATGACAACGGCTCGTGCATCTCAGCGGTAAAAACAGGGCTTGCTATGAGCCTGCCCGCACTGAATCTTTCTATTATGTTTCTTCTGACCTGCAAGCCCGCTTTGGAGATAATTTGGACCAAAAACTTGGGTTTCATCCGTAAACGTCCCACTCAAATTTACATCCAAACGACCACACAATTTCACAGTCAAAATCACGAGTTAATGAAATTGTGGAAGTCTCTTAATGTCCACATGTCCTATCGAATTAAAGCATGAGAAGAAAACAAAACTGAAGTCTGCAGATTGGACTAGAAAACAGAAGCCTGTCAATGTCATACTTTGAATCTTCCAACCCCCATCTAACTCATGACTAAGAGTAGTTCCACCGTTGGTAAAGTTCCATCGGGTTATTCACTATTTAATTTACTCAATGAACAGTAATTATTATTAATAAACAGTAAATATCTTTTGCATCTCCACATTTACACTAAATGACCATGGTAATAGGTAATAAAATATTAGTATTTTTTAAAAAAATAATACAAAATAATTTTTTTATAATTTCAGATAAAATTTTTAATCGATCTCATTCTACCACTTTTTATCAAAAAATTTATTTTTATTTTTTTAATTTTTTCTTTTCGCATGGTGCACCATACCATTTCAAAACCTTTGTTTTTTTCACATGGTGCGATGCACCGTACCAAAACCTTTTTTTTCTTATTTTTTTCTTCTTTTCACATGGTGCCAACGCATCATTCCAAAAGTTGTGTGTGTTTTTTTTTCTTTCTTTTTCAAGCTCAATAGCTCTCTCTCACTTGAGCTCCGGAGGCAAGGCCTCAGACTCTGACAACATCAATAGCCGATCCGTGCAAAAATTCAATTTTTCCTTAGTAAAGTAGGTAAAGGATCGCCAAGTCCTTAGTTAAAATCTCTCTCTCTCTCTCTCTCTCTCTCTCTCTCTCCCTCTCTCAAAAACAAATCCCAATCGTGCGATCTGGGCGCGCGAGTGGAAGGAGGGGGATTGCAAGTGCGTGGAGGCGAAGGCGGTGTGGGGTGCGGCGGCAATTGCAGCGGAGGAGGGACTGGATCTCTCCCATTTATCTGTGGGTGTATCATCAGCCTCGGTGACAAACTCAGGCAAGAGCCGTTGAGTTCGAAGCCTTCCAGGTTTTACATTTTTTAAATTTTTTATTAATTTTTATTAATATTTAATATTTTTATTAATTTTATATTGTGGCTGAAGTCGTCCTGAAGTCAGCCCACATCACATTGCCTTCGGGCGCATGGGCCGGCACAAATTGCCGGGCCTCTCGCTCACCAGCATACGCTACGCTTCATCACTCGGGCTACATGGTCTCGTTCCTGCCTGTCCCTCGAGCTAGAGCACATGGTGGACTTGCTCTAATGTATGCTCCTCACATTGTGAGGATGTGAGGAATATCCTACCTAGAGAGAGATTTTTATTTAGAGATGATGTTAGGGAGGTTAAAATTTTAAATCAAATAATGTGATGGTGAATGATTTGATTATACTTAAATGTTTTTTGTACAAACAATATTATCTATACTAAGGAATGGGAGAGTGGGCTAAGCCTCACAATGGGCTAGCAATAATGTGGCTCAAATTCACCTTTGGCGATAATTAAATCTAAGACCTCTCACTTACTAATAAAGAGGAATACCACTAAACCGTAGTACTAAGTGGAATTATTATTTAAGTGTTGATTAATATGCTTATTTTCTATTAGTGACATCATTTGATTTGCAAATTTTGGTTTAAAAATTAGGTCTTCCTAGCATTATCCTTTGTTAAGTATGATTTAAGCAATACTCTGCATGTCATAATAAAAGTGAAGCAAATAATATATTTTTTTGTGTCATTCTTCTTATTTTATAACACCTGACGAACTTGCTTGAATATCAGATACTCGAAAAAATTTCTCCTAACTTAGAAAGTTCAAAGATTAATATCAAGTACTAATTCTAAGTCGTGCATATGTCACTTATAGAGAATACACTTGCAAGTGTAGCAGACTAATGATTAAGATGTGATTTCTGCATTAACTTTTATCTCCCACATACTCCTCTTTTTTATAGTCTTTTATATATTTAATAAAGCAAATCAATAAAGAGAAAACAACAGTGCAAAAATATACTACTTGTAATTAGGGGTGGTTTAGTTTGAGATAGCGAATCGAAATGGTCAGTACAAAAACCGAATCGTTATTGTTCAGGAAAAGAGGGCGAAAAACTGAAACCAAACCAATATTTTAGCTTTCTCGAAATTCGGTAATACCAAAATAGTTCGGCTTTTCAGTTCGGGCTCAAGAATGGGCCTTCAGGTCAAATTTTTTGGGCTTCTGATTTTAAGCCCAGCAAAACACAAATTTTCCCAAAATTTTTCAGGTCCAAATGTTAAGCTATGCTCTATTCCTCTCCATTTACTGAGCAAAAACACTTCTAGGGTTTTTTTTTTTTAACAAACAATATTATCTACACTAAAGGGAAGAGCGGTGGACTTAGCATCACTATGGACTAGCAATAATGTGTTTCAAATTCGTCTCTGGCGAGCATTGAACCTAAGACCTCTTACTTACAAGTGAAGAGGTATACCATTAGATCGTAATACTAAGTGACCTTCCGATTATTATAATTGCATCAATTTAATGAAAAAGTTTGTATCTTACAATGATCACATCAATTTAAAAATTCGTATAGAAAGGAAACAAATTGCTGCAATTGCATTAGTACACCATTACAATACATACCTCAACAATCCCCCTAATCTCCACAATCCCCTCAACCATTACACGAAAGGACTAACCTCAACAATACCCTCATGTCAAATCAAAATTCGAAACCCAAATTGACACTCTAACCCCATTTCAGAACCCCAAATCAAAATCCTAATTTAAATATGAAGAATTAAAGGAAAATGTCTTAACTTGAGTGACTTGATAAATAGAGAGTCAGAGAGGAGTCGAGAAAGAGAGATGTGTAGTGTTGTGGGTGTGACATGGTCGGAGTCAAGATCGACCAAGAGAGAGAGTCAACAGAGGTGAAACACAGAGAAAGGTCAGGAACGGGTGGGCGGGGCCAGAGTTGAGATCATGTGGTTGGGGCTCAGGTGGGCCGAGTCGAGAGAGAGAGAGAGAGAGAGAGAGAGAGAGAGAGACAGACAGACAAAAATCGGGTTACTATGTTGAGGAAGAATAGAAGAACTGAAGAGAGGAGAGTCGAGATAGAGAAACGAATCGAGAGACTAGAGAGGAGTTTTGAACGAGAGAGAGATAGTTGTGGCGGTCACTGTGATGTGTAGGTGGTCGAAGTGGGAAATTGGGTTGGTTTTTTTTTTTTTTTTTTTTTTTGGTAAAGTAAAGTTCATTCAAAGAACTAAAATATATACAAATCCCTCCTTCAAAGACCCAAACAAAAGTGATAAGCCCCGCTCCATACAAACCCTAACACAACAAGCCAGAAGAAACAAAAAACCCTCAATTGGAATACCATACACAGCAGCTGCGGGAACCCCATGAAAATCAATCATCCATCCCTAAGATTGCCAAAATTGCCCCAATTTGCGCATAATCCGAGTCATCCAGATAAACTCCACTGGGGAGAACAATCCCATCAAAACAATTACGGCGGAAAAGTGGTGGTACGAAGACCTAAACATAATTGAAACTTCACCATAGGAAATTTCACTTTTGAACTGGGTATCGAGAACATGACTAAGAACGAGAGTTGAAACCGAAAGATCGGATAGATCTACACAGGAATCCAAGTCAGAAATACAAGCTATCCAGAAAGGACATAGGAGACAGGCCAAAGGAAAAAGAAGGAGGAGGGATTGGGGCTACCACCAACCCAAGCCACAACTAGGAACAGTGGTAGCAAAAGTGAGAAAGAACTGAAGAACCAAGCTTGAAAACTAAAGAAAACAGTCACACGCTGGAGAGAAACTCTCTTACAGAAAGAAAAGCCCTCACCAAAACCCCCGCGGGGAGGGGGGGTGGGGGTGGTGGAAGTGGGGTTGAGAAGGGTTGGTTTTGAGTCAACGGTAAAGATAAATCTCAACCAAATCCAATTGACTATAAAAAATTAATATTCCAAGGTTCGGTTTGGTCTTATCGAACTAATCCAAGTTTCATGCCAAATCTCTTACCGAATTCTTCAATTTCGGTTCAGCTTCAGGTACCAAATTTTTGGTACTGTCTATTCGATTCAGTTCGGTTTCGGTAGGTTTGGTTTTTTTGGTATTTTATTCCACCCCTAGTTGTAACATCAAATATTCCGCGGTTGTCTTTGCTTCTCTCTCCGTTTTCTTTTTGGTCATGTGCCTACAAACATTAAAAAAAAAAAAACCATGTGGTGAACAATTGAAACCGCATTATTTAATAATAATTCGTAATGAAAACTAGTAACAACCATAACTCAGACAAAGTCTAACTAGTCATATGTCACATTTAAAGTGCAGAGTGAAACAAATGCAGGAAGTAGTTTTCAAAAAAATAAAAAATAAAAAATGCAGGCAGATGGAAGCTCTCATGGCAACCAACAAAATGCCAGAGAACCGTTTGAGACCAAAACTTTCGCTGCTCAGAAATACCCGGTGGCAGTTTGACAGCCTCGCCCTTGTTACTCATGCTAAACTGGCGATATCAGATGCAGTATGGAAAACGGAAGAGTTCCCAATTCCCCGAGACAGCAGTCACCAGCAGGAATGAGAAAAGCTGAAAAGATACAACCATCAAAACGATTTCTTCTCGTAAGAAACCACACCATGAACGCCACCTTCTACTTGTGCTGCTCCTGTTCTTACCTGCATAGTAGAATACATTGTCAACTAATTGAGAAACCATATTAGTTCTTGATATGACCATCATTACATCTCAGATTCCTTGAGCTATAACAAGGTAATCGTAGAGTGCACTTTTCCTTGAGGTAATATATGGGGATGGAAAACTATCTAAAGAAGTAAGCGGGGTCAGGGAAAACCCTGAGAGGTTACAGATTTCTTCTTTGTAAGTAAATAAGTGTCTGAATATGAGTGACACACAATGGCAGTACTCTAGATTAATAGGTTTCTTCCCCACTCCTTTTGGTAGTTTAACCTAAGAGTGTTGAACAAGAATACAACATGCTATTCAACAGACTACGAAAGAGTAAGTTATCGAAAGAAACATTGGCTACAATATCAATTCTCATTTAAAGCATAGAACTAAATTGACAGCCTTAATAACGATGATACGAGGTAACACAACAACGTCTGCAAAATGGTCTACTTACCTCTAGCCTTAAAACACTTGATTTTAAGAGGTCATGAGCAGACTGCAATGAAGAAGCACCAAGATCTTGGAAACCTTGTTTCACAGCTTGCATTGTATATGGTATGAACTTCAAAACAGAACCTTTGTCTGCAACTGCCCCAACAACCCCCTGTGCAATTTTCAGCTTAGCTGTATCGCCCAAGTACCTCTAATCACTCCCTTTTGTCATTGCTTCAAGAGACCCCATGCATCGATATTTTTTTTACTCGGCGACCATTCTAACGGAAAAAATGAAATCACTTATATCAAACAGTTTCCTTAATAGAGGTTAAGCCTGCAGAAAGCTAATTAACAACGACAAAGAAATAACAAACAGCATGTTGCTTATAAAAGACAAGTATACTGTAAATCCAGTGCAATTTATGTAGACAATTTTTGCTTTTAGTTCAGAAATAAAGGAAGATACACATAATTTGGGTCGTAGGTTAGATTAGCAAAGACCCTCTGTTCAAACTAAAAAATTAATCAATTGCTTAATTAGATAATTACCATAAAATAAATAAATAAATAAGAGACACAGAAATTAAATACTAAGTCCAATACACTTCCCCATAAGTTTAGCTTTGACATGCATCCATGAAAAAACCCAATCACAATTTCAGGGAACCAGACCCGTACCTAGCCTAATCCTAACCCCTTTTGCCACTTACTGTCACCACTTGGGTTAACCCGAAGGAGTCCCAAACCCCTTACTGTATGTAGGCTTCAAACTGATTAAGTTCAGGTCATCAGGGAGAGAGTCCATGCAACCATACCAATGGCATTCCCAATGATGTAAAAGCATTAAAGATTGATGGCAAACCATAACACATCAATGACTGATCCGTCGAACAATATTGATGCAATCCAAAAAGGATGAGAAATAACTCAGGATGTCTAACATACAAAGAAAAACATATCTTCTAGATAAGTTTCTTTACCAATCACAGCTGCAATTCAGTAGTCATAAATCAGTCTAATAAACTCCTTAAACCGCTCAAAAAGTTGTCAAAGAACTAGAAAAGACAAATGTAGTATACACTCGTACAAACGAGAAGAAATGTTCAAGTAGATTTAGTAGCTGATGGTATGAGCAGTATAACTGTTCCAGTAATATAAACATAAGTAAGTCCCAGACATACCTGATACACAAAAACCCCGAGAGCCTCTGTTCAAAACTAAAAAATTAATCAATTGGTTAATTAGATAATTACCACAAAATAAATAAAAAAGCAATGACACAGAAATTAAATACTATGTCCAATACACTTCCCCATAAGTTTAGCTTTGACATGCATCCATGAAAAAACCCAATCACAATTTCAGGGAACCGGACCCATATCTAGCCTAATCCTAACCCATTTTGCCACTTACTTTCACCACTTGGGTTAATCGAAGGAGTCCAAAACCACTTACCGTATTTAGGCTTCAAACTGATTAAGTTCAGGTCTCAGGGAGAGAGTCCATGCAAACATACCAATGGCATTCCTAATGATGTAAAAGCGTTAAAGATTGATAGCAAACCATAACACATCAATGACTGATACGTTGAACGATATTAATGCAGTCCAAAAAGGATGAGAAATAACTCAGGATGTCTAACAAACTTAGAAACACATATCTTCTAGGTAGGTTTCTTTACCAATCACAGCTGCAATTCAGTATTCATAAATCTGCCTAATAAACTCCTTAAACCGCTCAAAAAGTTGTCAAAGAACTAGAAAAGACATGTAGTAAACACTCAAACAAACGAGAATGAAATGTTCAAGTAGATTTAATATCTGATGGTATGAGCAGTATACCTGTCCAGCAATAAAAACATGAGTAAGTCCAAGACATACCTGATACACAAAAACCCCAGGAGCCTCTCAGTGCTTCCAGCTAAGAAGCTTCCCATCATGACAATAGAAGCCCCAAGGACCAAAGCCTTGACAATGTGTCCAGAATTGGAAATTCCACCATCAGCAATCACAGGCACACCACTTTGCGAAGCAATAGACGCAACCTTGTAAACAGCAGTTGCCTGAAACATACCACCAAAACCAAAACAACTTTGGTCATAAAATGGTATAGCACTCAGCAACCCGTAGAACAAAACGTCAAACAAAGTCTTCAACAAGTTCCAAAACGTAATTATATATCTTTTCACGCCACAAACTACACTGTTTTAGCCCATCAAAGGGCTGTCACTGCCAGAAGCTAAAGTCGAACCTTTGTTTTCTATGCCCTATGTTCCAAAGTATCAAATAGTAAAACACCCATCAAAACAACGATTGTTAGGCACAATGTCATTGATCAACAAATCCTTCATCAAATATTTTTCATCCACATAAAATTCAAGGTGTTTAACCGATCACTACAAATATCATAACTTTCAACACCTCCAGATTCTACAAATCCTTAAATTAGCAACCAACAATGAGAACACAAACTAAAGCATCAATCACAAAAGCAACAACTAACAAAAAGAAGGCATCTTTATACCTGTCCGCGACCAACAGCGCAGACCTCTTGAGTGGTACAAATTGAGCCAGACCCCATTCCAACCCTCAACCCGTCAACACCAGCCTGAATCAAATTCTGCGCCTGACTCACCGTCACCACATTCCCGCCAACTACATCCAAATTCGAGTACATTTTCTTCACATACTTTATCATCTGATAAATGGAGTTCCCCTGAGAGCTACCCAACACCGCTACATCCACCCCTGCCTTCACCAACTCCTCCAACCTCTCCTTATCCGACTACCTCGTCCCCGCCCCAACCCGCCACGTCCCGTAGGGACCCACCGTCCCAACCCCCAATTTGGGGTACCCTTTAATCCTCGCCACCTCCTCCTTCGCCACCACATCCACCACCTCATTTTCCCTCACAGTCGCCACCACATCTCGTTTTTTCTCCTCCATGTACTCCCCAATAGCCCCCAAATCGTAACTCCACAGCACCGTGAAGTCCGTACAGTTCACCATGTGATCGTAAATCTTCACCTCCTTGTCCCCCAATTTCACCCAATCCTTGCACGCCACGTACCCCAGAAGCTTCGAATTGGGGCTGCCACTCTCAGTAACCAGGACGTAGGGATTGGAAGCGTCGAAAACGTCGCCAGATTGGATTCGATCGCTTGGGGATTTGAAGACGGGGTTCGAAAGAAGCGGGACCCGGCGGGACTTGACGGACCGGACCATGTGGGCTTGCTCGGACGACGTCAAGTTGGAGTGGATGATGCCTATGCCGCCGAGTGCGGCCATCGAAATGGCCATGTGGGACTCGGTGACGGTGTCCATCGGGGACCAGACGAAGGGAATCGAGAGAGGGATGCGGCGGCTGAGGTTGGAGGTTAGATGGACGGAGTCGGTGGGGAAGTCGATGTAGTGAGGGAGGAAGATGACATCATCGTATGTGTAGGAGTAGCCCTGGTTGAAGAGCCGGTCGGAGGAGAAGCCGTCTTCGAAGATTGAGGCCGACATTACGGTGGCTGTAGTGGGCGTTGACGGTGGCGGCGCTGCCTAGAGAAAGAGAAATGGTTGGGAGGGAGGCGCGGGTTCAGGGTTTTTGCGTGAGATGTTTTGCTTGCTTTGGTATTTGGGAAGGAAGCGGAGTAGTGGACTTCTGCCGGGGAGTCGGGCTGCTAATATGGAGGGAAACATCCAAATATATTGGTTGGGTGTGGGCAGGTGCATGACACCTAGCCGTGTTGCTTCTTTCTGTTTCTCTCTTTTCTCCTCTTATTTTTTCTGGTTTTTATCAGTTTTTGTTGAGTTCTTAACTAAATTTAGTTTGATACTTATAAGACACAAACAAGTTCTGTAAAGATATTCAATGAGTACAAGGCCCGGTGGTGATCATCAAGCGTTTGATAAAATATCTGATCGGCAAATGCAGGTAGAGATCGACAAATTATGTCTAACAAGTTTCGTTAGATATCAATAGACTTATTAAGTATTCGACAAAATGCTTCAATGATAGAATTATGCATTAAATCAACTGAAGTCAAACAATTTGCACGCCAAACATTGTTTTTATCGTGAAAAGTTTTGAACTTTACATTAAGAACTCATAAGATGTGATTTATAAATATGTTGCTAACCCGACTTTATCTTAATTACTTGTTTTGGTTTCACCATGTCAAATTTTATTGGTTGAAGTTTTTCTTTTTATTAAGTGGTGGCCATAGATATGGATAAAGGATTATACAATTCCAAACATATAGGGAGTCATATCCTAGTAGATCAACCACATTAGAACATTAACATAATACTAAAAGATGTTTCCAAATCTTAGGATATAATCCATGTTAATTAAAAAGTGGATTGCAGCTGTTTAGCACTAACAAAAGCATATTTGTCATGATCAGTTGAGTCATTGCTTTGAACCTAACAAAGTTTGCACAAAATATGAAAAAAATACAATTTATAACATGAGAAATTATTGAAGTTTTTATTCATGATTGAACAAGAAGTTATCTCTACATTGTACTTACAAAATTCTTGTTCAAATTAGGGTTATATACACTGAGATTTTGTACTTTTCTTATAGAAAAGTTGAAAATAAAGAAAAAAAGATATGCGTTGTCATTGTGATCAAGTCTATTTTGATATCAATAATAAACAAATCGACACCCATCATAACCTGTAAAGACGTTACAAAAATAATGGATCAGTTTTTTATATAAACTAAAATGATATATGAAAAGGTATTGGGATTAAACAAGAATTATTGAAATATGTACTCTCTTACTTGGATCAACAGTAACTAGCATGGCAGTTCCTCCAAAAGAACAAGTGCCACCAGCAACCTTAGTCCTTTGCCAGTAACTATTGAAGGCATAGGAAGCGTGGGCAAACAATGTGTCGGGCATGAAGCATGACCCATTGGGTTGGATGGAAGCGCACTCCGCTCCCGACCCACAAGCGTAATTCATAGCTTCTTCGATGATGGGGTCGGGCACAGATGGCTTAGCCACGCACCACAGGGCCGCTGTCGGGCCTCGTCTTGGACTCGGTGGCGTAGTGGGCGGAGGGAACACAATGGGAGGTAGGAACACTGGCGGGCTTGGTTGAAACCCAATAGGAGATGGAACCGAAGAAGGCGGGCTTGGAACAAGACCGGGCGGGCTAGGCTCGAAATAAGGTGGGCTCGGGATGTAGATACCGGGACTAGGTATAAAGCCCGGCGGGCTTGGAATGCTTTCGGGCGGGCTTGGGATGCTTTCTGGCGGGTTAGGAGTGGGGATGGATTGTGGTGTGCCGGGTACAAAGCCCGTTGGGCTTGGGACGGTTTCCGGTGGATTAGGGGTGGAGATAGATTGTGGTGGACCTGGGACAATGCTTGTTGGGCTTGGAGGTGGACTTTGGAGAGGAAGGGTTGGGGGAACGTAAACGAAGGGTGGTGAGGGACTTGGTGGTGATAACACAATAGGTGTTGGGACGGTTGTAGGGGGAGTTTGTGGGGTATTGGGTGGAGTTGTACAGTATGGAGGTGCATTTTCAGGCATGGAAATTGGAGGTAAAGAATCATAAGGTGGCAATGTGAATGGTGAATCCACAGCATATGGTTGGATGTCCTTTGATCCCACCAATGGAAAATCAATGCGGTTGATTAAGTTCAATTTGTTTGCAGCTCTGAGAAATAGACTTTGGTGCTGTGTTGGACTCGGAAGAATAGCTTTTAGCAATCTCATTGATCTTCTTGCCTCTACCAAAACATATAGATTGCTTGTCAACAAAAAAAATTAACCGTCTCATAGTTGTATCGAGATATTATTCGATCACCTCTTGCTGTATCTCTCATCACGTGACTTAGTCACCTGACGAGAAATCTAGTAATTAAAAGGGGATATATAACCGGTCATCCCTAAGAATCTACCCTCAGCTTGAGGTTAAGCACTGTATATAATGTGGTTAAGTACTAAAATGATCTAATCAAGGAAGAAGCTTACCGCATTGCGTGAAGGAAATAGTTGCCAAAGTTAAATACAGAAAAACAATGCGAACTCTTGTGTTATTTCTACTCGTTTCCATGACTTGCAACAAAACCCAAAACTCCAATTTAAGCTTCTTCTTCTCCTCTTCTGCTTTTGCTACAGTTCCCACAAAAAACTCAAAAACCAGAAGCAGCAAGACATGCAGAAGGAAGCATTTGCATATTAAGCAGCAGCCTTGGACCACACCTCCCCAGAATTGCCCACAAGAAAGGGCAAATGTAGACAAGTGGTTAGTTAGCTCGGGTGGCCATAAAGATTGATTCTTTAACAGTCCAGCTTTCATTCACTTTGCTCAGATGTATGTGTTTGAAGGAATACAAAAAGGGTTCAAGGAGAAGGTGTATGTGATAGGAAGATGAATTATTCTGCATGTATAACATCTCTTTTGCCTCCTCAATAATATTGTTTTTGCATGCAGCTGAACTGGAATATATGCTTGCTTGATCTGAGAAAAATCAAAGTGTGATTTTCTCTGCCCTTTTCTTTTGCTTCCTTTCTACTCAAAGCGCTCTCTCTCTCTCTCTCCCCTCTCAATTCTCTTTCCAAGTGGGGGGAAAACCAAACCAAGAGACAAGGTGGATATTCATTATTCAAATGAAAAATTGGTTGTTTGTTACACGAAGTTGCAGAGTCAGAAATTCATACTAGGGGGAAGCCGTAGAGTTAGAAGTTCATGTTAGGAGGGACACACTTTATACCGAGGTGGACATAATATAAATAAAAGTAGTTGTCTCATTCGTTTTAGTTACCTTGATATTAAATTCAAAAGTGAGTAACCATGCATGCATTTATTATCCATTATACATGGTCAACTATATCAAGTCCATTTATTCTTCATTCTTTATACCAAACACAGTGAGTGACCAGACACTTATTTTCTCATGGAGACTAAGAGAACATTTTTGTAAAAACATTAGGAATGAGAGATTTTGAAGGGTTTTTATGCTAATTTGGACACATGAAATCTTTTTCTCTCTTTTTGATTTCTTAGATGATATAATAGAAGAAGATGAGAAATAAATCAAAAAATAATAGTCAGCAAGCGAAGGGGAAAAATTGTATATAGGCAAGAAACAGATAATATGATCAATTATAGCTCTATAGTTTCAAATCTTTGATGTAAAAAATTAAAGGCTTTGTATTTGTTGGATTGAAGTTAATTTGACTAACACGCACAATTACAAATTCAAGTCGATAGTGGTAAAATTGATTAATGGTAGTGGAGGTTTACAGGAAAAAACAACTTCAACATAGGCCGGAGCTTACCTTGGCCTCAAGGTAGCTCCAATCCACCACTAGTTATACAGTAGGAGAATTTATAGTTTAAGTGATTAAAAGCGTTTACTTTGTATTCGATGTCCCCCCCCTCCCCGGACACGCACCTCCCAATATCACTTTGCATCAAAAGAATGCTTGTTACAATCACTTTTGTTCTGATTGCATACCGGCTTGGATTTGCTTTGTTCAAATGATCTTTTACATGTTCGGTTAAAAGTACATTTGCATGTTTGATTACGAAACGTACAATGCCTTTAACGCAAATTACTTCAATGGGTTTTCCTAATCACCATGTCCCCACCAAGGATTAATACTCCTTAATCTATTTGAAGGTTGATTAGTGCTTTAATCTGACAAATTAAGAAATGAAGGCAATGCCATATTCGAGAACATGCACCATTCACCAAGGGCAGTCTCATCAGAGTCGTGGGATTTTAGAATCAAAACTCCTCTCTATGTTCTTTTATCCCGTTTTGCTTCCGACCTTGTACCAAATTCAAAAATTTAACTAATCAATCGTTAACTTGTAGCTTAAGTTGTTGAAAGCGTTCTTCGTATCATAATCTATCTGTAGACTCTTACTTGTAATCAAATTGCAGAAGACATGAGTCTTGTGGTGACAAACATGATCTTTATAAATCATTATATCCTTATACAATTTTAATATAAATCATTGTACCATTTTAAAGTTACAATGTGTTAGACTATTGTCCTTTTGATCCGTTTAACTGTCAAGTAAATTTGTTATTTTTTTACGTGACACGTTAAACTCATTTTTATTTATTTAGACTCTACATTAAGTGAAATTACACATATCCTAAAGAGAATAAATAAGAACTTTTTTTTCTTCTCAAACACTATAAAATGATGAAAAAGTCCCAAGCGGCCACACCACACCAACCCAACATTGATGTAAATGGACACAGATCCTCTCCGGATCAACACAGCCAGAGCCTAGGGATCAATGCATCCGGGCCATTGAAATTTTATTCAACGGTTACAATTATTATAACTTTTAGAGAGCCTTCTGATTGTAGCCGTTGGATAAAATTTTAATGGTCCGGATGCATTAATCCCTAGGCTCCGGCTGTGTTGATCCGGAGAGGATCTGTGTCCGATTTAAATGACCAATTTCACACATTTCCTAATCAAAGGATGTTAGTTATACAGAGCGGCCAATAGTGTAATTTTTTGACAATTTAGGGTTGATATTATCAGGTTGAAAAAAATAGGGACCAAATTGTTAACCATCCCAAATCACAGGGTGCAAAGTGCAATTAAAAAAGGAAGCTTACTTTCAGGTATTTGCAGCACAGTACGGTCAACGGTTGACACTTCAGTCTGCTGCAGCTGCCCATTGAAAGCTAGGGTTTAAGCTCTGCTGTAAAGACGGCATCCTTCCAACAATCAGGTGACACATTCAACCTCCATAAACCCTAATTTTATCCCCAAATCATAGTTCTGTATACCCAAGAACTCAATGCTTTTTAGGAGGAAGCTTTGCCCTATTAATATTTGTAGACTCACCAAAAACCCTACCGTCAGCTCTGCATTTCGTAGTTTCCTTTCAAAGTACCCAAATTTATGTGCAAATGAACTTCATAGTTATGGAGGAAGATTCGGGTTATGGAGCTCTATAACGGGTTTCAATTCAATTTCTCATAACTTTTCTGTACCAGCAAAACCCAATTTTGTGGGGGGCTCTGGTGTTTCGGATACGAATTTGGTTGAAACCCCGGTATAATTAGGCCGTTTCATCAGAAAATACTGTTCTAGGAAGAAGAGTGATGAGTGGACTGAGGAAATTGAGTATTTGGATGAATCAGGGAGTGTTATTTATACCGGGAAAGGTATACGGTCGGTCGAGCCAGGGCTCGACGACCATGTGATGGTAGGAGGGTTGAAAAGGCCGATGTTGAATGCCTCTGCCATTGCTAAGATTGTTGAGGTTGTGAAGAGGTGGAAATGGGGGCCTGAATTGCAGACCCAAGTAGACAAACTCCAATTTGTGCCAAACATGACTCACATTACTCAAGCCTTGAAGGTTATTAAGGATGGCGATGGTGCTTTGAGTTTGTTTCGACGGGCTAAGAGGCAACCGTGGTATTTGCCGAGTGATGAGTGTTATGTGGTGTTGTTTGATGGCCTAAACCAAAGTAAGGACTTCAATGGAATCCAATCCTTGTTTGATGAAATGGTGCAGGATTCAGGTAGTAGTGGGGTTTTGTCATCTGGTGCATATAATCATGTCATTCAGTTCTTGGCTAAAGCAGATAAAATGGAGGTGGCATTTTGTTACTTTAAGAAGATTCAGGATTCGGGTTTTGAAGTTGATACTCAGACATATAATTCGCTTATATTGCTGTTTCTAAATAAGGGTTTACCTTATAAGGCATTTGAGATATATGAGAGCATGCAAGCTGCAAGCTGCAAGCTGTTCATTAGATGGATCAACCTACGAGTTGATGGTACCAAACTTGGCGAAATTGGGCCGCCTTGATGCTGCATTTAAGCTCTTCCAAGAAGGGAAAGAAAGGAACTTTAAACCCCGCTTTAATGTCTTTGCATCACTTGTTGATTCAATGGGAAAAGCTGGGTGGTTGGACATGTCGATGAAGTTATACATGGAAATGCAGGGCTATGGTTTCAGGCCATCCGCTCCCATGTACCTTTCTATGATTGAGTCATATGTAAAGGCTGGCAAATTAGATGCTGCCCTTAGGCTTTGGGATGAGATGAAGAAAGCGGGCTTTAAGCCTAACTTTGGGTTGTACACAATGATTGTTGAGTCCCATGCAAAATCAGGGAAACTTGATACTGCAATGTCTACCTTTACTGATATGGAGAAGGCTGGATTTCTACCCACTCCTTCGACATATTTGTGTCTATTGGAAATGCATGCTGCCTCTGGACAAGTAGATTCCGCTATGAACCTGTATAACTCAATGACCAATGCAGGTTTAAGACCAGGTCTATGTACTTACACATATCTTTTGATGCTTTTGGCTAATAAGAAGCTTGTGGACATGGCTGCCAAGATTTTGCTTGATATGAAGGCCATGGGTTATTCTGTTGATATGAGCGCTAGCGATGTTTTAATGGTGTATATCAAGGAGGGTTCCGTTGATGTAGCGCTTCATGGGCTCATCAGGGATTAGAACAAATAATTTTATAATTAGACAGTTGTTCAAATCATGTATGAAGAGTGGTTTGTATGAGTCAGCAAAGCCTCTCTTAGAAACGTATGTGAATTCTGCTGCAAAAGTCGACCTCATACTTTACACATCCATTCTAGCCTATCTCGTAAGATACCAGAAAGAAGAGCCTATCTCGTAAGATACCAGAAAGAAGAGCATGAGAGGCATTTGATGTCAATACTTGGTGCCACAAGACAAAAGGCACATGCATTTATGTGTGGACTCTTCACGGGCCCAGAACAGAGGAAACAACCAGTGTTATCTTTTGTGAGGGAATTTTTTCAAGGTATCGATTATGAGTTGGAAGAGGGGCCTGCTAAGTACTTTTTTAATGTTCTCCTCAACTACCTTGTTCTTATGGGGCAGATAAATTGAGCCCGGTGTGTTTGGAAAGTTGCCTATGAGAACAAGCTTTTCCCAAAGGCAATAGTATTTGATCAGCAAATTGCTTGGCCCCTGGACGTCAGGAACTTATCAGTTGGAGCTGCTCTGATAGCAGTTGTGCATACTCTCCATAGGTTCAGAAAACGAATGTTATATTATGGTGTCATCCCAAGGCGCATTAAATTGGTCACAGGACCCACTTTGAAGTTTGTGGTTGCACAGATATTGAACTCAGTGGAATCTCCATTCGAGGTTAGCAAAGTGGTGTTGAGGGCTCCAGGAGATGTTGTCATGGAGTGGTTTAAGAAACCCATCGTTCAACAGTTTCTGCTGAATGAGATTCCGTCAAGGTCCGACATCCTCATCCACAAGCTGAACACTCTTTTTCCTAGTTCTGCACCTGAATTAAGGTCTCTGGCCCCTCCCAAAATGCTCATGCCAAGGAAAGCAATGTAAACATAGAGGATATATTCAACATTTAGTTACGCATCTGTTAAATGGAAAATGTATAAGTTGTTGATTTTTGACCTTTCTCTGAAATTAATGAAACGTGTATATAATAAAAAGTTTCAGCAAGTTCATTGTTCTTTCTCTTTTAAGTTTGAATGATTGTGTGAGTTCATGAGACTCCCCCTTCCCCCTAGCCCTTACACAGTGCACCGTATCCTTTTGTTTAAGTCCTGAAGAGACAAGCTTTGGTAAGAAGTGGATGCTGGATTCTGTACATTTTCAGGCTTCTTTTACAAGTTTTAATCAATTCAGACGATGCAGATGGGTGCAATTGAGCCTGGATCATTATGATGTACGCAGCCAGGGGTTGCCTCAAGATCTGTGCTTTGTTATTTGGTGAGTCAGGAACTATTCTTGCTGCGGTTCAGTGATAATTGTCTCTGGAATCAGTCATTTATAATTATGTTTATGTTATAATTCATCGAATAACAAATTCTAAGTTAGCTCTGATGGCGTTGATGAATTCTAAGTTAGTGTTGATACCTGATGAGATGACAGTTGGACTTTACTTTCGATATCTGATAGTAACTGATTGCCATGAATTGACCATAAGTGTTTCAATGGCAGATAACACGGTAACTAAACCGGTGAATGGGAACTTCCCCCATGGATTTTCTTTGATGCAGGGTGAAGTCAAGTTGTCAAATGCATCTGGTAGTATGTGAAAGAACCCTGTTTGTAGAATGACGCCGGCAGCGAATGCCCTGATCAGGGAGAAGGTGGCATTTTCGGGCCTTGGAGTTGGGATTTTCTTGCCTAGCAATGGCAGACTCAGCCCAACAGTACCAGCAACAAAAATGGAAGCAAGGGAGCCTACTTTACACTTGAGTGCGTCTTCTTCGTTGTGCTCTGTGTCTCGGATTCACACGTACAATCTCCGTATATGGCGGGAAATAGAAGAAGTAGGATTGAGATTATCTTTAACATGTTGGAAGATTGAGCTCACTGAAGAATGGACATGGTTTGAACTTTGAGATATGGGAAAGGGAGAGGGAAAGAAGTGATGGAAAAAAATTCATAGCGAAAGTTCTTTTGGTTTTTCTTTCCCTTTAGTAGTGGTACTCTAATTTATGGGGAGAGGAATACGAACTAGAGAGCAAGGGGGCAGATGCTTATTCACTGACCAACTAGCTTAACCGACATCCATTGACTTTTGGGTCGTTGAGATAGGGCGAGTTGTCTGGACTCAGCAGGCAACTTCATCCCCAAGGTCCTCTTTGAATGGAGAGTGAATAGTACTTTCATCCTTTTTAGCCAATTTTATTTTACAGCTTTGTTGTTTACGCTATGGGAGATACTTTGATCTCTTACATATAAGAAGTCATTTCTCCTAACAAACAAATGTTCATCTACAAGTGTGCAAGAACTTTGTATGGTGTTTTTAATGAGTTAGTTTGTATATGTATCAGACTGTGATTTGCAGGTAAGGAGGAACGATTAAAGAATTAAGAAATTCTTTAGCTACTCGTTTCGAAAAAAATTCATGCAACCTATCAGTCTAAGATGCACAGGTGCATTACACGGCTGAATTTGCGTGATTGGATTCTGACAATCTCAGTTAGCCGTACCAATACCCGCAAGACAAGAAAGATGAATGCAAGCAAAATATTCATCCGTACATCCAACTCTCATATATCAAATTCTAAAACTTTGATTCGCCCTCATTAATTTTTACTGTTTGATTTCTTTAAGAACTTGAAAATAATGAAAAACATGGTGGACGTTAGGCCCCGTCGAGAATGAGAAATAATTAGGAGCAGTCGCTGGAAGTCGTTCGGCGCCACACACAAGTCACTTTCAAAAATTCCGAATTCAATATTTTTAGAAAAATTGGAACGGTGGAATGCATTTACAAATTTCGAGAATTCTGAATTTTTGAGCTGATTTTTTCTGAAATGTTCCGAACACATTCCCGTTGAAAAAAACTTATGAATTATTCCCATTTATTATAGTTGTTTAGTCTAATTATATATTTTGTAATCAATTTTTGTATTTTATTTTTAGTTTGGATGCATTTTGTTTATTGTTTTTATATTAAACACACACTAGTATTGTTTGGGTTAATATTTAACTTTGGACTTCAAGGGAAGAAAGTCTAAAAGAATTCAATAAAGGAGATTTTTACCCGAGGCCCAGAGTCAAGCCCAGATACCCATCTCGAGACAATATGACGGCTCCCCATTTAATGCAAAGGCTAGGCGTTTACAAGAGAAGTGACAACTGATGGAAATCCACCTACTCCCGGTCCAAAAACACTTTCTAAATGGCAGAACATGTAAAATGTTGATGACTCACTACTCTTCAGTCACTTTCGAGCAAGAGCATAAGTAGTACAGTCAAGTTAATTTGCCTATAAAAGGGGGAAGAGGGCCTAGAGATAAAGACACTTAACCAATCAAATAAACAAACATACAACTTGCCTCTCAGTAAATAAAATACCTAGAAAGCTATGCTTTGTCCAGATTCTGCACCCTTTAGCCTTAGACTTCCCTTAAAAAGACATATTTTGTCTAGTGTAAAAGCTCTACTACCGTTTCTAAATGTTGTAGTATCAATTCTTTTGTGTAAACTTGTTCACCACTCATCATGCTTTAATACCCAAACCCTTGTAACCACAAAGAGAAGAGACCACAAGATGTTCCAGCCTTACCCGACTCTTTTTGTTTTGTCTTTAAGTTAATAGATCTGGTGTTATGATGTATTCCCCAGTATATATTCAAGTCATTTCCAGTCTTTTGATGAACCAAAGTTCCATCAGTTCTCATATCTGGTTTATTTAGTGATTTTACTGTCGAAGAAGACTAAATATGATTTAAACGGATGACTTGATCAAATTTGGACCTCCACCTCTTAATCATACAAGATAACTAACTAAAAGTCCTTGATTTCAAGACATAGAGAAGAACTTAATGTAGACTTAACTCATCCACGACAATCATTTGATAACAAGAAGTCAAAATAACTTGAGGCGCAAGTAATCGACTTAAACACACTTGTTCTACATCTGCGATACTGAGATAGCAGTGACACGCCTAAGCACTTAGTTAGTTTTGATTGTGAGCCTCAAGGCATAAGGCCCCACAAATGCACCTTTCAGAACTAACTTTATCCTCTTTTTGCAGCGTCTTAGCAAGTTGAAGCCCGACAATCAACCAAAGTGCCAACTCCTCGGGAAGCTGTGTGCTCGAGTCAGGGACCCTTCCCAGCGAGATTTCCTGCCCGAACAAGTATAACACAAAATTAATTGAATTTATACATATACATGTAACAAATATTAAGAAGAACAACAAATTGCATGAACAATAAAGTTAGAGTGTAAAAAAAAAAAACTTATAAAATATATGAATTTCCGAATTATGTTCTAAATTTTTTGAAATTACTCCGTTTTTGAAATTTTTGTATTGGCCAAAAATTCCAAATTTAAAAATTGTGATATCATCCGATCCAATTATGAAATTTTGAAACAAAAATTGAAAAGAATATTTCCGACCCGATCCTTGCAAAAAACACACTTAATTCTTCTTCGTGTATTTTTAACTTTTTAAATGAATAAATATAAAACCAAAAGACATAAATAAATAGATGCGGAAATGATTTCCCCATTTACTAAAAAGCATTTTAAGGTAACAATATAATTCACTCTCTAAAAGGAGCTCATCAGATTCGATTAAAAAACAAAAGGAGCTTATCAGATAAGCAGACAATCTCGACTCTTCGTAGACGAAGGAATCTTGGGAAGCCCAAACCAAAAAAAGAAGCCCTATTTACAAGTGAAAAAACAGTCGGTGACATAATTAACTTATTTTTTTTATTAAAAAAGAAAAAGAAAAAGGATATTTCGCCTCTGCTTCCTCCTACACCCTCACTCGCCGAAGCTCTCCCTCCGTCTCTCTCTGTTTTCGCGATTGAAGTGAGGTTGATTTCTTTCCTTTATAGGTCTGTGAAAATCAACTGCAGTTGGGTATGAATTCGCATTCGAATTTCGTTTAAATTTCTGTTTGGTTGCCCAGAAAATTGCGGGAAAAGTAGACTGCCTCCCAATGAATCTCCGACAGTATCGACATTCTGAATTATCAAAATTCTTGCCCCTCCCTCCCCCAAAAAAAAGAATTATGAAAATTTATTAAAATTTTGGTTACTGCTTTTGATTAAATTAACAAATTTTGAGTAATGTGGTCAATGATTTACGTGTTATGATTGAATCCTGATATCTGTAGCTGCAGTTGTTTGTTTGTATTGTTTCAGCTAAGTGGGAAGATATGGATTCATCAGTTCTGCTATATAACCAGCTCAAGGTTTAATTTTGTTGGGATTTTTTGAATTCTTACGTTAAAGGGTATATAAATTCGGATGGTTTATTGCTCCAATGGCACTTTAATTTTATTTTGTTTCAATCCCAACAGGGGGCAGAACCGTTTTTCTTGTTAGCCGGTCCCAATGTGATTGAATCCGAGGAGCACATTTTCCGGATGGCCAAGCACATTAAGAGCGTCGCAACAAAGTATTCTCCTTCTCTTTGGGATTTATTCATTTTGTCGAAATGGGATAAAGATTGAATTGAAATCTGCGTATTTTTTCGGTTTTTGGCAAGATGGATAATTTATTGTTTAATCTTGTAGAGTTGGATTGCCACTGGTTTTCAAGTCGAGCTTTGACAAGGCCAACCGTACGTCCTCAAAATCATTCCGGGGTCCTGGCTCGGAAGAAGGCTTAAAGGTGGACCGCTGTTCGTTATCTTGTTCTCATGCTAAGTTTAGATATGAATCGCTTTGGCTGATACGGTAATAAATATAGAGAACGTATTAGATATTGTTAAATGTTCAAAGTGATTGTTTGTGTCATCAGATTTAGAAGACTTCAATTCAGTGTTATTGATCAGTTTTTCCCGTTGTGGTTAGTCGATAGGTTAGAAGTTCTTCTGTGACATGTGTTCTTACTACGGGCATATAGAAACCATGGTTTGATTCTTCGAGAGTGGAATTTCTCTTTCTTAACGTTTAACTGGGCAGTAATTTTCAATATAGACGACATTCAATTTAGAATCACCAATTCCTCTTTGTTTCTCCTTTTTCTTTCAGATCCTTGAGAAGGTTAAAACAGCATATGACCTCCCTATAATTACAGATGTACATGAAGCTAGCCAGGTGAGCATTCCGTCTCCTCTCTTCAGACACAAAAGTTTAGATCTTGTTCTTAGTATACTTGTTCGCTTAAGCTTTAAAGTTTGTGGGTCAAAGATAAGGCCGTAAGAGTAAAATGATTGAATTTCATTTGACAAAACGCTGTTTGCTTTGCTGAATAAATGTGTACCATTTGGGTAACTTGGATATACTATCCTCATCACTATATGTCTCTGTAACAATGTGTGTGGACTGTGGATAACGAGAAGTTAGACTCTGGCATTGATTATAATGTACTCCATTACTAATTTCTTGATCTTGAACCCGATGAATAGATCTATATGTTCTATCTTGAATACTTGCATGCACATCTGAAAAAGCCATCCATGCTTGTCTACTTCTTTGCCATCCCATGTTAGACAAAGAGAAAAGTTTGAACTGGATTTTGACAGGTCAGGAACTGTTTCTCACGTTTCTTCTTTGTTCTTTGTTTTTTCTAGTGTGAAGCAGTTGGTAAAGTTGCAGATATTATTCAGATTCCTGCATTTTTATGCCGCCAGGTGAAGGGATAACACTGTGCCTCCTACCAGCAGATATTTTCATTAAATATTTTTACGGATGTGTTGCTAAAAAGAGGAATAAAAAGTTAAAAAGGAAGTTTTGAAAGGATGCAATAGCTGGAATCTTATCTTATTTGTGACTTCTTATGATGACAGACAGATCTTCTAGTTGCAGCAGCCAAGACTGGAAAAATTATCAATATTAAGAAGGGCCAGTTCTGTGCTCCTTCTGTGAGTGATCTTTCTCTCTCTCTGACCTAACTGATTAGACCTCCGCTGACTACTCTCATTTAAAATATTTTTGTATCCTTGTGCTTCAGATATTAAGCTTGAACGTGTTCATATTTCAGGTCATGTTAAATTCTGCGGAGAAGGTTAGACTGGCTGGAAATCCAAACGTGATGGTTTGTGAGAGGGGAACTATGTTTGGCTATAGTAAGTCTTACAGCAGCTATGTATTAAGCTATGCTTGCCCCGCTATCTGTATCCATTGCTTTAACACAAGTGAAAGTAAATTCTGCTTGCATCATGTCCCCTTTTTGTTTCTAAACTTTCATGCATTGATTCCCCATTCATATTGTATAAGATGTACAATTGACCTACATTCTAGGAAATTATTTGTTCATTCTCATAAATTGTTCTTACTCAGTTGATTAATCCTATGTCTCTTCTTTGATTCATAGATGATTTAATTGTTGATCCTCGCAATTTGGAGTGGATCAGAGAAGCTAATTGTCCTGTGGTAAGTTAATGTTAAAGTTTGTTCTTTTATGTGCTGTTGTTGTTTTATGCTCAATTTCGTTTTGTTTTGCTTTATTTCTGGAAATTCTGTTGTGAGGAATATTGGAAGTACGTATAGGAAGCTTCTGTAGGAAGTGTTGCCTGTTGAGTATGAAGTCAATTACAAAGAGGTTGGGATATGTGTTTCTTGGTCCAAGACTCCAAGTCATCTGACTGTAATGTGGCAATATAGATATAGAAGCTGGTTAACAACTTGACATGTATCCTGTTTAGTTGGGTGACTATTAACTGCTCCTTACTAATGCTTTCAGACCTTGGTTCTTGTCAGATGATTCTTTTGTATTTTGCATTCGTCCAGTCCCAGTTTTCAGTTATCTTAACGTGCTGCCTCCATTCTCATTTAACAATCTGAAGACCAGATCATGTGACTCAACTCAAATGTTTCACTACAGGTTGCTGACGTCACACATGCTTTGCAACAGCCTGCTGGGAGAAAGGTGAGAAAATTTGTTGAGCTCTGCAGCTTCCTCTCTTAGAAACGCATGGTTATTCTAGCTGCAAATTATATATTCTGTGGTATTTCACATGAAATCTGTAACCAATATTATTTATTCATCTTCATGTCTCATTGGCATTAGCTATGACCTGTCGGTTTCTAAGGGTGATGTTGCAATATTTCTACCATTTTTTTTAGCATCAACAGCTTTAATATGCTGAATTTAGTTTGATATTATTTTGTTGTTGAATTTTGCTTCCCATTTCACCCTACTTTATCCTGTAGTTGGACGATGGAGGTGTTGCCAGTGGTGGTCTTCGCGAATTGATACCATGCATTGCAAGGACAGCAGTCGCTGTTGGGGTGGATGGTATTTTCATGGAGGTAAAGTAATCTTCTGAGTTCTGAATCTGATGCCTGCATTTTTTGTTTCGCCTTCTCTGAGGATTATCATTTTCAATTCTGGGGTTTGCTTTAAAAGAAAATTGGGTGATGTTAACTAATTCCACTTACCAGTAATGCAAAAAGTAACTTGAATTCATTTTGAGTTCACTTGAAGGAGCTTTATGAATAATTTCTCTTAAGTTATCTGTAACTATAAATGTGCATGCAAATTCGAAAGTGTCCAATACGAATTCATCTTTCTTAGCTTTTCATTGTATGACCATAACATACAAAGGTGCAGTTGCAGATGTTTCTTAGGGTAGTCTTCTTCATTATGAATAGATTCATACACACATACTTATTCACGCTTGCATACAGACTTTTGGGTTGCTAAGATTTTCCTTTGGTTACTTAGGTACATGATGATCCTTCTAACGCTCCAGTTGATGGTCCAACTCAATGGGTGAGTAATGCTTTCTTATTTGCATGCGCATTTTTTCTGGAAGTTCATTCCTGTTTTGGGATGTTTGAATATATGGGCATTGTTTAACTAAAGAGTACTTTCTTAAGTTAAACTGTTTAAAATACTTCTAATTTATGATTTTAGCCCTTGCGCCACTTGGAGGAACTGCTGGTAGAGCTCATAGCAATTGCTGTAAGTCCCTTCCGTAATACAAGCATTTACATTTATGATCATTTGTGTGTTAATTGTTGAAAAACTACTTGAGAGAATTTGTGTAAATGGAAACTATAAGATCTTGGTTACTTGGGAGAGTCAAATACATAGTCGTTACATTAACCATGGAAATGCAGTGTTAGCTGTACTATGAATACTAGATTCTTTTAACAACTTTTCAAACAATTCAGAAGTACTTATTTAGACATATTTTATATGGTATAGTCTATCATCCCACAACCTTCCGTCTTTCTCTCACATGGCTAGAGAGTGAAAGATAAAGAACAAGAATGATTTTTCATTTTGATTTTTTTCATTCTTAATAATATGATTTTTCGTTTTATTACTGGATATTCTGTTTTGTTGTTAACTCTTAGAGGGTAAGCAAGGGGAAGCAACCTTTCAACATTGATCTCACACCCTATCGCGATTAGAAGACTTGAAGCTACTCTATTGGTAAGATGGTGGTATAACACATTAAGTATTTGTCTGTTTTTCTTATGTTGCCCATTACTGTGAATCGGTGGTGTGTAAAAGCCCATCCTAGAGTGAAAGGAGAGCACATCCACCCTCAGCCCTGTACCCGTGCAGGTTGGGGCAAAAAGATGCAGAATTAAGCGTTTTGCGGTACTCTCAATCATATACTTTTTACACCTCCAGGCAATATATAGGTCTAGAACTCTCATAAGAAAATCAATGTTAAAGAGTTTAAGGAGTTTCTTACTTGTCACCGCCAACATATATGCTGCCTGGCGATGGATTTTTACAGAGTCTAATAAACCTACTTTTGACCAAAATGGCTGCTTCCTTTTTGCGTAACTGCTTCCATTTCTTGTTTCTTTGAGTCTGCTCCCGTTGTTACTTACATATGATTTTTATTCCTTTTTATTTCAGGTATTTATCTGTGTTGGGGGAAGGGGAGTGACATTGTACCGCAGCCACCCCCGTTCGATGAGCCGAAATGTTTACACTTCGAAGCATGCAGACCAGGATCAAATGTGAGATAAGATGCTGTCCTCCTTGGATTTGCCAGCATTTGTTTATCATTGTATTCATGAAGTCATTAGTACTGCGCCCTTGGCCCGAAGAAATTGTTTGTCATGATATTCGTGTTTGCGTTCCTCGTTAAACGTCCGTACATTTTATTCAAGATCTTCAAGTTCCGACTATGTACCTTGTCGCTTAAGAAATAAAGAATTATGTTTTTCTTCAACTATTAGTTTTCACTTTTCATTGGATAAGCATCAAGGGTGTTTTCAGTGAAAGTATTAACGTGTTTCTAATAAAAACGTTTGCTAACGGATGTTGGCGGAGAATTTTTAAGGACGTGTTT
The DNA here is from genome assembly GCF_963583255.1 of Pyrus communis. NCBI lineage: Eukaryota > Viridiplantae > Streptophyta > Magnoliopsida > Rosales > Rosaceae > Pyrus > Pyrus communis. The sequence continues at coordinate 22,441,207 of NC_084805.1, read as the reverse complement.
GCACCAAGTGGTAAACTTGATGCTTAAAGTAGTTGGATACAACGACTGTTAGTGGTTAAAGTGGTAGTGTTATCGGTCGGAGTAGTAATATTGCGTTTGAAATGTAATTTCCCACCATGAAGAAGCAATATATTATGTAATAATCCGTCGATGTGAAAAAATTCCGTCATTTCCATTTCGTGAGGATCGAACCTCAAAAAAAAAAATAGTTGAAAAAAAGGCTGAGTTAAATACGAGATTTACCCTTTAAACAACTGAAAAACCCTCATATTCATAACACGTGTTTATCAAAGCCCTAATTGCTACAAACCAGAGAACTTCCTCCGCAGCGCGGCCAAGCCATCGTCGTCGTCTGCCCCAAAAAAGAATCCGAAACCTTCGATTTCCCGGCTCTCATATTTCTTCCAATGGCCGATAACACCCGAAACATCCGAAACATATGCATACTGGCGCACGTGGATCACGGCAAGACCACGCTCGCCGACCACCTAATCGCCGGAACCGGCTCCGGCGTCGTCCACCCGAAACTCGCCGGGCGCCTCCGGTTCATGGACTATCTCGACGAGGAACAGAGGCGGGCCATCACCATGAAAAGCTCCTCGATTGCGCTCCACTACAAAGACCACTCCATCAATCTCATCGACTCCCCGGGCCACATGGACTTCTGCAGCGAGGTCTCCACCGCCGCCCGATTGAGCGACGGCGCTCTGGTCCTGGTGGACGCCGTCGAGGGCGTCCACATCCAGACGCACGCCGTGTTGCGCCAGGCCTGGATTGAGAAGCTGACGCCGTGCTTGGTGCTGAACAAGATCGACCGGCTGATCTCCGAGCTGAAATTGAGCCCCATGGAAGCTTACACGAGGTTAGTGCGTATTGTTCATGAGGTTAATTGGATTGTGAGTGCGTATCAGAGCGAGAAATACTTGTCCGACGTGGATGCTATACTTTCTGGGCCGGCGGGGGATGTGGGTAGTGATGAAAATCTGAGCTTTTTGGATGTGGAGGATGATGAGGAAGATACGTTTCAACCCCAGAAAGGGAATGTGGCGTTTGTGTGTGCTTTGGACGGTTGGGGTTTCTGCATTAGTGAGTTTGCTGAGATTTACGCTTCAAAATTTGGGGTGAGTGCGGCAGCATTGACAAAGGCTTTGTGGGGACCTAGGTACTTTAATCCGAAAACCAAGATGATTGTGGGGAAGAAAGGTGTAGCTGGTATGAAAAATGCTAGGCCAATGTTTGTTCAGTTTGTGCTTGAGCCGCTCTGGCAGGTTTATCAGGCCGCTTTGGACGATGATGGCGGTGGGAAAGTGATGCTTGAGAAAGTTATTAAGTCCTTTAATTTGAATGTGCCGCCTCGTGAGCTTCAGAACAAGGATCAGAAGGTTGTGCTTCAAGCAGTGATGAGTCGTTGGCTTCCGCTTGCAGATGCTGTTTTGTCGATGGTTGTGAGGTGTATGCCTGACCCGGTTGCAGCACAGGCGTTTAGGATAGGGCGGTTGCTTCCAAAGAGACAAGTTTTGAGTGATGGGGTTGATTCGGATGCGCTTGCAGAGGCGGAGCTTGTGAGGAAATCCGTTGAAGCTTGTGATTCGAGCCCTGAAGCTCCCTGTGTTGCTTTTGTATCCAAAATGTTTGCTGTCCCTATGAAAGTACTTCCACATAGGGGATTAGATGGGGAAATTGAAAACAACGTAAGTGATGAGGGTGAATTGAATGAGTGTTTCCTTGCATTTGCAAGGATCTTTAGTGGGGTTCTTTATTCAGGACAGAAAATTTTTGTCCTTTCGGCTTTGTATGATCCATTAAAAGGGGAGTCAGTGAAAAAGCATTTGCAGGTGGCTGAGTTGCAATCTCTGTATCTCATGATGGGCCAAGGCTTAACACATGTGGCCTCTGCCCATGCCGGGAATCTTGTGGCAGTTCGAGGCCTTGGCCAGCATATACTGAAAAGTGCAACACTTTCATCGACAAAAAACTGTTGGCCTTTCTCCAGTATGGCATTCCAGATTGCTCCTACTCTAAGAGTCGCAATTGAGCCAACTCATCCTGCAGATATGGGTGCACTGACTAAGGGTTTACGGCTGCTGAACCGGGCTGACCCGTTTGTTGGGGTAACAGTTTCTGATAGGGGAGAAAATGTGCTGTCTGCTGCAGGAGAGGTGCATCTTGAAAGATGCATAAAAGATTTGAAGGAGAGATTTGCAAGGGTAAGCCTGGAAGTGTCTCCACCTCTTGTGTCTTATAAAGAGACCATTGAGGGTAATGTAGCCGACAAACTTGAGAATTTGAAATTCTTTCGTACAAGCTCAGATTATGTTGAGAAAAAGACAGCAAACGGTAGGTGTACGATAAAGGTGCAAGTCATAAAGCTCCCACCCTCTTTAACTAAGGTGCTTGAAGATAGTTCTGATTTACTTGGAGATATCCTTGGAGGTAGAGCTTCTCAGACCAGTAAAAGTTTTGACACAGAGATTTCAAGGATTGCAGAAGATGAGAACCCGATTGAAGCACTGAAGAAACGTATCATGGATGCTGTGGAGAGTGATATTCTGTCAAGTGGTGATGACGACAAGCATCGGGTTGAGAAGTGTAAACTAAAGTGGCAAAAATTACTTAAAAGGATATGGGCGCTTGGCCCTTCGCAAGTAGGTCCTAATATCCTCCTTACTCCAGACCTCAAAGGAAAGGGTTCAGATGGCTCTGTCCTCATCTGCGGTTCCTCTCACGTATCTCAAAAATTAGGGTTTGTGGATGCTTCTGGCATTGGCAATACACCTGCTGATACATCTTCAGAAGTAGCTCAAGCATTGTTAGTTGAGGCGGAGAGCCTTGAAAGCAGTGTAGTATCTGGGTTTCAAGTGGCGACAGCAGCTGGACCTTTATGCGATGAACCTATGCGGGGTTTAGCCTTTATTATCGAGGCTAAAATTGAACCATTGATGGCTCAGTCTGATGAAGGGGAAGCCTCCCACCACCAACCTGAGCAATATGGTATCTTCAGAGGACAGGTAATGACAACCATCAAAGATGCTTGTAGAGAAGCTGTACTTCAAAAGAAGCCACGGCTTGTGGAGGCCATGTACTTCTGTGAGTTGAATACGTCAACTGAGCATTTGGGTTCTATGTACGCTGTGCTTGGGCGAAGGCGGGCTAGAGTTTTAAAGGAGGAAATGCAGGAAGGCTCCCCATTGTTCACTGTGCATGCATATGTGCCAGTTTCTGAAAGCTTTGGTTTTGCAGATGAGCTTAGAAGATGGACTGCTGGTGCTGCAAGTGCTCTTCTTGTGCTTAGTCACTGGGAAGCACTTCCAGAAGATCCTTTCTTTGTACCAAAAACAGAAGAAGAAATTGAGGAGTTTGGTGACGGGTCTAGTATGCTTCCCAATACTGCAAGGAAACTAATTAACGCCGTAAGACGGAAGAAGGGCCTTCCTGTAGAGGAAAAAGTAGTACAGCACGCGACCAAGCAGAGGACCCTGGCTCGTAAAGTGTAAGAGGTTGGTGATATACTTTAGCTTTAGGGTTAGGGCCAAGTTAGATGAGCGATTTACTACTCCTGTCGAAATGCAGGAGTTTTTGGTATCTACTGACTATAGCTTAATATCTTCTGGCAAATTGGCAGTGCTGCTATAGATTGAGACTAATTTGGTTGCGTAAATGGTTCGTAATCTCAGTTTTTGTATGTTGCTGTGGCTGGATAACAATTTTGATGGCCCTATAGAAATCTGAATTTTGAATGGATATGTTAATTTGACCAATTAAGGCCAAAGCATCAATAACAAAATTCGCTTATGACGGAGAAAATCAAGTTATTGGTTGAACGTTGAAGATGAACCACGAGTCCACGACTTTGGATCAAACATTATGGTGTTCTTATTTGTACAACGAGAGAAATTTGGGCTGAAATCTCACAATAGGTCAACTATAGTCATCAAGTTAACTGTTTTTGGGATTCGAACTTGATAATTCCTTTACAAGTGGAGATATATACCATCATAATACTAAATGAATTTACATACCCCAGTCATTTTTGTTTCTTGATTTTTTTTCTCTACATCCTTCCATCCAAAATTCAGGAATAAACAAAAGCCAAATTGCCAAGTAATAGTCGGTCACATAACCCCTTCTTTGTTGGGAGAAGTTTTTAGTTGTGACGGGAACACGGGTGGTACACCACGTGTTTTTATGTAAGTGGTGAGAAATTTTATTTTTTAAGTTATTAACTTTTTAACACACATATCCCACCATTTATATAGAGATACGTGGTGTAACACCTCGTGTGACGATCACATTGAAAAATCTCTTCTTTGTCAGGTTGGCTTAAGAGACACTCCAAAATATAGGAAATATGATGTCATACTCCTCCATTATTAGTTACCCTTTCTCGAATAAAAAAAGGGTTCGGTTACCCTTTTTAGTAATTTTTGTACCCAGTAATCCTAGGTAGATCATTTTTTTAGATTAAATTTACAAATGATGTAATGTGTCACTAATAGATGGTCTTCCTAGTATTATCTGTTTGTATTAAATAAGAAGAAAAATGGTAAGCATGATATTATTGTATAAATCAATTTAATAAAAAAAAATGGCAATTCCATATTTTGCTGACTTATGACAATCCAAAGAAAAGGAAACTCTAGTTCTTCATGAATTACAGGCAAGCTGTCGTGTATATATAGAGACCCTAGTTCTTCCTTTGTGAGTACTCACAAGTCACAACATTCTTTTGAGCAAATTCTATAGATCAAGAAGAAACGTTTCGTGTATACATCTACAATCCATTCATCGGAAGCAGGAAGATCGACATATGGAGAAGATAAACAGCAAGAACTGCCTAAAGTCCACCTTCTCGGAGCGTCACGACGCTTTGTTTCGTGAAGCCGAAGAATTTGCTCCCGGCCGCCTGGTTCCGAGATGGCTGTTGTCGTCTTATCACGGGACAACTAGCTACGCCTATGGAATCCCCTCTGTGAACAAGGTCTTGGATCGCTTTCTTGGTGAAGGAACTTCATCTAAACGTCATGATGATGATAATGATGATGGTGACGACGATGACGATGATGATGGCGACGAAGACTTGGAACGCAAGAAAGAGAGAGAAAGTGGAAGAGATCAAGCGGTTGTTGCCTGCGCCACATAAAAACTGGGGACTAGAGGAACTACCGAAATATAAGGCTTTCATGCAACGTCTCAAAGCGAAAGTGGATTCTAAGATACATGATATGAAGAGGAGAGAAACCAATAACTAATATGGTTGCAGTCTGAATTGTTGGTTTTATTAGGGAAGTTTTGATTCATCAAGTGTTTTTTGATGTTCAAAACTTCAAATAAAGATTCTTTTTTTGTATTCCTTTTGGTTTATTCTTCAAGCCTTAAGAAAATAATTTGTATTCATCCTTCATCGTTGAATGATAATTTAATCTACATTGTTGTAGCATTCTGTATGTCTCAGTCGATTTGTTCTTGATGCAATTGCAACTATTTCCATAGTTCAATCTATAATAGATAACCATTTAGATCACCACTGACATGTAGTCTTACGAGGATGCGAAGAATTGTCTCACATTAAATTTTATTTAAAAAAAATGTAACGACTTATAAGGAATTGGATCACTCTTACTGATGCCAATATAATGTTTCCTTCTGTATAAAGAAACATTATCGATCTTTATACTTTGACCCATTTTAACTTTTATCTCCATCTAGTCCCTTACTTTTGTTCAATTAATCAATAATAAGATCGTACAAATCTAATAAGCAGAATATATAGACGCTTACAATTTTGGGATGATTGAAACTGTTTTGGAGATACAAAATGTCGGAACCGAATCTCCTCCAGACCCAAAGAAACTGAGCCCAAGGATCAAATGATTCGGGTCATTGAAATTTGATCAAACGGTTACAATTATTATAACTTTAGAGGGACCCCCTGTTTATAGCCGTTGAGTCAAATTTCAATAGCCCAGATCATTTGATGAGTAGGCTTAGTTCTTTGGATCCTGAGAGGATCGGTTCCCAAAATGTCCTCACATTTGGTGGTTGCATATTGCCATGACGGATTGACCGAAAAATTTTCATAACAAATAACATTGTAAGATCAATTTGCCAAAGGGTCTCGGATGGTTAACTCGGAAAGTATTTAAGGGAAATTGAATGTATTAGATAGTTCGGAGTTCAACTTTTCGTTATCACTTTCTTTACGTGACTCGACTATTTATAGAGAAGGATGTCCATAAATCATCAGCTTGCAAGGCTAGGCAAGTTGATGTCACTTAGTACTAGAGTCTAGTAGTATGCATCTTAACTTATTATTGTAAGTGAGAGGTCATAGCTAGGTTCGATTCTCACTATTATTGAATTTGAATTATATTACTGCTAGCCTATTATGAGGCTTAGCCCACTCTTCCACCATTTTAGTGTAAATAACATCGTTTGTGAAAAAAAAAAAGGCTAGGCAAGTTGACGGGCAGAGCAGTCTTCCTACCGGGCGGAGGGTGTAACCCTCTGCAGATGACCAGCCTAGGCAGAGTTATCTAGAGGTCATTGACTCGTTCCTGGACTCAGACATGCAAGGGATAATCTTGGCGAACATGGAATCAGGCGGGAGAGTACTTTGACATGGTAGAGACTCAGTAGAGCATTCTCATGCGTGCTTAGGTGCCATACGGACAGAGTTGCGAGGGGTAGACGCATCTCTCTGTTCGAGGGACATGATGTCTGCTTCGTCCATTAGGGTTGAGATAGCAGTCTGCTTACGATGTCAAGGCTAATCTATAAACATTGAGCTCATATCAACATGACACACTTTGGTTGGACAATAGACATGGTTAGTTTGTCTTCACAAATTCACATTATAATTTAAAAGAATATAAGATTTAAACTTGATAACAATTGACCGCTTAATTAGTACTATAGTATAGTGATATATCTCTTTACTTGTAAATGAAAATTTTGAATTTTGTGGATGATAAATTTGATACTAATTTATTCTCTTACCTTTTAGTGTATATATAGTATTGCATTTAAAAAAAAAAAATTCTATAAATTGTAATGACACAAACCAAAGTGGAAAATGAGTCAAACCATATGGACCATAAATGTAATTTAACCATATGCGCGTGTCGAATGAAATTACTAAATTGCCCTTAAAATCCCTACAAGTCCTCGTTCCGGCTACTATTTATTCTTTCGTTGGTCTAATCCTCTCTCACTCGTAGACCCGCCGCTGGTTGGAATTTTCTCTCTCCTTCTGAGTGCATCTCCTTGTCTCATTTTCAGACGAATTACTCTCTCACTCTTGAATTTTCTTTTCACCGGATCAGAAATCTCTCACTCTCGATTTTTCTTTTCACTGGATCAGAATCTCAATCTCAATTTTAACCAAAAGTCAGAGGTACGAAAATCATACATTTTATGTTGTCAAATGAGTTATTCATTTAGACTTGGTTTATTGATGATTTATTGATGATTGTTAATATGGAAATTTTCTAGTATGAAAACTCAAAAGAATAAAAAAAAATCCTTAATCTAAGCTACATTCTGTTTTGTTTAACTTTCTTTTAGCTACATTGATTTTTTAATGCTTAGATTATTAGATTAGCATGATGATGGCCATATCTGCTTGAAATAAATATTAAAAAACAGGAATATTTTAAATTTCACTTTGTTGACAATTTGATGTGAGAGCGGTGGACTGTTTTTTATTGATTATTTATTTTTCGTATCAAAAGAAAATTTTTATTTAATAAACTATAAGATAATTATATGTGTTCCTCTTAGGAAGATGAGCAATGCACTTTCCCGATTACACTGTTGGGTACCAACGGGAAATCTGCTAGAAGATACTGATATTTTATTTAGGTAGTTTAGTCAAAATAATTTTCAAAATTGACATAACTCTTCATTTTAGTTTCTGAGATTTAAAATCAATAGAAGTGGTCATTGGATTTGTTCACTATCAATCATTTTGATCATTTCGTGAAAAAACTATGACCAGAATGATAAAAAATACTCTCAATTTAATAAATAATGGGACAAATTATTTGACAAAAAAATGAGAGTATTTTTGTAATTTTGGTCATTATTTAACAGAGATTTTTTTTGAAATGATGAAAATGATTGACGAGGAAATAACTCAAGGACCAATTGCGAAGTTATACCAATCTCAGAGACTATTTTAACAAAAAAACCTTTTATATATTAATAGGGATAAAAAAGATTATACATTAATAGGGATAAAGTTGAAGGAAAGAAAGTGGAATATGAAGATATTGTAGGTATAATTGATCTTTCATCATTAAATGAGGACAATTTTGTCATAATATTTATAATAAATGTTAATTAATGTTGAAAAAAAAAAAACAAATTAACATAGAGCCTCAAGAGTTTGCTTTCCCTATATTCTAACATTTATTATATCGTTTCTTAAAAAAAAATAAAATAAAAAACATGTGAAAAGAATTTATCTTTCCCAAGCCGTTTTCCTCACCAACCAAACACAGCCTAAGTGTACACCATGCATAAGACATCATAGAAACAAAAGTAGCAAGCCTAGCACCCAAAAACAGTCGAACTAACAACTAAAAATCTCACATTACTAAAAAATGATTGGATTGGAAAAGGTAAACTTTAGAGGGAGGATCATAGGAGAAAGATTGGGTTGACAAAGGGATAGAAAGAGAAAAGAGGGAAGATAGGATCAATTGAACTTGCATAAATAGTTAAATACTCGGAGTCTATTAGTGCATTTATTTAAGATTTATCGATTTTAACGATTTACAATGAGCATTGTGGTACACACATATGCAGATGGCGCACGGCTACCACCTGAGAAGTAGGAGGAGGAGGAGGAGATTGGACCCCAAACCAGAAGAACCAAAGCTTCCCTTTGAAATCATTATTGAGATTCTGAGCTGGTTGCCGGTAGAGGCATTACTCCGGTTCAAGTGTGTCAGCAAAACATGGTGCTCTTTGATTGAAGAATACAACTTCATTTTAAAGCACATGAAACGGGTCAGTCCTATCCATCTACAGTTTCGACTTAAAAGCGAAAGGAACCATGTAGCCCCTTACTTTGATTCAAATTACGAGGGCATGGGACGTGTTGCTGGGATGTTTCTGGAGAAGCATATTACTAGTCACCTTTGCCGCATCAGAAATCCGGCAACCCGCCGAGTACTCAACTTGCCTGAAGCTCATAAGGGTGCGAGAAGAATGTCATCTGCTTTCAATTTATCGACTGGTGAGATCAAAGTGGTAACTTTATATGTCGAGAACAATGAATTAGGGTTTCAAATTATGACCGCTGGGAAAGATGAGAAGTGGAGACCCTGGAAGCACCCAAATCAGGGTTTGCTCAAGGAACAAGGCAGAAGGGTAGTGAGATGTAATTTTTTTGCAGCTGAAAAGATGAATGGTAGGGTTTGTTATTCTGCTGAGTTTATGAAAAGAGATGGCCAAGATCTGTCAATATTAGAAGTCCAACGCCTTGATCTGGTGGATGAGTCTGTCTTAACAGCAACCCTACCTCAGGGAGTTTTTCCCGATTTGAACAAAGTTTGCGTCATCAATTGGAACAAGCATGTGGCTGTGGTTGAGATAGTAAATGCCACCCTTCATGCCTTGGTGTGTGAAGACTCCAGGGAGAACAAATGGAGCCCGAAAAAGATCGTTGTTCCGTTGAAGTTCATGGAGAAAATACTTCCACCTCTTCAGGAAGGTCGAGATGTGATCATTCCGGTGAATGTTGATGGTGATGACTTCAGTTTCTATTGTTTTCAGGGAGAACAGTCTTTTGTGTACAACACGAAGATGCAGAAGGCTAAGTATTTATACTCTGGTGTGGATCGTTGGACTGCTCATAGGCCAAGCTTGATGGGTTTTAAGGGAATGAGGCTGGAAGAGGAAGCAACTACAAGTGCAGCCAAGCTTGAGGAGTAACTGGGAGCATTTCAATTACAGTGTTATTTTTCTATGTTCTTCGTTAAGAATGTTGTTATGTTAATTTCTAGAGGATGTTCTTCTTTAAGAATGTTGTTATGTTAATTGAATTTGAACCTTTTAATTATCCAGCTGCTGCATATAGCATATAATTTTGTCCCGGGGGGCCGCCGCAATGGGTTAAAGATGAATGCTTTAACTAATAGGGAGAGTTTGAACACGGGGATAGTGGGTTAAAGAGGAATGCTTTAACTAATAGAGCTATCCACCATTTGCAACCGAGCATATGATTTAAACTTGATTACTACTAGTCACTTAGTATTACAATAGTAAAATATCTAAATTTTGTAAATATCAAGTTTGATACAAATTTATTCCCTTACCCCTTAGCGTAAATATATCGTTTTATAAAAAAAACATTATTGAAATTGAAACTAGCTAGAGTAAATTTACTAAAATTGAAATGACACAAACTGAAGTGGAAAATGAGTCAAACCATATGACCAAAAATGTAATTTGCGTGTTGAATGAAATTACAAAATTGCCCTTAGAACTCCTCTTTTCGACTTATTTATTCTTTCGTTGTTCTAATCCTCGCTCACTCTTAAACTTGCCGCTCTTTCTCCGTCTGGGTGTATCTCCTTGTCTCATTTTTAAATGAGTTACTCTCTTCCTCTCAAATTTTCTTTATGCCCGATCAAAATCAGTCTCAATTTTACCAAAATTTAAATGTACGAAACGCATATGATTTTTATAGTACAACATGAAGACAAATTTATGGAGAAATTTTTGCCTCTTCCTGAAGGTCAAGGTTTGATCATTCCAGCGAGTGTTGATGGTGATGAGTTCAGTTTCTATTGTTTTAAGGAAGAAAACTCTTATGTGTACAACACGAAGACGCAGAAGCCTAAATCATTTTGGTGTAGATCGTAAGAGTGTTCACAAACCAGTTTGATAGGTTTAAAGGGAATGAATCTGGAAGAGGGAGCAACTACAGGTGCAACCTAGACTAAGGAGTAACTGGAGCAATTATAATTTTGATTACATTGTTATTTTCCATGTTCTTCGTTAAGAATGTTGTGGGTACGTCCTGCGTAAGTCTTTTCGGCTCGAGATTGTGGGTATATCCTAACGCTGGTGGTCGAGAACAACTAATATTCCTTAAACTTTATGGAACAAATTATAACTTATAATTTGTGGTTTGAGGCTTTGAGCACTTATTTGGTTTGGTTTGTCACATGGAAAGTCCATCACTAATCAAATAATTTTGGATTTTGTCACATGCATTGAACACTACTTATATATTCTTTTAATAAGTGAAGATCTGTAGACATTTTTTAACATTGAAAAGAGAAATATCATTAAATTAGCAAGTTTAGTTGGTTAACTTAAACATGTTTGATATTAAAACTGTATTACAAATTTAAAATGAGCATCTAGGTCGAAACGACTATGAGATTAGAGAAATGTGTATGAGGTGAGAAAGAATGTTCAAATCTTTTTCTTTTTTGGTTTAGAAAATCTTACAACGAAGAGTTTGTAATAAGGAAAGAAGGGGGTACCTTTGACCAAAAACTTGAGGACAGGGGTAGTAAAGTAAAATCGTATCCTTATTTCAAAAAACGAAAATAAAGATCGCCGCTTTAAGGAGAAGACTCAGAACTTTGCAACGGTCGACTGATCTCATTCCTTTCCATCTCCGAAGATCAGAATCTGAGAAGAGCAAGATCTATCTCCAAAATGACGTCGTTTAAGGTACGCTTCCTTCTACGAATCTATGCAAGAAATTATCGTTTCCAATTAATTCTTTATAAATCGAATTATTCGAAGGATCGATTCAATTAGTGATGCTTTTTGAAATTTGAATTTTACTGTTCATACAAATTCGAGTTCTTTTGAAAAAATTAGGGTTTAGCTTTCAGACATTTGGGGTTTCTTTTCTGGAAGTTGCTTTCTTTTGAATTTTAGCATGAATTGATTGTAATTCTCTCGGTCTTTCAAGAAACTGGATCATCGACAGAGCGCTGTGACATTTCAAGAGAGAAGCAAAATGTTGGCTACTAAGGTCAGAAAGAAAGCCTAAGATTTTCGATTCCCGATTAACTGTCTTTGATTTCTTTCTCTGGTGTTTCTTTTGGGTGAAAGTGATTCTGACATCTGCGAAACCTGCTTGGGTTTTCTCAAAATTTCAGCCAAAATTCAGCGTAGGACAAAATCGGGTGGGAAAAGACAACTCGACACGCTCTAGTGGTGCGGAACCGCAATTCTTGGTTCTTCAGCTGGTTTAAAGTTCTTGTGGTGGTGATTTATTGATTTCTGACATTATATTTCTATTTTTTAAGCAGTTGGTGTCGCAAGTTTTAAGGTTTATACAGAAAGTGACACTGCTAAAGCTGATGCCGGGAGCAGGTAAGTGCAATTTCATTTTGATTATCGAATGTTATAGTTTTAAACAATATCTAAGTTGTTTTAGAACATTAAGTTTTAGTTATTGGCAACCATTTAGATTGTAAGAGAATTATATTTGTTTGCCCCTTTTAGTTTCAGGACTTATGCAGCAGTTAACAAAGTATCAACACAGGAGAATACAGCTGCTTTAAAGGTAACCAATGACCTCCTCCTTCATCTGTTTTTTTTGGCGGTGGATTGGTATGGAGTGTTATTTCTTGTGTAATAAGGAGTTTTTGTTTTAATTGTATATTTACTGCTCTCTTTCTGTAAATTGTTTTGTTATCAAGGCTGGTTTGAAAAGTATGGAGAAGCGAAAAGGCATACTTGGTAACTCGGCAGGTAAGGTTAAACCAGACTGTACTTGTTAGTTGAGTTACACATCTTGAATCAGTTTCTTCTTAAAATTCGTGTTGTCCTTATCTTAGCAAATGCAAATGTTGGAAGAAGAGCATTGGCCGATGTTAGCAATGTCAAAAGCAATTCTTCTAGGATTGTAGGGGGTGATGCCTCTAAAAAAATGTTGGTACCTTCTCATTTGCTCCAGTAGTTCCTCCATTTTGGGTTTTGAGCTAAGAAGTTCTAAGTTTGGGCTATCTTCAATGCAGGACTGGTAAAAGTGAGAGAATTAAATCTTTGCAGCGGTATGCATTTGATATCATGATATTTATTTGCACTTGTGAGGTCAATACTTTTTGGTATATATGCATACCGATGGATATAACTATAGATGCTAACAAAGATGTGAGCAGGCTCAAGACCCTTTGATTTTGCATTAATCTAGTATTGTATTTGTTGTATCTCTTTAGGGTTTCAGTGGGTACAGGCGTTAGGACTGTGAATTTATCATCAAGAAGATCCTTCCTGGTAAGAATGCTAAATCCTAGCATGCCTTTTCCTTGTAACTCTCTTATGTACATGATTGTGTAGTATGTTGTTCTTCTGACTTCAATAGATATTTCTCTCTGTAATCTGAAATAAGAAAAAAAAGAGCCTGCATATGAGGGGTTCATATGCCAATTATCTCCACTACTTTTAAGATCTCACAGTTATTTTCAACCCTTCAACAGGGTATACATCTGCGAAACTTAAAACTCCTTTTCCTGTCCATGTTTTGCTTCTTAAGGGTCAACTCAGTTTGTTTTTTCCACTGTCCCGTTGTATGTTTGACAGCACAAAGACAGGGTTTTATTTTTCTCGAAAGGCTTAGCGAGTATCAATGCCAATCATTTTCATATATTGCAATATATTCTTCCAATTGTAAGTATTGATTATTTTGTTACTTCTGTCAGGGAAAAGGGCGAGAAAGCCCTAGCCAAGCTGCTTCTAAGTTACAGACTTCCAAGAGAGGTAACTTTAATACATCCGAAATGTGGTTATATTTTCCCAGATTAAACAATACCTTTTGAAAATCTTCCATTATGCACAAACTCTAGGTATTAAAGACTTGAAGGCCCTTTCAGAGAATCAAGGGACCAAGGATATTGGTCTAAACCGTGAGTCTGTTGTTACCGATGGCAGGTCTGAACAACCTTTGTTTTCCACCTCTTTATTAGAAATTAGAATTTGTGCCACAATTTTTTTGTTGTGCCTTCAAAAAATTCTTCTCTGGCTCCCATGCTTATGAAACTAAACATTTATAAGGACCCTTGATTAAATTTCTTTTCATTATTTTTTTTTCAGGAGCACTTCTTATACTTCGCTTAAGCCGATAAGGTATCTGATATGCAAAGCATGTTTGTTTAGTTACCATGAATAAGATGTGCATCTGATATTGACGTATTTTCTATTTCCCCTCTCCATTTTAAAGGAAATCTCTGCCAGTGCTAAAGGTCAACCCTGAACAAGCAAGTATTCCAAAGGTTGGTGTGATATATTATATTTATGGTCTTTGGTTTAGTTTAACGGGAGTAGGATTATAAGTTGGACATTTATCTTTTTCTGTTCTCCTTCTTGTAGGACAATGCTGGTACTTCTGAAAATTCTGAAAGGAAAAGTGAGTGTAATGGTAAGATGGTGTGAATTATTTAATTTGACAAGTGCGTGGCACAGGATGTCTGACCAAATGGCATTTTGGAATACAGTTAAGGTTAAAGTTGGCAAGAAAGTAGCATCTAGAGTAAACGCTAATGCTAGGAGCCATCTGTTGAGGAATCGAGTGAGTGATGGCTTTGTGATTATGTAAGTGACTGATCCATACTACTAGTTTTCTTTCCCGCTTAAATCCAGTTAAAAGATTTTTCTGATGTTGCTCCTTATTCCATTAAATCTCATTTTGTTTCTGAATGAATGGACTGGCAATATCTTTCTTGCATTTTTATGGATAGGATTATTTGCTCTCAAGTACAACTACTATCTCAATTTCAGAGCTCAAAACAAATAACAGCAGATGCATTTAGAAGTAAAACTATAAGGGAGTAAGACAAAGAACATGTATTCTGCAGTTCACTCCCAAATTCTCTGAAACTTGTGGCTCCTCCCAGTTATTTTAAATATTTCCAGTATTGTTCTAGAAAAGGAAATTTATCATTGTTCTTGTCCCATGGTGTCTAAAAAATTGATTTCATAATGCTGCATGTGAAAACAAGTCTTGAAAGTCACAGCGTACATAGATTTAGAATGGCTAGACTGGAGAGTAGATTTAGAATGGCTACACTGGAGAGTTGGTTTTAGGTTGTCAGTTTATTTTTAGTCTTGATGGGCTCCTGTAGTCAATTTATTTTTCCTTTATTATTATTGTTTGAATTAGTACATTCATTAACTTTCTATTTCATTGAGTGTCTGTTTCGTTACATTCATTAACTTGCTATTTCATTGAATGATCATTTAATCTTTCATGTCTTAGTTAAACAAGGGCGAGCCTCCTATCTATTAATAATTTGCATGTGCTTTGAGATTGCAGGGGTCAACGCAATTCAAATGCTCGTGTATTGCCAAGAAATTCTGTCAGGGTAAGTGTAATCAGATATAAAACTCATGTCACAGCTCCCCCAAAGGGAAAAAAATTAATGTCATTTTGTTGGACCAGTTGTGACATATAGTTGCTCGACCGTTGTCTATTTCAAACAGTAAAACAATTCCAATTGCATTGCCATATTTTCCTTTCAGTACTTGAAACAATCTATCAATGTTTTTACGACATTTGGTCCCTGAAATCTGTTGAATCTGTGTTATTGTTCAACACAGCAACCGTATTGGCATCAACTTGAAGCTTCATGGCAGTGCATTCATTTTATCATTTTACCTGAGTGATTGCTTTACATTATTATATTTTATTTAGTGTTCTGTACATTATCTCAGCTATCTATAAATATGAGAATACTGCATCATCCTGACTTTGTTTCTTGGCATGTTAGATCTATATGAAATCAATGTACGTTCTACTTATATTCCCTTTATTTTTATTATGATCCAGCCAACTTTGTCCACACTGAAAGCACATGAGTCGCAAAGGACTTTGAAATCCAAGGGTGCATCAGGTCCAAACAAATTAGTTTCTGCTGCTGCAACTTCATCCAAAACTGAAAAAGTCGTTATGGCTTTCCTTCCTGATAATGTTAAGCATGAAGCCACTCAGGTAGAGCTCCCATCTGAAGAAAACAGCAGACAGAGTGCTTCAACTATCATTTCCAGGAGAAAGTCAAATAGGAGGAGATCTTACACATCTCTACTGATGACCGGATCAAAGGTTGGGGCTTACCATGTTCTAGTGACGCCTTTATTCTTATTTGTGGACTTTAATCACACTTATGCCTAATTGCAGTTACTAGAGGAACGTGTTGAAGCTATGAAGGAGGAAGAACTACCAAGCATTGATGATGATTGCAATCAACTGGAAGTTTCCGATTATGTTGATGAGATCTATCAGTATTACTGGGTTTCTGAGGTAATCGTAATGCTCTCTCTAATACCATTGTTTTCATCTTAGTCTGGTAAGGATAGTAGGCTTCAAAATTTTCTTCATACTTTCAACAATTTACCTCCCCCATGAGAAAAGGGACTCAATTCATGCTGGCCTTCAGTATCATTGTCCATAGGTCTTGTCAAGTTTTCGTTACTTTTCTCCATTTTACTTTCATGATTGTCTTATGGGTTGAAACTATGTTTCATGTAGTTCTAGTTCTTTCCTGTTTCCACTTTCTTGTTCCTCTCCTGCAGTGCTAGTTCTGACTTCTTGGCTTTTTTACATTGCTTTTCAACTGCAGGCACAGAATCCACCTCCAGAAAATTTGTTGTCGATTCAGGCAGACATTACTCCTCATATGCGAGGCATATTGGTCAACTGGTTAATTGAAGTACTGGTTTTACCTTCCGATAAACTGTCATGTTTTTTTCCTTTCCGTCTTGCTTAGTTCAATTTTACATATCATCATGTCTAATAGCTGGCTATCCCCTTGATTTTTCTGTGCTAACATTTTTGGTTCATCCGGGATCAGGTACACCACAAATTTGAGTTAATGCAAGAAACTCTTTATCTCATGGTGACATTGCTCGACCAATATCTTTCTCAAGTCACAATTAAGAAGGATGACATGCAGTTAGTTGGTCTCACTGCACTCTTGTTGGCATCGAAGTACGAGGACTTTTGGCATCCGAGGGTAAATATCAGTATCTCAACTCGGATGAATTTTTCATGTTTTCTTTCTAATTCTCTACAACATGAAAAATTACAGGTCAAAGATTTAATTAGCATCTCAGCTGAGACATACACAAGAGCGCAGGTGCTTGGAATGGTATGTGCTTTTCTTAGAACCGGGAAATGTCCTGCTGCATTCTATAGTTCCCTTTTCACTTGTCCTAACAGTAAACACTGGATTTGCTCTTCAGGAGAAAGCTTTTCTTAAAAAGTTGAAGTTTCGTCTTAATGCACCTACTCCTTATGTCTTCATGTTAAGATTTCTCAAGGCTGCTCAGTCGGAAACAAAGGTATACCAAACTGATAATTTGATTAGCGATTAACTCTATAAGTATAATTGGTTGAATACGACAGCTTAATGGGAGTATTAGTTATGGATTGGATAACAATAAAGTCATATCTGAGTGAAACTTTAAGTTTGCTAATAGTCTGTTGCTTTGTGGACATTGCTGCAGCTTGAACATCTGGCATTCTACCTCATCGAGTTGTGCTTAGTTGAATATGAAGCTTTAAGGTTCAAGCCCTCGCTGCTGTGTGCAGCAGCGCTATATGTCGCAAGGTGCACCCTGCAGATTACTCCGGCTTGGACTCCACTGCTCTGCAAACACGCTCGCTATGAAGTATCCCAAATCAGGTACTTCTTCAAAACCTAAGTCAATAACTTTTGTTCCTAACCTAGTAATTGCTTCGGAATGAACATTGACGATCAATATTTTGATTGTTGCAGAGACTGTGCAGAGTTGATCTTAAGATTTCACAAAGCTGCCAGAGTGGGACGTTTGAAGGTCACATACGAGAAGTACTCTAGCCCTGATCTCAGTGGTGTTGCAGCGATAAAACCCTTGGACTCACTTCCACTCTGATTGAGCTCAGAGGAGCGAAGATAACAATGCTAACAATTCGAGAGATATAGACTTCAGCATCATCTAGTAGACATGTTTTCCCCTACTGTTGTTGAAGCCTGTGTGGTAGGACAAAATTCTGCTTGTATATCGTGCTCGTCTTACCCGATTTATCTGTCTACTCTATGGTTTTCTGGACTGTAAAATCTTTGTTCATTTGGTACCGCAGTTCACATCGGTGTGTTGTGTTGCACGCGTTGACGTTACGAGCTCACAGGAGCGTAACAACATATAGTTGTTGCTAAGAAATTATGATGTGAGAACTGAACATTGTTGTTGTAACAACCATTGTTGTGTGAATCTAGTTTCTTGTTAATGGTACACATTGCATAGATCAATCATTTTCTCCTTTTATCTGTTGATAGATCAAAATTAGCTCTTAATTAACATTACATAATCTGATTTTAATGACTCATGCGTGCTTACGAAAGCAAACAAATTTCCCGATGAGCTTGAACTCAAGTTGCAAGGGTAGGGTGACGGTAGATCCTAGATTCGATTCCCGTTTTAAATAAAAATCATACCAGTTCTCACATTGGACATAGCAGAACTGATTTTCGACTCAATAACCGGTTTATTTGCTCTGAAATGCACGAAATTGGCTCGTCAGGGATGCAGTTAGTTAGACAGCAGTTTCTGTTAAGAAATGAAGCTTCGTGGATGATATCAAGCAGAACATTTTCCGAAAGCTTGATAGGCTTGAAGTAAAGAAGCGAAAAGGTCACAAGTAGAGATAGCATCGAGGTTTTTGTACTATGGAAATGTAAATCTGGAAGAGACTAACATAACAACGAGTAGAACATACGCATGTTTGATATTAGTGATGACAACAAACTACTGATAACAGTGACCGGACCAGACAATCAAGCGGTAAAGGAGGCAGAATCGATCATGTAAAGCAACATTATAAACGCAAAACAAAATTTATATAATGAAGCAAGATTTCATATATAGTATTCCGACCTGTATAAGCTCAAAAAATGTACCCTCGCTTCTTTGCCTCCACCACCACAAGAAGTATATTGAACTCTGCAGGATCTCCCTATGTATGTACAACCTTGTTCTTCAGCAAAAACCATGACCTGCTATCTACCAACATATACAAAACGTAGTGCACAAGTTCATATACGTTACTTATTCTACCGTATAGATTAATATCTGAAGTAGCTAATCAGCTGACCAAACCATCTTGTGGAAGCAAGTAACCATCCCGATTCAAAGTCCCCCTCACTGCTCGATAAAACTCCAACCACGAAGATGAGTACGCATCCGCAGGACCCCACAGAAATGTCAGGTTAGGACTTGCAGGGCAAGCTGCTACTAAGTCTAACACTGATGCAGCTGGTTTGAGCTTCTGTGGAAAGTTAAACGCCAAGTTATCGACTTTATGTTCATATATTTTGCCCTTTCGATCCAATTTATACCGCGAGGTGCCCTGAAACTGTCCTTTCGCTTCCCATGGAACCCGAGGAACACCCTTCATGTTCCACCTAATCAGTATCACATTCTCCGAAGGCTGCCAAATCCTATATACCTCGAGGGAGATATCGCGGAACAGAATCTTTCCATGAAATCTCAAAGCCCAGAAGATCAATTTGTAATTCTCAATGCCAGTAAATGTGTTCAAAGGATCCGTAAATGTTATATCATCCCTGAAATTCATCAAATTCCACAAATGAATCCAAACAAATGTAACTCTACATTTCCAATAACATATCAAATGATTACATCCATCAAACTTCTAAAAATATCAAATTTCTTTACAAATTTACGAACTTTCTGACAAACCAAACACTATGAAAGAAAATTTAAGAAACCCAGATGAGAAAATTACCTATAAATATCATAATTAAGGTCCTTGGAAAAAATCAAGGGGACATCTTCACGAAGCGTCCGTACGGCCAGGCCAAGATTGACATAAAAGTCGTCCCTTTGCTGCTTATCCTGCGCAACCCTGGAGGTGTTAAGCTGCGCACCCTCCGACAAAGTGGGCGTCTGTACGCTGGCGAGAGGAGAGAGGTGAGAGAACGAAAAACTGGGTTTTGTCTGGGCGAGCGTTTGGTGAATGGGTTTTTCTTTGGTTTTGGTTTGGAGGAGCGGGGAGGAGGGAGAGAAGTTTGGTAGCAGAAAAGCCATTGCCTTCCCTGTTATTCTTCAATTCACCTTCTCATGTGGAGAACTTTATAGAGAGAGGGAAAGGATTTGGAGTTCTAGAGAGAGAAGGGATGATTTTTTGAGAGTTTCGTGTTCTCCGTGTGTGGGTTGGAAGAGGTAGCTTAATTTGATTTTGGCGTTGTATATTTGGGAATTTTTTTTATTATTATCGGAATACAGATAATACAATACATATTTTTATATAAATAATGAGAAATTATATTTTTTAAATTATTAACGCGTGTTCCAGTTATATTAAAAATCTCTAGATATATTGAGTGGTTTTGAACGTGGCCATGAATATGTCTCGTGTTCCGATTGATTGGAAGTGCTTCGAAGTTGAAAGCGGACAAACTGAAAGAAATATTATTTGTGGTCTTGCACTTTTTCCCCCTGAACTATGCACTATTTTGTTTCAATTTTCATTTGAAATCAAAGAGATGCAAAAATCTTATTGCTCCCAAGCCCCTTCTCCCATAAATAACTTTGTTAGCATCTTAAAATTTTCTTATTACCCATTTTTCTTTGCAAACGTGAGGATAGTCATATTTATTAACGAGCTGAAATCTTTTCGCGCAAAGTTGAATATATCATACATGGGTTTAGCTAGTTTAGCCAGAACATTATGTTTTCCGTTCTGCACTCAAGACCTTTCCTTTCTTTTCAACTTTTAGTTGTAATTTTTAATTCATTCATCGAAAAAGAATTGAATCCTAGGATTTTTATCTCCAAGTAATTAAAGAATATTTTTTTCGACATTCAAGGTCTTCCATTTAATGTTCTCCTCTGTTAATATCACTTGTAAAAAGAAATAAAAGATAAAGTCCTAAACTTTCACAAGTGATATTAACAGAAGAGAAAATGAAATGGAAGTTTCAACAATGAGATTGATGTTTGTTTCACGTTTCATGAGCATTGAATTCAAACACATGTCACACGTAATAATATACTAGTATGCAATCATTATCCAAGAATCCTCCTTTTACTAGAAAAAGGAAGACGATTGTAAACTTGCTCGTTAGACCTTTCGGTATTAAACTAAAGACCTTTCAAATATCTCATAAGATCCAAACCCATTTAAACGGTTGATTATTCTAGAGTATATGATCTTTCTTTTCAACCTATATCGCAGGTTCAAACTCTCCTCAATGGTAATAATAAAAAATGATCAAAACCCATTTTCTTGTTTGATGCTAGGAGGATACAAATCGAAGAAGATAATGAAATCTTATCCCCAAAGGTCAAAGACCAAATCTAAGTTAGACATGTACAAGTACGCAATTGTCTATGAGGTGGACTCATGCCTAATTGTCTACCTTAGTTTGACTGGAATGTAGAGTACGCAATGACAAAACAAGACATTTTTAGCTACGTTTTCTAGAACTTCATTTATTTTACTTTTTATAACTTAAAAGTCATAATTTTCTTTCTTGAAACTCAAAATTCGTTCCATTACACTTTTGCTTGTGGACTCTCTCTTCTCCCTGAAACTTATAAATCGCCTCCTAAAACATATATGAGACTCAATACCCAATAAAACTATGTCATACGTGCAATAAACTTGATTATAAATCTCCATCATGCATCAATATTCAACAATCAGAGAATATTAAATTTAAAAGAAATTGAAAAGATGAGAAAAATAAGAAAGCAATTGATTAGCGTGGCTCACCCAAATCAAACCCACAAAAACTAACATATCTAAGGCAATGGGCAACGAATTTTGAGTTTTATAGAGATGACTTTCAAGTTTCAGGGGACAAACTAAGATCAAAATCGAGTTTCAAGGGGCAAAGTGAAGCAGATTTTGAGGGGGAGTAAAGTGATAACTTTTGAGTTAGAGAAATTTTATTTGAATCCATATAACCTCATTTTACACCCAACTTCAATTTTAAATGTGAATTATCTTTTTTACCCTATTGCATAATTACTCTCAAGTACAAGGTGAAAATAACAACAAAACCAAAATTTATCAATAAACCCACACTCAATAATTAAATCCTACTATTACACAATGTTTATCATACGTTCATTCCAGCTAAAATCCTAAGAGCTCTCATTGAGAAAAACAAATTCTTTTATGGATGGATGATGATTTTGAAGTTTTGAATCCTCAATCTTAGGTATGAATCGATTTATGCAAAAAAAAAAAAAATTAAAAAAATAAAAAAAAGAAGAAGTTTGATTTCAATTTTTTTTAAGTTGAGAAGATGAGTTTTTGAGTTTCGATGGGTTTTTGGGTTTTGCTACTACTTCATGTTACCATTACAATTAGGTGTACCCATCTCTCCTTTAAAGGCAGAGTTTGTAAGTAAAAACGTTCCTCTCTCCCAATCAGCTTAATTTTCAGTCGTCATTAGTCTTCTTGCTAGCTTACTTGTTAACAGACTTATCTTCTTAATTTGTAAGCAACAATAGATTTATAAACCTCTTCAAAAGTTGTCATTTTTCTTCCTTTTGAGAAAAGATAAGTTACAATGGTAAAGGTCATACATAAAAAATAAAAAATAAAATAAAAAAGGGTTTGGAACATCCTCTACAATTACAAATCTATGGCATCAGTTAGTCAAAATAGCATTTTATGACAAAATCAAAGTCTTCGTGAGTTTCAATTCACGATCATCAAAATTGAGAAGATGAGTTTTTGGGATTTTATTTATTAAATGGGTATAAAGATAAATTTACATTTTGAATTGAGTTTATGAGGGTAGTTTAGGTAGCAAATTTGGATTTAAAAAGATATTAATTCTTTAATAAAAAATAATATAAATATAGCGAGTAAGTTAGGTGTAAAAAGATATTATATGAGTTCAAATAAATTTTCCCTTTGAGTTACAAAAAGCAATTGAAATTAAAATCGAGTTTCAAAAGACATACATAAAAATAAGGCACAAAACAATGCAAAAGGTTAAGAAGCGATTGCATGGAATCTTCAAATTGAGAAAGCACATTCCTTCTAGAATATACCAATTGTGAACTAGTCAAACTTTTGAGTCAGAATCGGAGCATTGCCTTGGTAACTAAATCACAAAGATTGTATGAGAATGTTCTTTGAATTTCACAAACGGAGGCAGATTCTCTGCCCTCCCACTTCCCATGCCCTCATGCTTGTATGGTCACGGTTAAGTTACGTCAATATTTTATATTACTATTCTTTTTTGTTTTATTATCTCTATTAAAAAACAATATAAAATGTTAACATAACTTAACCGAACTTAACCGTGACTACACAAAATAGGAGGGCACGAAAAGTGGGAGGGCAAAGAATCTGCCTCCTTCACACTTGCGCCCATGACCCATAATTAAATTACATTGATAAGTTCTTCAAGGTTGAAACTGCAAACAAATTACAAATTTCTTCAAGGTTTCAGCATTGTTGAAGCTAGGTCCTAGGTTAGATTATCTTCAACTCTTGAGTTAAAACTTAAAATTTTTTACTCAAAAAATTTAATTGTTTTTTTGCTCCAACCCTTATGGGTAATTCGTCCCCAACCATGAAATAGGAATTAGGGAAAGAAATTTGGAAGCATTCAAATATGAATCACCAACAAAAGATCGATCAATTTGACATGATTAAACACGCATAGGTCTCTTCTGTTGATTAGTCTATTTGCCTAACATTAGGAGAATCATGACTATTTTCATTAGCAATGAATTAGGTTAGAACCCAATCAAGTGCACCAAACAGAGATGTTAGCATCTGGTTAGTGCTAAATATGTGAGCATACAGTATTATAATTACATGTATAACCACATGTTCTCATGCTTCTTTTTGAACATTCTTTTGCATCCCAATTTCTTTTGGAATCAATTAGTTTTATGGTTTTTAAGCATTTTTAAGTTTAGGTCCTAGGTTAGATTATCTTCAACTCTTGAGTTAAAACTTAAAATTTTTTACTCAAAAAATTTAATTGTTTTTTTGCTCCAACCCTTATGGGTTAAATATTTAACCCGAGATTAATAAGGAATGAATTTATGATAAATTCATTCTTAAAGTAACTTTTTCTAAATTAAAAATTATTTTGACTATTTTAATTTAATTTCAAGAACATTTTAAACTAAAAATATTTAAATTTCGATAAACATTGAAAAATAAATAAATCAACGTCATGAAACTTGTAGAACACTATGAAAGAATATAAAACGCATAAAAGAATTTGTTTTAATTATTTTAGACATTGGATTTAAATTAAGACCGTTAGATATTTATTTTTTTTAACCATTGAAATTGATCATATTAAATCTTAACTGTTAAATTCAATGAACTTATAATTATAAATCTAAAAAAAACACAGACACCACTAAATGAAGTGGAAATTCTAATTTAAATTTGCCTCAAAAATGAATTTTGAGTTAAAACTCATATTTCACTCAATAGTGGAACAAATTAGAGTGGATTTCGAACCCAAATTTTGAATTTTTCTCCTAAGATTGGAATCCAAGGTGCTTAGGTCCTAGGGTTGAGAGTCCGAGGTGCTGAGGCATCAAGTCTGAGTTTCGTGTGTCGGAGTTCCGTCCGAAGCAATGGTGCTTGGACTCCACCTCAGGCATCTCCAATCGAGGCATCTCCAATCGAACGAGAGTAAAGGATTATGTTTCGCCTTAAAATCCTGAAAAGAGTTATATTTTAATGAACAATACCAGATAACTGACATCACTGACTTCAAATAAAATGCTAAACTTGTTTGGCCCAAAATCTCTAACATCTCTTCCAACAAAAGTTGAAATTATAGCATTTTGGGCCTCACGAAATTCCAACTCTTTGGGTCTTCCACAACTTCCAACCAAGAAAATGAGCGAAGGCCGCACGTATTCCCACCTTCTGCTTTTCTTGTTTTCTTCCATTCAAATTCTGCAACTTTTAATCTAAATACTTGTTCTGTATATTTGTTTGTTCTTGTTAAGCGTGGCCCTTAAGATCGCTTTCCTTTTTACCCATGGAAACGTTTGGAATCACAGCTGCGCAATAGTGTGAAAAACTCCATCGGGGAGGGTCTCTTGTTTAGGGTTTTCCTTCTGAAAGTTTAGTTCACAAACAAGTGGGTTTATGCTAATTTGAAGGTTTAGTAAACTAATTTCAGCAATAAACAAGATACGTATATAGAGATGGAAAGCAAGTCAGACAAATCCAAATGCCTCAAATAATTGAGTTCATGAAAAAAGATTTCTCCTTTTTTCACACATCTAATTGAATCATCACTCTTGCCAAATCCCACTTCCAACTCAAACAAATTCATCAAAAAAAATTGCAAAAACAAAAAAAACCCCAGACGGGACTCAGATTTAAAATGTTACCCACCTAAGATGGAGACATTTACAAATTAACAGTTTACCAAATGGTTTAGAAGCACCCCAATTGACTGAAATATCAAATAGCATGGAACTATCTGCCTTACGGTTTCAAGAAAAATGGGGAAAAAGATCTCCAAAACCAAAAAGGAAAATAGAGCAATGCCTCAGAAAACCGAGGTGGGAGGAGAGGAGGGTTTCAGAAGGAAAACCCTAAAGAGACCCTGCCCGATGGAGTTTTTTACTATTACGCAGCTATGACTCAAAACGCTTCCATGGGTAAAAAGGGAAGGCGATCTTAAGGGCCACGCTTAACAAGAACAAACAAAAACTACAGAACAAGCATTAGAATTTGAATGGAAGAAAACCAGAAAACCCTAATTCCCGAAGAGGAAGAGGAGGCGGATCAACTGCAGAAGGTGGAAATATATAGGGGATGCGACCAATTAAATAACACAAATAAAATTAACTTGAATTTTTAATTTGGATGTGGGAACATCTGAATGCATAAACCTTTTGGAAGTAAAAGGCGAATGCCAGAATCTCAGTTCCATCTTTTTATCGGCAACGTACAGCACTAATTACGCTATCAAAACAAGCGAATCAGAGACTCTAATTTGTTGCCTTTCCAATCACCCAACCCAACAAATTCCCATGCTTTCTCAATAACCCAATTTACCCAATCGAAAAAAGAAAAAAAGAAAGACACAAATCACCGCAAAAATCTCACAAATTTTGGATAAAATTAAGGCTCAGAGTGTAAAGTTGGCATCAACAAGCCCGAAAACCAGAGCTCTCAAAGTTTGATGGTATACAGATTTAATCATCACCGCCTCTCTTTGCCAAACCAAAAAAAAACACTACTAAAAATTTAGACAAATTAAAATACTTTATCAGAAGGGTAAGAGGCGGCCTCAGAGGGTCGTGATTGAAACATCAAAGATACCAAAACATCTCAGATGGTACGGACAATACAATATCAAAACATCACAGGCCAATTTCATCACCACAAAAATGACAAAAAACATAATAATATAGAGAGAGCAAGAGAGGGTTCAAGGAGGCTGGAGGTATGCTTTGCTATGCTGATGGATGTGAGTCCGGGGGCGGGTTTAAATACTAGTGAGGAGAAAGAATCGAAACCCTAGTTGTGCTAAATTACCATGATGGCCTTGGTTCAGATGGGTTTGGTTTTGTTGTGAAGCCCATGGCAATCTTAAAGAACCCATCTCACACAATGGTGGCCCAAATTGCTTTTATAGGAACTTGGGATATGAAGGTTGGTTCATGAGTTTTGCTATTCCTTTGATTAGTTTGCTTCCATGTAGTCTAGTGATATTCCTATTTACAAGTTTGTTAAATCTTTTTGTCAAACTATGTTGTATGGAAGAGTTTTTATGTTTCAAAGTTGTTAATCCCCCTACTCACGAACCAAACGCCACCTAACTGATTGCCTTTCTTATTATTTCCAAATGATCCGAGTCAGAAAACGAAAAACAATGTCTAACCTTATTCATTTCGTACATGACTTGATACATTAATTGGCCCTTAGATTACGCTCGTGTGTTCAAAGGAGCCTCTTAGACATGGAAGTGTTGCGAGTTGTGCATTGCTTGATTGACAAGCAATGAAGAGGTTGAATGAGTGATTCCAATTGAGGGAAGGCAAACAAGTTTAACTGTCACGTGGTGTCTCCAATCAAAGTCTTGTAAATACGCTTGTTATAACAAGACTAAAAACGTATCAATCTGTGGGTGCGCGACTCTTGCCCCGAAAAACTTCTCTTTTATTTAGACATTTGGGAAGAGCTTTTAGCATATCATAGTTGGTGTGTGTTAGTGATTGCTTCATCAAATAATGTAATTGACACCAAGAAATGAGCAAATACTCACTATTGACAAAATAAAAGCCACACAGGAAAGGTAATTCCATAAAATTCTACAAACATTTGGTCAAAATGAATGCACA
This sequence comes from Pyrus communis, assembly GCF_963583255.1. NCBI lineage: Eukaryota > Viridiplantae > Streptophyta > Magnoliopsida > Rosales > Rosaceae > Pyrus > Pyrus communis. The sequence continues at coordinate 22,413,871 of NC_084805.1, read as the reverse complement.
ACCCGCCGCTTATTTAAAAAACTTCGGTCTGTGAAAAAACATAGCTCTACAAGTTACTACCATCTTCACTACCGCTGTCATCGTTAACATACACTGTTCTTGTGTTCCGGCCTGTGAGTGAACTCAAAATCTATATGCACAAAAGCCCGTTCCACTTCAGGGAGTTGCTCGAGCTTCTCTTGGAGAGTCTCGCCAATGTTGTGCGCTTTGTTCAGTAGCATGTCTTCTGGCAAGACAATGTCAACCTCCACAAAGTAATGGGAACCAAATGTGTACGCCCTCACTGTATCGATGTGCTTGATTTCTTCGTGGTGGTTCCATATCAAGTATGTCAACTTTGCCAAAAAGTCGGGTGGTGCTGTTCTTCCAATTAGCGCATGTACATTCTCCAAGACCGTCTTTGTCCATGTATTAATGGTATATAGTGCTATCTGCATAATGTGTTCGAGAATGAAGTTAACATTACATCAACAACAAAGCCTTTTCCCACTATGTGGGGTTGGCTAGAGAATGAAGTTAACATTAATGATTAAAAAGTACAGCAGATCAGAAGGAGCGAAAATGGTAAATGAAGAACTTACTATAATAGCACCAGTAGGATCAATCCACCAAAAGAACCGGACAGCTAGGACTGCTGCTGCTAAACCAACTGAATTAGTAATGACATCGAAAAAATGGTCTTGTGCATAGGCCCGTACAATTTCATTCTTAAATCTACGACAGTAGACCATGAGCACAAACTTCACTACAGTGACTGAGACCATGATGCCAATCATCCAATTCTCCTGCGTACTATTCATTTTTGCAGGCGGTGACTGCACCCACAAAATGATACAAAGGATACAGCAGCAACATTAATTACAAAACAAGCTAAATTAAGATCTACACAGTAAGCATATATTTACACCAAATAATTGCATATAGGACCATGAACTCCGTTCATTTGATGAAGAAAAAACGACCTAGTGATGTCAAATAGACCTATCTGTTGTTTCTGATTTACATGAACTCCAGTTTTAACTGTCAGCACTAGGATGACCATAAAAACTAGCTAGAATGCAGCAAGTGAAATGTGAGGACATAATTAGACAATCGTTTTTACATAACGAAGCAACTCTGGCCAAAAGAAAAAACGATCAGACAGAAATAGGCTAAGAAACCATCCCCAGGATTGAGATACAGAATATCAGTTCCAAATAAAACTGAAAATCTAATGTTTTGCTTCCACAAAAACATAATAGAAGACAATTAAAAGGGAACACCGGAACATATCAGAGCTTTCTCAGAACCCATAAAACAGTCTGAAACCTGGCCAGATGCCTTCCTAGTCCAACTTCAAAGATGAAGTGCGAAGAAAAATATAAAAAAAGGCGTCACCTGCCTGTGAGACGAGTTCCCGACCAGACTCAATCAATATTTGCAGTCCAAGAGTAGCCATAACAGATGCAAAGACAATGATACCCTGCATGATCAAACACAATTAAAGATATACACACAAAAAATAAGAAAATGGCGAATCAAGCCGTACAAGAGATCCAATTGGAGAACACAGAAAATATGCAGCTCCAATTCATCCACTCATTGTGGGAACAAAGACCCAACTATTTCCAAAATTACCATTGTTATCAAGCTTGATAACTTACCACTGGTTGCATACGTTTCTTCCCAATAGGATAGCGAAACTGGTTGGAATTTTTCATGGCATTAGCAGTGAACCACAAAATAAAGCCGGATAAGAGATCCAAGAGGGAATCCAAGGTAGAGGCAATAACTGCCAATGATCTGCTCATAATTGAAGCATAAACTTTTGCAGCAAAAAGAACCAAATTAGCTATGTTTGATGCATGAACTGCCATCCGCTCACTCTTCGCTAGCTGCTTCATTTGATCCTGAGAAGAAATGTATGCAAAAGACACGAGTTTAATTGAGAAATTTGTCATTCCAAGAAATTTCATGCTGTGAGAAACAACTCATTAACCAGACTTGTGCACTTATATGTCTAATGTAGAGAGAATAAAATTCAAGGATAACAAACTGCTAAGACTTGGCAGCTTCTGTGCCCTACCCCTCAAAATATAACTACAACGCATTTAATTCCACAAACTGAAAATAAAGAAGTACGAAAATAAAATTCGAATATCCAAATCTCAATACAAAGAGAGGGATAACACACAAATTGAACAAACCTCTGTAAGACTTCCGGGCAACCAACCCTCATCAGTCATGGTCTGCATCTCACTGAACCCTTCAAGAAGCCTTTCTTGTTGCTTGTAATATTCTTCAACCTTGTACTTTTTCCCTGAGTTTAAAAGCCAAAGCAAGAAAAATTCATGAGCCCCATGATATTTGGCAGTGAGGAAAAAGGCCGTAAAACCAAAAAGCGAATGACAGTGTCCTAAGTTTATCATTATTGATAAAACCATTACAGGTTAATTCAACATGAGGCCCACAAAGTTCAACAAAATACATCAAGCAATTAGTATGGGAAAATTTGATGGATTTCGACAGCGTTCCTCTAAATCCTCAGCAGTGGTAGCTTCACTATCGAACACAAAATTATTCACGAAAAATATGCAAGGGAACTCTTGAGACAAGTTCAAGGTCAATTAAAGTACATGACTTACAAACTTGGAAAGAAAAAAAAAAACCCAAAGTATAAATCATGTCAAAATATCAAAACGTTTACGAAATTTTCATCTTTCGATGATCTCCCCAAGCACACTGAACATCCAAAATTAGTAATCACCCTTTAATTAATTCACTCTTAAGATTTTCCACTTTAACAAGAATCTTGGGTTAGGTCCAAACTAATTCTCTCTGCTTGAGAGACCTTTCTCACCACCGCTTGTGTGAGGGTTCCACTTCCGATCGGTGGTTGTGCTTTCCTTGTTCTGTTGTCTTCCTTTTTGCTGTTTTTCCCCTGCTCTCCTTTCCGATCTGCCCCATTTCTTCATACCCCCGTCGGCGTTTCTCCTTGCTCATCTCTGCTCCGATCTGCAGCCGCTTCAAAACCGCGATTTGTTGCGGTACAGGTGCTCCTAGTTGGATGTTGCAACGGTGAGGCGTCGGTTGGTTGGTGGCGAGGGTTTGTGCTGATAGGGATGCTCGGCGGTGGGTGCTGCAAGGGAAGCTTTGGTTTTCTTTTGTTGTATTTTAGGGCTTGGGCCTTTACTGTTTGTTGGGTCTTTTGCGCTAGTTTGGCAGGTCCTGTTTTGTTTTTGTTTGTTTATGCTTCTGTATCTTTGCACCTCGTACTGTTCCTTTGTGTTTGGTAATGAAATTGACCCCCTATCCTTTCCAAAAAAAAACAAACAAAACAACCCTGTTTTTATTTTCTGCACACAATCCAAATCTTCCAAAAAGTTTGAATCCTCTTAAAATTATGCATTAAGAAAAATAATTAACACCAAAGAGCCCAAGAACAAAGTGAATTTTGCAGATAAACCCCACGATTTAATCTTGACTTAATACGACCAAGATTACTAACATTGCATGCAATACAAACACGAAACAGGTAAGAAAGAAAACGACGAACAGAACCCTTACTGGGGGCGCAGAGGCGACGGAAAGCGAAACGACTCCGTCCACTGTCATGGTCGTCACCACTAGTACCGCTCTGCTGGGGCAGCCGGAACTCCTTAACATCGAGTCTCCACGATGTGTTTCCGTCCGGCTGTACGGCGTCGTCTTGTGAGACCAGAAACGGTTCAGTCCGGCCTCCGGAAGTCGGCGAACTAATCTCCATTGTTGTTGGGGATTTTGGGGACGCAACTTCTCCGGAAATTTCCAACTTAATAGGATATGTAACCACCCCCGCTTTATACGTGGACTGAATTACTATGATCTCGTTTGAATGTGCTTTTAAAAAGACTGAAAACGTTTTTGATGAAAATATTTTAGAAAACAGTACTTAGTAAAAATGGTAATAAATCCTGGAAAAAAATACTTAAAGTTCTTCTTACTTGGTGCTTTTCGTTGGAACCCAAAAATATTTTCTCTACAAGCGTTTTCAGTCGTTTTAAAAACACATCCAAACTAGCTATATATCAGTTTATCGTTTATACCTTTAGACGTCTAAAAAGATCACTATCACTACTAAGGAGAGAGATTTGAACTCAGGACCGCAAGTATAATTCTACTTTTTTTTTAACAAAATAAATTATAATTTCAAAAACAAAAAGAATTAATCGAGTTATCATTATGGTAGCATTTTTGATGAAAATGTTTTTTAAACTAATCATTGATAAAAATTTGAGCAAATTTTGAATAAGCATGGTAAACGCTTTAAGTTATTTTAAAATAATTGTCTTTCATTTATAAGGGTTTGATTTCAAATTTTCCTAAGCTATAATATTTTAAAATAAGGTTGAAAATAACTCAAAAAATATACGTCGCTAAGAAGTGAGGCCACACAAACCGTTAGGCGGCAGGAACAAACAAAACTATTAGAAGTGTGGTCGTTGTATAGCTTGTAGAGGTATCAAACTATCTTCATTTGTAAATTTGAAATTTTAGCTTTGACTCAAATCCATGACGAGTTTGATAACTATCATGACTGACTCATTGTATAGCTTGTAGGGGTAGCATCAAATTGATTGATTCAAATTGTTTTGGGCGGTTAATTTGGTTTTGATCAAGAATAAAATAAAATACAAATTAAAAGTCAAACCAAACCAAGCAAATCATATATTTTAATTATTAATTTAATTTATTCAGAGGTCTTCCTAAACACATTATAAGTGTCACACATATTATACTTGTAATGACTATTAACAATTAGTATATTTATTTTTAACTTATGCTTATGTGAGTTTGTAACTAATAAGTCATTTGGTAGCGTCATATTTTAGTTAATTGAATCTTAGTCTTAGTTAGTGTTTTAAAAATGAGCCCCGAGGCATGCCTAGGTAACTTTGAATGTGGAGTGATGAAATTGCCTCCGTCCAATGAGAGCAGGCGAAAACTTGCTAAACGTGGCTAAGGTGTACCTAAGGCGCTCAACTGGGCATCAATTTTTGTGTAAGAGTTGCCGGAATATGAAAATCTTTATGTTGAATTTGAAAGTTCGCTCATCTCCATGGTAGAAAAAATGCACGCTCGTCCAAGCCATTTGTGGCATCATAGTTGGCTCATCTAGTTTATGGTATTTCTCTTCTTAATATCGAAAGAAGTAAAGCGTTATTTTGAACTCGCACGCTCAATGGTAATGATTGTAATGTGGAACACGAACAAACAAACTATTGGAAGTGTGGTCGTTGTATAGCTTGTAGAGGTATCAAACTATTTTCACTTGTAAATTTGAAATTTTAGCTTTGACTCAAATGCATGACGAGTTTGATAACTATCATGACTGACTCATTGTATAGCTTGTAGGGGTAGCATCAAATTGATTGATTCAAACTGTTTTGGGCGGTTGATTTGGTTTTGATCAAGAATAAAATAAAATAAAATTTAAAAGTCAAACCAAACCAAACAAACCATATATTTTAATTATTAATTTAATTTATTCATAGGTCTTCCTAAACACATTATAAGTGTCAACATATTATAATTGTAATGACTATTAACAATTAGTATATTTATTTGTAATTTATGCTTATGTGAGTTTGTAACTAATAAGTCATTTGCTAGCGTCAGATTTTAGTTAATTGAATCTTATTTTTAGTCAGTGTTTAAAAAATGAGCCTCGAAGCGTGCTAGGCAACTTCGGATGCGGGGCGGTGAAATCGCATTTGCCCAATGAGAGTAGGCGAAAACTCGCCTAAACGTGGCTAAGGCGCTCGATTGGGTGTCAATTTTTGTGTAAGAGTTGCCGGAATCTAAAAATTTCTCTGTTGAATTTGAAAGTTTGCTCATCTCCATGGTAGAAAAAATGCACGCTCGTCCAAGCCATCTGTGGCATCATCGTTGGCTCATCTAGTTTATGGTATTTCTCTTCTTAATATCGAAAGAAGTAAAGTGTTATTTTTGAACTTGCACACTTAATGGTAATGATTGTAATATGGAACATGAACAAACAAAACTGTGAACACGGAAGATTCCTTGAAACAAGAAACCAGAATAACGTGTACAAAATAATATTTTTGTGTTTATGATTTTGGGGTTACGATCTCTCTCAAATTTGGTCCTCTGATTCTATCTTCGTAGGGTGTAGGTTTGTGGATGAGTTGTTGATCCAAAGGGCCGTCGGGGCTTGATCTAAGGATGAACAGTTGATGAACGGATCTTCAAGGGGCGTTGGGCTTGATCTTGAAGAATGGGTGTATGGATTTCTTCAAGGGCTTTTGGGCTTGATCTTGAAGGTTGATGGATGAGCAGATCTTCAAGGGCTTTTGGGCTTAGTCTTGAAGAACGATTGGATGTGTGGATTTGTTTGTGCTGTTGATCCAAGGGGCCGTTGGGGCTTGATCTTAGAATGAACGATGAACACTTTCTTCAAGGGCCGTCAGGGCTTGATCTTGAATAATGGTTGTGTGGATTTCTTCAAGGACTTTTGGGCTTGATCTTGAAGGTTGATGGATGAGCGGATCTTCAAGGGCTTTTGGGCTTAATCTTGAAGAACGATTGGATGTGTGGATTTGTTGAGGTTGTTGATCCAAAGGGTCGTTGGGGCTTATGCTTAGGATGAACGGATGAACACTTTCTTCAAGGGCCGTCGGGGCTTGATCTTGAATAAGGATTTAATGAAGAACGAAGAGAGCTTTCTTGATTCTTCGGAATTCTTGGGAATTTGGATGGTTGGAAGCTTTGGAGTTTCAAAGCTTCAAGGATTTGGGGAATTCTCTTCTAATTTTGGAGTAGAGAAATGTATTTGTGAATTCCTTGATGATTGATACCTTGATGGAGAAGCCTATTTATAGGCTTTGAGAATGAATATCCACCACAAAATATTTTTTTCCTTTCCAAGCACCATTGCCTAATTTTCCCACTTAATGCAATATTGAAATTGAAGTGGTGTAACTTATGGCCTAATTTCCCACTTAATACCATTTTAAACTTGAAGTGGTCTAACTTATGGCCTAATTTCCCACTTAACACCATTTTAAACTTGAAATGTGTATGCTTTGTCATTGCCCAAATGAGAAAAACTTGCTTTGATCCGTAATGGATTGAAGTGTGCTTGCCTTGTCATTGCCCAACATGAGAAGAAAAACTTGTTTTGATCCTCAATGGATTGAAATGTGCTTACCTTGTCATTGCCCAAATTGAGAAGAAAAAACTTGTTTAATCATCCAAGGGTATTTCTTCCTATTTTGTTGAGTCACATGCCAAGTGTACAATTTGTACGACATGTGGCGTATGCCATGTATGCCCTGACATGTCAAAACTTTAATGCGTTGGTGAACATTTGTTTTACTGAAATTTCGATGTCTACAAAAACTATTAGAAGTGTGGTCGTTGTATAGCTTGTAGAGGTATCAAACTATTTTCACTTGTAAATTTGAAATTTTATCTTTGACTCAAATGCATGATGAGTTTGATAACTATCATGACTGACTCATTGTATAGCTTGTAGGGGTAGCATCAAATTGATCGATTCAAACTGTTTTGGGCGGTTGATTTGGTTTTGATCAAGAATAAAATAAAATACAATTTAAAAATCAAGCCAAACCAACACAAACCATATATTTTAATTATTAATTTAACTTATTCAGAGGTCTTCCAAACACATTATAAGTGTTAACGTATTATAATTGTAATGACTATTATAAGTGTTAACAATTAGTATATTTATTTGTAATTTATGCTTATGTGAGTTTGAAATAATAAGTCATTTGCTAATGTCAAATTTTAATTAATTGAATCTTAGTCTTAGTCAGTGTTTTAAAAATGAGCCCCGAGGCGTGCCTTGGCCACTTCAGAGGTGGGTTTAAACAATAATGAGGAGAAAGAATCAAAACCCTAGTTGTACTAAATTACCATTGTGACCTTGGCGCAGATGGGTTTGGTTTTGTTGTGAAGCCCATGGCAATCTTGAGGAACTTAAAGCCCATCTTACACAATGGTAGCCCAAAGTATTTTTATAGGAACTTGGGATATGAAGGTTGGTTCATGAGTTTTGGTATTCCTTTGATAAGTTTGCTTCCATCTATCTATTCCTTTAGTATGGTGATATTCCTCTTTAAAAATTCGGTAAATCTTTTTTTCATACTAAGTCGTACATAAAAGTTTTTGCATAACGGATGTTTTGAAGTGTTAATCCTCCTACTCACGAACCAAACGTCACCTAACTGATTGTCTTTCTTATTATTTCCAAATGATTCGCCGTAGATAACGAAAAATATAGTAGTGTCTAACCTTATTCATTTCGTATGTCATTTGATACGTTAATTGCCCATTGGGTTATGGTCTCGTGTTCCAAAGCACCTCTTAGACGTGAAAGTTTTGTGAGTTGTGCATTGCTTGATTACGAGCAATGAAGAGGTTGAATGAGCGATTCCAATTGTGGGAAGGCAGACAAGTTTAACCGTCACATGGTGTCTCCAATCAAAGTCTTATAAATACACTCGTTATAACAAGAGTGAAAAATTATCAATCTGTAGCCGCTTGACTCATGCCCCGAAAAACTTCTCCTTTATTTAGACATTTGGGAAGAGCTTAGCATATCATAGTTGGTGTGTGTTGGTGATTGCTTCATCAAATAATATAATTGACATCGAGAAATGAGTAAATACTCACTGTTGAGAAAAATAAAAGCTACACAGGAAAGGTAATTCCATAAAGTTCTACAAGCATTGGTTGTACAAGCAAATAGCAATAACAAAGTGAATGCACAACCCAATGCTTATTTAAAAAACTTTGGTCTGTGAAAAAACATAGCTCTACAAGTTACTACCATCTTCACTACCGCTGTCATCGTTATCATACACTGTTCTTGTGTTCCGGCCTGTGAGTGAACTCAAAATCTATATGCACAAAAGCCCGTTCCACTTCAGGGAGTTGCTCGAGCTTCTCTTGGAGAGTCTCGCCAATGTTGTGCGCTTTGTTCAGTAGCATGTCTTCTGGCAAGACAATGTCAACCTCCACAAAGTAATGGGAACCAAATGTGTACGCCCTCACTGTGTCGATGTGCTTGATCTCTTCATGGTGGTTCCATATCAAGTATGTCAACTTTGCCAAAAAGTCGGGTGGTGCTGTTCTTCCAATTAGCGCATGTACATTCTCCAAGACTGTCTTTGCCCATGTATTAATGGTATATAGTGCTATCTGCATAATGTGTTCGAGAATGAAGTTAAAAGAATGAATAAAAAGTACAGCAGATCAGCGGGAGCGAAAATGGTAAATGAAGAACTTACTATAATAGCACCAGTAGGATCAATCCACCAGACGAACCGGACAGCTAGGACTGCTGCTGCTAAACCAACTGAATTAGTAATGACATCGAAAAAATGGTCTTGTGCATAGGCCCGTACAATTTTATTTTCAAATCTACGACAGTAGACCATGAGCACAAACTTCACTACTGTGACCGAGACCATGATGCCAATCATCCAATTCTCCTGCGTACCATTCATTTTTTCGGGCGGTGACTGCACCCACAAAATGATACAAGGATACGGCAACAGCATTAATTACAAAACAACTAAATTAAGATCTACACAATAACCATATATTTACAACAAATCAGTGCACATAGGACCATGAACTCCTTCATTCGATGAAGAAAAAACGACCTAGACAATCATATTTTACATAACAAAGCAACTCCGACCAAAAGAAAAAACATCAGCTAGAAATAGGCTAAGAAACCATCCTCAGGATTGAGATTCACAATCAGTTCCAAAATAAACTGAAAATCTAATGTTACACTTCCACAAAAATAAAATAGAAGACAATTAAAAGGGAACACCGGAACGTATCAGAGGTTTCCCAAAACCAATCCGATCTGTTCATCGATGGCTGGCAAGTAGGTCCTAATGATGATCCTGCATGTATTTCGTGTGTTTCTCACCGGCGTCTTTAAAAAACCTCATGAATTGACTTGGGTTACAGGTGTGGTTTTGGGTGTATTGACCGCATCTTTTGGTGTAACTGGTTATTCCTTACCTCGGGACCAAATTGGTTATTGGGCAGTAAGAATCTGAAACGTGGCAAGGTTCCTTCCTAGTCCAACTTTAAAGATGGGAGTGTGACGAAAAATATTAAAAAGGTGTCACCTGCCTGAGAGACGAGTTCCCGACCAGACTCGATCAATATTTGCAGTCCAAGAGTAGCCATAACAGATGCGAAGACAATGATACCCTGCATGATCAAACACAATTAAAGATCAACAAAAAACAAAAAATAAAAAAAAAAGAGAAAAAAGAATAGGACGAATCATGCCGGACAAGAGATCCAACCCAAGAACACACAAAATATGCAGCTCCAAATCCAACCCAAGAACACACAAAATATGCAGCTCCAACTCATCCAATCATTGTGGGAACAAAGACCCAACTATTTTCAGAATTGCCATTGTTATCAAGCTTGATAACTTACCACTGGTTGCATACGTTTCTTCCCAATAGGATAGCGAAACTGGTTGGGATTTTTCATGGCATTAGCAGTGAACCACAAAATAAAGCCGGATAAGAGATCCAAGAGGGAATCCAAGGTAGAGGCAATAACCGCCAATGATCTGCTCATAATTGAAGCATAAACTTTTGCAGCAAAAAGAACCAAATTAGCTACGTTTGATGCATGAACCGCCATCCGCTCACTCTTCGCTAGCTGCTTCATTTGATCCTGAGAAGAAATGTATGCAAAAGACACGAGTTCAATTGAGAAATTGGACATTCCAAGGAATTTCATGCTGTGAGAAAATAAAATTCAAGGATAACAAACTGCTAAGAGTCGGCCGTCTCCCTCAAAATATAACGAAAACGCATTTAATTCCACAAACTGAAAATAAACAAGCATGAAAATAAAATTCGAATATCCAAATCTGAATACAAAAAGAGGGATAATACACAAATTGAACAAACCTCTGTAAGGCTTCCGGGCAACCAACCCTCTTCAGTCATGGTCTCCATCTCACTGAACCCTTCAAGAAGCCTTTCTTGTTGCTTGTAATATTCTTCAACCTTGTACTTTTTCTCTGAGTTTAAAAGCCAAAGCAAGAAAAATTCATGAGCCTATGATACTTGGCAGTGAGGAAAAAGGCCGTAAAACCAAAAAGCCAATGAAAGTGTCCTAAGTTTATCATGATTGATAAAACCATTACAGGTGAACCCCAATCTTCCAGAAAGTTTGAACCTCTTAAAATTATGCATTAAGAAAAATAATTAATACCAAATCACCAAATAGCCCAAGAACAAAGTAAATTTTGCAGATAAACCCCAAGATTCAATCTTTGCTTAATACGATCAAGATTACTAACATTGCATGCAATTCAAACGCAAAGAAGGAAACGGGTAATAAAGAAAACGATGAACAGAATCCTTACTGGTGGCGCAGAGGCGACGGAAAGCGAAACGACTCCGTCCACTGTCATGGTCGTTACCGCTAGTACCGTTCTGCTGGGGCAGCCGGAACTCCTTAACATCGAGTCTCCACGATGTGTTTCCGGGCGGCTGTACGGCGTCGTCTTGTGACACCAGAAGCGGTTCAGTGCGGCCTCCGGAAGTGGGCGAACTAATCTCCATTGTTGTTGGGGATTTTGGGGGACGCAACTTCTCCGGAAATTGCCAACTTATAGGATATGCAACCACCCCGCTTTATACGTGGACTGAATTACTATATAAGTTTATCGTTTATACGTCTAAATTTATTTAGAATTTCTTTTAAATCTATACTTACTATTATTAAGTGAACCCCTTCTTGCTGAATTTTTACCCCTTTTTTTTTTTTTTTTTTTTTTTTTTCTTATTTTGCCTTCATTTTGGATACGCAATACTTACATGATGAGGATAAAATAGTAATTTTATACCTTTTAAGAAAATAACAATCATATCCCTATTTTATCCTCATTTAACTTTTGATACACAATATTTACATAAAGGAAACAAATATTATTAAAAGAACCCTCATTGTCAACTTTGTGCCCTTTTGTTCCTAATTTTGTATCTTTTAAGAAAATAATAATCGTATTCCTATTTTTTTTATTTTACCCTCATTTTTCATAACAATCCGCGAGGTTTCGGGCAACCGGAGGCCTCGTCGGGGTAGAGATGCTCCGATCGATTCCGCGTTTTTCTAGCGAAGATCGAAGAGAACAACGAGGGCGACGAAGCCGACGACGATGACCTGGCTGGTAGCGACGAATCCCTAGGATCCGACTAGGACTTGTCGGATTTTGAGATTATTAAATCTGCATAAATTGGGGAATTGAGGGGAGGTTGTGGATTTGGATGGGAGAGGAGGTTGGTTGTGTATGTGTTTGTGCTAGAATGGACTTCGGGCTCGTCATTCGGACTGGTGCAAATATGGATGAGAGACGACGCCCTCCGCCGCAGATTTGTACTGCAGGGAGGACGACGGGAGGGGGAGCAAGGGCGCAAGGGAGGAAGATGCCTTTGTAATTTTTTTTATTTTATTATTTATTAAATTTTAATAATCATGTGGGCCCCATATTAACATGTGGCACCTAGTTATTGTCCATGTGGACGTCACGTCATCGGTTAACAGAGATTTTGACAGAAAAGTTAAAGGATGTATGAAAGTGTTCCAAAATTATGACTTTAAGTACTACTCTAGGATGAAAAAAAACTTTATATATCAAATGTTGAAAATCAAAAAACTTCGGAGTAGAGTAGTAAACTGAGATTAACCGCAAGGGCGCAAGGGAGGAAGATACCTTTGTAATTTTTTTAAAATTTTTAAACTTTATTATTTATTACTTTTTAATAATCATGTAGGCCCTGTATTGATATGTGGCGCTTAGTTATTGTCCACGTGGACGCCACATCATCGGTTAACAGAGATTCTGACAGAAAAGTTAAGAGATGTATGAAAGTGTTCTAAAATTATGACTTTAGATACTACTCTGGGATGAAAAAAACTTCATGTATCAAATGTTGAAAATCGAGAAACTTCATAGTATTATATTGAGACCTTTAAAATAATAATTCAAAAAGGTCACTATCACTAGGATTTTATTGGTTTGATACTACATGCATACAAGTAGTATTTACGGGGAGAGAGATTCGAACTCGAGACTGCAAGTATAATTTTTGAGAAATTTTATTTGAACTCTTGTAATCTCTTTCTACACTTAATTTACTCTCTCACCCATATTATTTTTAATTAAAGAATTAATCTCTCTTTAAACCTAAATTTATTACCTAAACTACCCTCCATACCCAATTCAAAGAATCAAGATGTTAATTTCTCTTTACACCCATTTATAAGAAGTTGTTTTGTTTTCAAAGAAATTCGAAAGTAAAAAAATCTTATTGGTCCCTTGTACCCCCTCGCAGATGCAATTGTGGTAGCTAAGGCGAGAAAGAGGAGGAAAAATTTCACGAAGCCATAGAGCATTCATGGCCGACGATGTCGGACACAGTGCAGATTCATATTGGCTATACATTGTCTCCTAGTTTTCATGCAAGTGCTTTTATTTCAAGGGGACTCCTTGGAGATTTGAATCCAGACTCCAGAGCACATCAACTGACCATGATTATAGAAGGTTGTTGAGACAATAAAAGATGTGGTCTGTAACATAGGTACATCTTCAAGGCTTTTGTTTGTACTTTATATGTTGTTAATTTATTTAATTTGAATGGTTTGAGAGTGAGAGCTGGTTCATCCAGCTCCTCCATCCTTGCTAGAATTAGGGTTTTAGCCATCAATAAAAAAAAACTTGTTTTTTTTCTATAAGAGTTATTAGGATTTTAGTCGGAATGAACGTAAGATAATGATAGTAACGTTTAGTTATAATGTGTGGGTTTATTGATAAATTGTAGTTTTATTATTAATTTCATCTTATAATTGATGGTAATTATGCAAGAGGATAAAAAAGATAATTAACATTTAAAATTTAAGTTGGGTGTAGAAAGAGGTTACATGAATTTAAATAAAATTTCCCATAATTTTTTTTTTTAACTAAATGAATTATAATTCCAAAAACAAAAAGAATTAATCAAGTTTTCATTATGGTAATGTAACTGAAATTAATCCTTAGTAACAAATTCAAGTGAATTCTGAAAAAGCATTGTAACCGCTTTATGCCATTTTAAAAGTACTTTCAAATGAGCTAATTATCTTCATTTGTAAGGGTTTGATTTCAAGTTTTCCTAAGCTATGATATTTAAAAAGAAAGTTGAAAATAGCCCCAAAAATATACATTAAGAAGAAAAATAATCATAAAGAAATATGATTTTGTTTCATACGTGAACCTTCCTCATTGGTACTCCTAACAAAGTGGCTTTAAATGGAATAAGTTTTGTTGGGTTGAATCTTTGCATGCCCAACACACAAAAAGATAGCGGCAATACTTCCTTCCCTTGCAGGATGCATAGACTACGCGTACCGACTAATTTACTTTTCTTTTTACACGTCTCTACGTTGATTGATTAATGCTTTTTATAAGAGGGGAAAGCTGATCACTTCGTCACGCCAATTTGCTTTTTTTTTTTTGGGGGTTAGGAAAAGCCACTCAGGTATTTTAGCTCTCATGGCCGTCATCATGTGATTTTATACAATGTCAAGAATCGAACTTAAGACGTGCTGTGTGAAATATAAGTTTATAATTCTTTTCCAACACTGGATCACCTGTGGTGGTTGTTGGTTGATCATGTTTGGAAAAAAGAAAACACTGTTTGTGTGTTGCATAAAAACTTACCTACAATAAGTTTATACACATAGTTATTACACATTTTCGCAAGCCATGTAAATTGTGAGATTAATATCATGCTAGAGAGAGATTCATTAATCTCGATTATCTTTTTTTCTAGAGAGACCTTGTGGTCCTAATCTTTTGGGATTCGAAATTCTTCATAGATGAAGTTGGATCGTTGTTCATATTTACATGGAGAGAAACTCCTTGTCATATTGCATGTAGGATTCCAAGTATAATTTGGTTTGTAGAATGAGTTCTTTGGGAATTAACCTTCTTCATACAACGTTACTTTTTGTGTGCCATAGGAATCAAAATTTTGCTTTTTGATACAAAGAAGAAGAGTAAATCAAACTTGGGAATATTTTTAACCAGTTGAGCTCTTGCAGGATCCATCAATTAAATGCATTTCCATTTTCCATATGATGAAAATGATCCAAAAGAGATTCCAAGGTTTTCACTTTCGAGACTAAGAAAAATTTAACACAAACCTCGCTACAACATTTCACTACTTAAATTTTCACACTCTAAGAATAATTAACTGAACATTTTTCATGTGGTGCAAAAACAACATGATCTCTTTGGTTCTCTTGTTGTGCAAAAACAACATCTACAATTCATGGACAACCATGGTTTTGAATTTCCATATGGTGCAAAACCAATAAAATTGTAGCTTGGTGCACCAGCTTCATTGTGGACAGTTTGATTTTGAACATTTTCACCTTAGCATCCTAGTCAAACAATACAACTTAACATTATAATGCAGGATGACTCAATCTTAATTTAATGTAATAAATATATGTTAGTGGGGTAGACTAAGTGGGGTTAATATTAATGAGTTCATTAACTCTAGTAATGACGCATGAACTAGGATGCATCTATCAGTAATTATTAAGAGGGGGTTAGACGTTTTATAAATTATGAGTATTTTGTATTCTAGGGGGAAGATGATGATGAATTGAATTGAAAATTGAGTGCAGTTTGAGAGAGTTTTCTCATTTTTGTTCTTGTTCTATCAACTCGGATATTCCAACAGAATTAACGAGGTATAGACACCCCAACGATCATTGGCCATTCTCGTGCAGACAATCAACAACTTTCGTGTGATAAACTTCTTCGCATTCTTGGTGAATCAACAAGAGGTTTAGGACTTGTGAAATTCGGTATTGTCTTTATAACAAATTTGGATACCGATCCTTGAATGGAGAATGAATGTTAAAACAAAAACACACGAAGTGCATAACTTTTCCTTGCAGATTCAAATCTGAATTTCATGTCCTAAACCTTTTGTTGATTCACCAAGAATGCCAAGAAGTTTATCACACTAGCGTTGTTGATTCTCTGCACGAGAATGACCAATGATCGTTGGGGTGTCTTTACCTCGTTAATTTCGTTGGAATATCCGAGTTGATAGAACAAGAACAAAAAAAATGAGAAAACTCTCTCAAACTGCACTCAATTTTCAATTCAATTCATCATCATCTTCCCCCTAGAATACAAAATACTCATAATTTATAAAAAGTCTAACCCCCTCTTAATAATTACTGATACATGCATCATTACTAGAGTTAATGAACTCATTAATATTAACCTCACTTAATCTACCCCACTAACATATATTTATTACATTAAATAGAGATTGAGTTATCCTGCATCACATTATAAGCTCATAATTTGTGTAATACAAAAAAATATGCAATGTAACAACTTATCAATTCATGGCCGCTGCTTATGCCATTCTGTTAATATTTACTTTCATCTCGCTTCAACCTTCAAGCGATACATACTGATCCTATAACATTATAATTTTTTTTTTTTGAGACAAAAATTATAACATTATAAATATTAATAATTAAAGAATTAGATTTGTCAAGGTGGATGATTAATGATTTAATTGACAAATGGGTTTTCAGATGGGGCATTAGTGAACAAGACAAAAGAAATTTTAAAGACAATGAATGCATAAATTTGGTGCAAGATAAGTCTATATGGCATCCACTACGTGGTGAAGGTAAAGGATAAGGATTGTGTGCCCTCTCACTTTTGGTACCCTTTTATGCTCTCCTGTTTTGTTTGGTTTAAGTCACGTCAACATTTTATATTGTTTTGTTTATATAGAGATAATAAAACAAAAATGAATAGTAATATAAAATGCTAACGTAACTTAATTGTGACCACATAAATAGGAAGGTATAGAAGAGCACCAGAAGTGAGGGCAAACAATCCTTGTCTGGAGGTAAATGGGGAAAAATAGTCAGCATTCCTCATGTACATAATTTAATCATGAAGACACAAAAATGCATTTTCAATTTCCAAAGATGAAAATGACCCAAACGATGTCCAAAGGTTTCGAGTTCTCCTTTCTTTGAATAAGATCTCTTTTTCACGCTCGTCCTCAAAAATTTCATTCTTATTAATTTAGACACAAATTTAATTAGATTGCTGACAATGTTGTAATAGAAGTGGAACTAAGATTCTCTCCTCTTCTCTTCTCTTTCTATCTCCTTCCATTCTTTTCTCACACATTTTCTTATTCTGTCTTTCTCTTGCAATAAAAACTTAATATAAGATGTTGACGTTGCTTAATTATGATTGTTCAAATAAAAAGAAAGGAAATGTGAAAGAAAAAAAAAAAAAGAAGAGAATCCTACTCCATAGAAATGAGTCTTATCATTAATGTGAAGCCACATATAGTAGATAGTTATAAGTAGCATGATGAGAAATCTGAGCGGTCCCTAGGATATTGTGATGCCCATTAATTTAAGGGAAAGGTAAAAATACGGCACCACAAGGTCTATGTCAGTGTGCAGCCAAACCTACACGTATTGCATATTTTGTCAATATATCTTTTGATGTTGGAATATCCCAATATTATTGACTTCTGTTGACATTGATATCTCGTAGCTCAAGACTCAAGAGAATATATTGATTAGAGTGGTCGCAGGTCCGTCCTCACTTGTGAATTATGAGTAAGGCGTATGAAATCTACCCATTGGCTCTAACTTTTATTAAGCTTCATGAGAGAAGATGAGGAGAACGACATCATTTGGTCTTTTGGGTATCATATATTTTGTTTTGTTTGTTTAATGAAACAATGAGTTTGGGTAGGGGAGTTTTTATAACAGACGAGCAATCTTGAATAGAAAAAGCAAACCGCTATTAATTCTATTTTCTCAACTAGAGTAATATGCGCTCTACTATTTACTAGTGGAAATAATTTTCATACTTCAGTTTTAGCTTCTAACATCTCTCTTTATTTATAACCACTGGAATAATTCAAACAGAATCAATAGTCAAGATTAAAATTGGGTATGTAAGAGGATAAAAAAATGTGTGAAAATCAGTTCTCTCTTCTAAGGCCTGGTTTGGTACTAAAGTGATTCTGAAAAAAGCTGAGAGTTGTTTTTGTGTTTGGTAAACATTTAGCTTTAGCTTTTTTTCACAGTTTTGGGTGAAAAAAGCCAAAACCAAGAAGTTGCAAAACCCAACTTTGAAAAACTGGTTTTTTTTCACATCTGTTTTACATAAAAGTTTACCAAACACTATAATACTGCTTTTTTTTTTTCAAAAGCAAAAAGTTTACCAAACACTTTGCTACTTTATTTCACAGCTGCTTATTCTCACAGCACAGCGGGCTGGTTTGGTATTGTTGTGCTTTCAAAAAAAAGCTGCTTCTGCTGTGCTGTGAGAATAAGCAGCTGTGAAATAAAACAGCAGAGTGTTTGGTAAACTTTTTTGTAAAAGTGCTTTTGAAAAAAAAAAAAGCAATATTAGAGTGTTTGGTAAACTTTTATGTAAAACAGATGTGAAAAAAGCCAGTTTTTCAAAGCTAGGTTTTGCAGCTTCTTGTTTTTGGCTTTTTTTCATCCAAAACTGTGAAAAAAAGCTGAAGCTGAGTGTTTACCAAACACAAAAACAGCTCCCAGCTTTTTTTGATAGCAGCTTTTTTCAGAATCACCTCAGTACCAAACCAGGTCAGCAGAAACACTTTTTTTTCAAAGTACAGCAATACCAAACCAGCCCTAAAGCAACTCACCCCTTCATTGTTTGCAAACCTCTTCCCTTACTCTTCTATTTTCTACCAAATTAGATTTCTTTGTATTTCTCTACCTCTTACTTGGTTGTCAGAATTTGTGTAATATTTGTATTCTATTGAATTTAAGAGGTCTTTCAGCTTGTGTACTCCAATTGCTCATGCTAGTCTAAACTACATTATAGCAAGAGGATTCTTTGGGCACCAAGGTAATTAGTTCTTCAAGTTTTGGAGTTCCATTGCGTTAATGAATACGGTTGGAAAGACCAATAAGTTCAATCTTTTTTAGTATACACATAAATATTTGAGAAAACCCCCTCCCACGTACAATCCTAACCCCGCCACTAGTTGTTTGTTGATTTTAGACATTTCGTTTTGTCCAAGATGAGGTGAAGAGATATTAATATTGAAAGAAAAGGGCAAGGGCTTTACGGCATGACGAGCTGTCGAAGATTATTGGGGATGGAGATATAAGTCGCTGGTTTGGTGATTAGGTCACATTTGTCAAAGATTGAGGTTCAAGTTGCAGGAATTTTGGTGGCAAACAAAATCAAGGGCTTAAGAGGCATGCTTTCCATCAAATGTATACTAGTCACAATATTGGATTAGTTTATATCACACGTCTTTAAAATGAGGATCTTAGAAGAGCAAAACTTTGGACTTAAAGTGATGAATAAACCTAATCAAAATGAGTATATAGTTAGCTAAAGATTCAAAGTTTGAGTATTTTTTTATTTAGCTTTGCAAATAATGAGTATTTTTTGTCAAAAACTCAAAAAATAATACCTACGTTAATTAATATGTCACAGTTGATCGGCAGTCTAAAATCTTAAGAAATTCTTAACTTCATCGCCAAGCAGAAATCCGAGAATATGTGAGAATGTGCGAGTGATGTGATGCTGATGGCGTATGCTGTGTCGTTGGGAATTCCATTGGAGACCAGACTTGGCTCAATCAAAGCAAAACTTGTTGGATATATTTATCCATTGCTTTAAGAAACCATTTTTAATTAATCCATGAAGCTATATATATATATATATATATATATATATATATATATATATATATATTATTGTAATTCTCAAGATAACTTATATGGTTTTGCTTTGCTTTTGCAACATTGGATTGCTAGCCATAGTGCTGTACGTAGTTAATATCTAAGGCATCTTAAAAAACAAAATTAACAAGGAAAATAAATTTTAATAATTGCACGATGACACAATAATACAAAAAAAAGTCATTTAGTACTACGATCTAATAATATTTTTCTTTACTTGTAAGTGAAAGGTTTTAAATTCGATTCTCGTCAAATACGAATTTGAACCACATTATTGCTAGCCTAGCTTAGCACAACCCTTCTGTTAGTGTAAATAATATTGTTTGTTTAAAAATAAATAAATAAATAATACAAAAAGATAATGCGTCTACCTTCAATGGGATGCGAAATTCTAATCCTCTCCTATGAAAAATCAGAGAGGAAGAGGATTGGTGGGATATTAGTGGAATCCTTGTAATTAAAAACAAATTAAATTAATAAATAATAATTATCTTGGGAAAAGGATCCAAACAAATTAAATTAATAAATAATATTTAACGAAAATTGACTTCATGATGTATGATGAATGATCATGATTACGTAACTCTAGAAATCCTTTTCCATGATCTTATTCCACTTTGGGAAAAAGCAGGACATGGTCGGAGGGTGGTGCGACAAACCTCGACAAATATGAAGTTTTTACTCAAACAATATATTATTCGTTTTGTTTGTCTATCGGTAGGCTTTCTTGTAGCTTTTTGGCTTTTAACCTTAGTAATATATTTTCAGTTAAAAAAAAAAAAAATATATATATATATATATATATATATATATATATATTATTCCTAAATAAATGTAATGCTTTTGAACTTTATATCGTTTTAGATAACTTGCTGTCCCATTCTTTTTAATTTCTCAAAAAAGATCAGCGGGTGGCTTGTCATCCACCTTTTTTTGTGTGTTAATGAAACAATGAGTTTGGGTATTGGAGTTTTTATAAGAGACGAACAATCTTGAATAGAAAAAGCAACCCCGCTATTAATTTTATTTTCCCAACAAGAGTAATATGCACTCTATTATTCTATAGCGAAAATGATTTTCACACATCATTTTTAGTTTCTAACATCTATTTTTATTTATGACTATCAGATTAAATAAATCAAATAGAATTAACAGTAAAAATTAAACATGGGTGTGTAAGAGGATAAAAAATGTATGTGAAACTCAGTTCTCTTTTCTAAAACAACTCACCCCTTCATTGTTTGCAAACCTTTTCCCTTACCCTTCTTTTTTCTACCAAATTAGATTTCTTTGTATTTCTCTACCTCTTACTTGGTTTTCTGAGTTTGTGTAATATTTTTATTCTATTGAATTTAAGAGGTGTTTCAGTTTGTGTACTCCAATTGCTCATGCTAGTCTAAACTGCATCATAGTAAGAGGATTTTTTGGGCACCAAGGTAATTAAGGTACAAGCAAGGCTAGTTCTTCCAAGTTTTGGAGTTCCATTGCGTTAATGAATACGGCTGGAAGGGCCAATGAGTTCAATCCGTTTTAGTATACACATAAATATTTATGAAACCCACCCCCCCCCCTCCCCCCCCCCCCCCCCCTCTCTCACGTACAATCCTAGCCCTCGCACTAGTTGTTTGTTGATTTAGACTTTTCGTTTTGTCGAGGATGAGGCGGAGAGATATTAATATTGAAAGAAAAGGGCAAGGGCTTTAGGGCATGGAAAGGGATCCTCTCCGGATCCCTTCCTCCTAATCCACCAAGTTCAGGGATCCAAGTCGTTGAAATTTAATCAAATAGCTAAAGTTATTATAACTTTTAAAGTGGGCCCTTGTTTGTAGCTGTTGAATCAAATTTCAAAGATCCGGATCCTTGAACTTGATGGATTAGGAGGAAGGGATCCGGAAAGGATCCCTTTCCTTAGGGCATGACGAGTTGTCGAAGATTATTGGGGATGGAGTTATAAGTCATTGGTCTGGTGTTTAGGTCAAATTTGTTGAAGATGGAGGTTCAAGTTGCAGAAATTTTGGTGGCAAACAAATCAAGGGCTTAAGAGGCATGCTTTCCACCAAATGTATACTAGCCATAAGATTGGACTAGTTTATATCACATGTCCTAAAAAATGAGGATCTTAGAAGAACAAGACTATGGACTAAAGTGGTGAATAAATCCTAGTCAAAGTGAGTATATAGTTAGCCAAAGATTCAAAATGCGAGTATTTTTTATTTAGCTTTGCAAATAATGAGTGTTTTTGTCAAAAACTCAAAAAATAATACCGATGTTAATTAATATGTCACAGTAGATCGGCAGTCTAAAATTTTAAGAAATTCTTAACTTCATCTCCAGGAAGAAATCTGAGAATATGTGAGAATGTGCGAGTGATGTGATGCTGATGCCGTATGCTGTGTCATTGGGAATTCCATTGGAGACCAGACCTGGCTCAATCAAAGCAAAACTTGTTGGATATATTTATTCATTGCTTTAAGAAACCATTTTTTAAGTAATCCATCAAGCTATAATATACACTAACAAATTTTACCCGCATGTTGTTGTGGGAGTGAAAATATAATTATAGATTATGTTTTTAACATATAAATATGCAAATAGTGTTATAAATACTAAACAGAAAATGGAGCAAATATTTTTACAAAGATGTCTAAGTATATATAATTTACAGAAAAGACATTATCAAATGTCTTATCATCAGTATACAAAAATGGTTAACCTGGTATTCCACCTTAACAGTCATCCTAGTCCTTCATTGGAATGACTACTTGAAAAAGAAATATTGCAAGAGAGCACATTGTTTATATACAGAAAAAGAATGGAGAATTCATGTCAAGATCAACTATTTAGTATTTACACACAAAAAAATGTTAACCAATACTTGTTTGTTTTGGATAACACATGTCAACATCATTTAACACATGAGAAATTTTTTTTGCTAGAAGCAGTCACTGCAAAAAAAACAGTTTTGATCATTAGAAAAAAAAGGAAGCTAAAAATGAAAGAAAATGTTAATACACCTGTAATAAAATTTTGAGATGAATCGATTCATAGCATGGAACAACCAATAATAAACCATAGTTACCTAGTTGTTTTTTTTTTTTTTTTTTTTGGTGTACGAAGCAAGGTCTATTTTTGAGTTGGTTGGTGACGATTTTCTTTTCAACAATTTGATCGGAACTTGGTCCTGATCTTGTATATCTGTTTCAGATATTTCTTCCCCTTCATTGTGTCAAAAATATTCAATCGATCGAAAAGATAAATTTAGATTAGATTGAGTTGAATTTAAGATGCAATTCAAAATATTGATATATAGTGCATAACCTTTTTTCAGATGGTAGAAAAAGGCTCTTCTAACTGATTCTCTCTTTCTTTTATGCGATTTGCCAATTGTGTCAACAAGTGTAGTGGAAGACGAAACAGTTGTAAAAGAGACTATAATTTCTCTGCTTAGAGATTGTGGAGTTGCTGGCTGAATGGTCAAGTCCTCATAAATGTTATAGATGAGAAAATCATTCGAGTTCAGTGAATTTCTACTACTTCCAAATCGAAGGTGATTTTTTTTTTTTAGCCCTATAAGTCTAAGAAACTGACTTGGCAACTGTTTTTGATCAGCCGATCTCTGATTGAAAACCAAATCTTTACAAGGTATGCCAAAAACATTTTCACCCGATATGCCAATAATTAGAGTATTGATCTCATATGTTTCATCTTCAAGGACCAAGAACACTTTGTAAAAACACAATGATAGATCAGAAACGATGAATTGTTTAATGAGTTTAAAGCGGGATTCGTATTAAACTTTCAAATGTTATTTTTTAATTCTAAGATTAAATATATGATAAAAATTTGAGTGTTTTTACTTTGCCGAAGTGATAAACAATAGCAAATTATTTTCTAACATTGTATTCCTTAAAAAGTTTGGATTTAATGTAATCTAAACCTGGAAGGATTCATAAAACACAAAAATTGAAACATAGTGTTAGAGTTATTACCATGGAGTGGGAATCTGATTTGGATGCTTCTGGCAAATCAGTTGACCACTTGTTGGATATTTATACATTTGTGTTGCGCACGTAGGGCAAGTTGTGTACCACCATTCATATCTCGTGTTGTATCGCTTGAATGACGCTTTGCACAAAAATATCATTATGTAGAATGTTAAAAAATTTGTATTTGCGTAGGCACAAATGATTAAATAGATAAGTTATATCAAATAACTTAAAAACAATTGAAAACGTTTTCATTGAACACAATAAAAACACTCCCTAAAAAAAACATTTCATATACTTTATATAAATCAGGATCCAAATACCCTAAGTCCTCAATTGTCACCTTTTTTCCAGTTTACAAAATGTCTTCCTCATTGGCTTGCTTGGAAGAAGGAGGCAACGTTTCAATAGAATGAGGCCAACTTGAAAACCAGTAATAATTTAGATTGAAGATTGGAAAAATAGAGAGATAAAAATATATAACCACGCAATGATTATCATTCTATGAGAACAATGCGATGATTATCATTCTATGAGAATGATTGGAATCACATTGATTTGTAAGTATTCAATTCTGGAATGTCAGGATCTATAAAGAAAAGCGTTGAACTAGTACTGTTTAAGATGATGTTGTATGTGCATTAAACAAAAGTCAAGATAGAAAAAGAGAAATATTATGTAATAATTGACATTTTAAATAGTTTTTAATCTAGGCAAACAAAAATTGTAAACTATAGGTTATAGAATTTAAGATCATTCTATAGATCTTAAATACCATATATCACAATAAAATCATATCTAACTCAAAAAGGGCAGGATGAAAATTAAGTTTCTTGTATAAAAAAATAACCTGTGCAATATGTTTATTATGGTAATAACATCCTTTTTGCAATCATGATGTGGATCTCTCATCAGTTGTTTGACTCTTTTTTATGTGAGAAGCTATCTTTGATTATGATTAACTAAAATATATTTATTAATGTCTAAAAAATTGCTAATTTATACTTGTAATGATGCAACATCATAAGATAACATTTTTTTTTTTGTTGTGCATCGACATAAAGAGATAAGACATTAAAGCAGTCAATGTTTTAATACACTTCTCATAAAATAAAATCACCTAACATGGTTTTGCAAGCGCAGAGAAATAGAACAAAAGCCAATTTAAAAGCTAAACAGATTAGAAGGATTTTTTTTTTTTTTTTATTAAAGTAAATACCTACAAACAGTTTAACCCTCTGGCTTGTAAAAACAACAACGATTGGTTGGGGCAGCTGTAGTAATGAGAGAGCAGAAAAGGCATGTGCAACATCTAACAACAGTGTAATCTTACCCTTTCATTTTTGTAAAACAACAAAAGCCAAAAAGGAAAAAAAGAAAAATTTAAAAGTCACGAAAATCTTAACTTTGTATTTAAAATTCTTGAAACTATTTTTAACAGAAGAATATGACTAGTAGACTATTGAGATGGAATTGAGAGGTAAAAAAATTTTAAATTTTATTATGGACATGAAATGACCTAATGTTTTGTATAACCAAATCACATTTGTGATCAATTCTCTGATTGATCTGTATTGGTTCTAAAGGCTGGACTGCAATCAGGGGGCCAATAACATCTTCAAATTTGAAAAAAAAAAAAACCAATTGGTAAGTTCATAGGAAAACGTTGAATAAAATAAGCACTAACACATTTTAATATGCTTATTTATGTATATGATTACCTGTTAAGATATCAAGCTTGTTTGACCGAGGATACAATCTGTTATAATCTTGCAAGAAAAATTTGTGTCTTGGAATAGGCGGAAAGACACATGCCAACTTCTTAAAAACTGTTATGGAAGTGAATATGATGTGGGTGTCATGCGAAACAACTCTATACGAAGCACTTGCCATGTTAGTATGGAAATTTATGATTTCATAGCAAGCACCCGCTTCAATCTTTGGAACTATTATTTCACAGTCTATTTCATTAGAAGATGCTTCGATAGCTTGTTGCTTGATAATAAAAGAGATAAAAAAAAAAAGAAAAAAAAACATTGAGAACACTGTGGATAAGCAAATTGTTCTAACTTTTATAGCTGAAATAACATTGAATTATGCATAGATGACAAATATTAAACAACAACATGGATAGTAAATAGCAACAATAAATAAACAATTGTAACTAACATTTCAAAGGAGATGAATATGCGTAAAAAGAACTTTGTAGTACATAGAGTAAACGCCAAAACAAATGTATGATTTGACAACATAAAATTGGAGAATAAAGAGTTTAGAAATAAATTGTACACAATATTTAGTACAGAGAGTATAAAAACTATATTATGTGCTTTAAAGCAAATAATTCATTCTTAACATAGAAGATCAAATGTCTATAAAGTAATTGACTTACCAAATAAACCTTATGTTTTTTACTATGTATTATGGTTGATATTCACCGCCTAGCGAAATGTAAATCATAAGGTTTCTTTGGCGAATCAATATGGTGAATCAATATGAAAGTAGGTGTAGATTAGTCATGGTGATTTCAAAATGAATAGCGAACATCCATTCATTTGAATGAAAGTAGCTGCTGTTAAATTGACCGCCTAGTCAAATGTAAATCATAATTGATTTACTAAAGAAACCTTATGTTTTTTACTGTGAATTATGGTTGATATCCATAGCCTAGTGAAAACTAAATGATAAGATTTCTTTGGTGAATCAATATGAAAGTAGGTGTAGATTAATCATGTGATTTCAAAATAGATAGCAAACAATCATTCATTTGAATGAAAGTAGCTGCTGTTAAATTCACATCCTATTAGGAGAATTGGGACCGGCCACATTTGGTTGATTTATGGGATTGATTGCAAGATATTATGTAAAATAATATCTTGCAATTAGTTTGGCAATTAATTCTAATTTGAAAGGGATGATTGGGAGTTACCTTGTGGGTGAGGATTTAATGAGGAGTGATAAGAGAGTTTAAAAGAATACCATTTTGATCACCTTTGACCTCAATTGAGCCGTTATTGTCCGTTGCATGTGTGTGAGAATCTCGGTGTGCCTCGAGGGTAATTTTGTCTTCTTTACCCAAAAGTCTACATGTCGCCTCCGTAGTTTTCTTGATTATTTTTGGCTCCACACAACCAGCCAAAAAAAAGAAGCATAAATCCAATTGAACACTATTACGCATCATATAACACCCAGATAAATTGATAAAAGTAAAAAGTACAAAAACTTAGGGTTAATCTTAGTTTACTACCTTAAAGTTTCTTGGTTTTCAACATTTGATACATCAAGTTTTTTTCATCCCACAGTGGTACCTAAATTCATAATTTTGGGACAACTTCATACCTCCGTTAAGGTTGCTGTTAAGTTAGCCGTTAACTTGTGACGTGATGCTCACATGGACAATTATTAGACACCACATGTTAATATGGGTCCACGTGGATATTAAAAAATTAATTTTTTTTTTTTCACTCCCTTCCTTCTTCGACTACATTCTCCTCCATTCCTGACCCACCTCATTTCCCCAACCCCTTCCTCCTTAACCATAATGGCGCCAATACCATTTTCCCAACCGCAACTATGGTCGCCACCGCACCACCACCGCCACCTACCCCAGCCCCAGATTCCTTCAACGACGTACCCCGGGGCTCGACCCCAATATGCTACATGACTTAATGAAGAAATGAAGGGACATAAATTTGATTTATAGATCTACCAAGAACCATGAATTTTTCTATCTAAATCAGAACGAATAAGGTACACCAGATCCATACAAATTCGCCAAGAAAATCCACCCTACATATATTTATATGACAAAAACTTCAAATTTATTATACCATCTTCGCCTTGTGCGTGATCTAATTACGATGTGGGGGAGGTAGATAGGTTCAACTGCAAGTGACGACGATGGCTGGGGATGTGCGGACAGCGACATGAGGTGTGACACAGTTGAGGAAGGAAAGAAAGCCAGTGGAGGCGGAAGGCTCTTGCTCGTCGAGGAAGAGGTCCTCGGGAACCTTAAAGGCGTCGTGCACAAAGACAACTACGACACTGATGACAAGAGCAGAGATGAGGACGGATTTGACAGATGTGAGGAAGACGATGAAAACAAAGAGGCGATGAGGCCCTAGAAGGTTTGGGTTTCGAAGAATGTGTGGCCGAAGATGACGAGGGGTTGATCAGAGGTGCGGTAGCAGCAGTGGTTGCAGTTGAGGAAAATGGTACTACGCCACTGTGGTGTAGGAGGAAAGGGCTAGGTTTTACATAGATGATCTATTTGTAAGGGATGGTTATAGGAGGAATGAGTTGTGGAAGTGAGGGAGAGGTGGGTTGGGTATGAAGGAGAGTGGAGTCAAAGAGAAAAAAAATTTTGACTTTGATTTTTTATTTTATTTTGAATTTTTGAAGTTTTAAAAATTTTTAATATCCATGTGGACCCATATTGACACGTGACGTCAAGTTATTGTTCACGTGGGCGCCACGTCACAAGTTAACGGCTAATTTAATAGCAACCTTAACGGAGGTATGAAGTTGTCCCAAAATTATGGCTTCAAGTACCACTCTAGGATGAAAAAAACTTGATGTATCAAATGTTGAAAATCAAGAAACTTTAGGGTAGCAAACTGAGATTACCTGGCAAAAGAAAGAAAGAACTCCAACCACAAATCCTCAAGACAGAACCTGATTCTAAAAAAAAAAAAAAAAAAAAAAAAAAAAATATTAAAATTGCATGCTCCAACAAAAGAGCATCATTGACGACAAATTAACATCACAGTTCCAGGGAAAAAACAAAAGGGTAAAGTACAAAAAACTACCTCAACTATTGATGTCACGACACTTTTATACCTCATCTTTTAAAATTGACAACGTCATACCTCATCTTACGAATTTGTGTCAATCTCATACCTTATGTTAGCTTGGCCGTTTATTTCTCAGTTAAATGCTGATGTGTCTTGATCCGGGACCCATTTTTTATTAAAAACTAAAAAAATCATTTAATATTTTTTAAATATTAAAATAATAAAAAAATTTATTAAAAAAAAAAAAAAAAACCAACATCAGTCGTCCCCTTCCCCCCTTCTCTCTCTTCTCCCCATCTTCATCTTCTTCCCCCATTCTGCAATAGCAACCCAGAAAAAAAGAAGAGAGGAAAAAAAAAAAAAAAAACCAATTTGTTTTCCCCGCTCCGCACTCCCTCTTCTCCCCGCACCCAACCTCCCCACCTTCACACCCACCCTTTGCACCCAACCTCGCATCCATTACCTGCAACTCATAAAAAAAATAAAAAAATAAACCTAGATCTCGTTGAGGTAGAATTGGGAAACCTTCGCCAGGCCGATTTCGAAGGTTAAGAACTTGGACACGAAGAAAATGAGGGGGAATGAGTGTGGAGGGAAGAGGGTGGGTGCCGGGGGACGGACAGACGAACTAGGTTTTTTTTTTTTTTTTTTCTTCCTTCTCTCTTCTTCTTCTTGTTTTTCTTTTGCAGGGGTGGGTGGGTATTTTGGGGTTGGTGTCCCGGGGGTGTGTGGGGGGAGGGAAGGATGAGAGTTTCCTCTTCTTCCTCTTCTTCTTTCTTTCTTCTTCTTCTTCTTCTTCCTCCTTCGGGGTGGATTGGGGTTGGTTTTTTTTTTTTTTTTTTTTTTTCTCTTCCTTCTCTCTTCTTCTGCTTATTTTTCTTTTGCAGGGTGGGTATTTTGTGGTTTGGTTGGGGGCGGAGGGGCGACGAGAGTTTCTCATTTTCTCATTTTATTTATTTATTTATTTCTTTCCTTCTTCTTCTTTCTTCTTTCTTCTTCTTCTTCTTCTTCTTCTTCCTCTTCTTCTTCTTTCTTCTTCTTCTTCCTCCTTTGGGTTGGGTTGGGGTTGGTTTTTTTTTTTTTTTTTTTTCTTCTTCTTCCTCCTCCTTCTTTCTGGGTTGTAGGGGGTTGGGTTTGTGGTGTGGGGAGGGGGGACGAACTGGGTTTGGTTTGGGGTTTTTTTTTTTTTTTTCCTCTCTTCTTCTTCCTCTTGTTGTTCCTCCTTCTTATTTCTGGGTTGCAGGAAGATGGAGGAAGAGAGAGAGGAGGGAGGGACGAAAAGGAGAGCTTTATTTTTTATTTTTTTATGTACTTTTTTTAATTATTTTAATATTTAAATAATATTAAATGATTTTTTTTGTTTTTAATAATATTTTTTAGTTTTTTAATAAAAAATGGGTCCCGGATCAAGCCACGTCAGCATTTAACTGAGAAATAAACGGCCAAACTAACGGAAGGTATAACATTGACACAATTTCTAAAGATGAGGTATGACATTGTCAATTTTAAAAGATGAGTTATGAAAGTGTCGTGACACTAATAATTGAGATAGTTTTTTGTACTTTACCCAAAACGAAAGCTTGAAAGCAAAACAAAATGAAAGGCAAAAAACACAACAAAAATTGAGGACCAAACTTACAAACCCAGATTTGCAAGCGGCAATAAACAGAAACATCATCGTCACCACTTTTAATAATACAGAGTCCATATTAACAGAAGCATCACCATCACCACTTTAATAACAACACTTGATATGGTATATAATTGAACTTATATAGTGTGATGTATTAACTGTAAGATCCCACATCAGCTAACGGAGAAGGGGTGATGTGCCTTACATTTACATGATCCCCTCCTTATAGAAGTTCTCATATCGAAACCCAAAAACAAAATCGTGAAGAAATGGTAAGCCCAAAGTGGACAATATCATGCTACGGCGGAGTCAAGCTGGGATGTGACAATTTGGTATCAGAGCCACTTTGTCGTTCAGTGCTGATGTGCCGACGAGTACGTTGGATTCCCCTTAAGTGGGATGGATTGTAAGATCTCACATCAACCAATGGAAATGGGATCCTATGGCGGAGTTGAGACTGGGATCTTACATCAACACATACCATAGTACAATTTCTAAATAGAAGCAAAACCAACCAGCCAAAAAAAAAAAAAAACCATGAATTCAACTAAACACTAAAACGTATGATATAACACCCAGATAAATTGATAAAAGGAAAAAGTAAAAAAACTTAATACTTGACAAAAGAAAGCAAGAACTCCAACCCCAAATCCTCAAGACAGAACTTGCTTCAAAAAAAAAAAAAAGCAAATTAAAATTGCATGCTCCAACGAAAGAACATCATAGACGGCAAAACAACGTCACATTTCCATGGAAAAAACAAAAGCTCGAAAGCAAAACAAAATCAAAGGCAAAAAGCACAACAAAAATGAGGACCAAACTTACAAACCCAGATTTGCAAGTAGCAATACAGAAAGAGGAGAAAAAGCAGAAGTCGAAAGCAAAAAGAAAGGGAAATAAGACAGCAAACGTGCGGGAAAGAAGAGAGAAATAAAAGAGAAGAGCTTACAAACCCAGATTTTCAAGTAACAATACAGAAAGGGGAGAAAACGTAGAAGTCGAAACAAAAAAGAAAGAGAAATAAGAGAGTAAATGTGCGGGAAAGTAAAGAAAAATAAAAGAGAAGAACTGAAAAGCCAAATGCAAGGGATGATCAACATGCAACACAATGTAAACCAAAAGCAATCAAAACATGTTTCCAGCATCACCAACAGGCGAGAACAAAACCAAGAAGAGGGCAAAAGCGGCAAATCACTATACAACCTGAAAACATGAAGAAAACAAAAGATGAAACTTGAAGCCCACTGTTAATGAACAGTAGTCATCCATCGCGTAGCTAGTTGTAGTGTTGTACGCAGTTATGTTTAAGACATCTTAAAAAAAAAAAAATTTAACAAGAAGGAAAATAAATTTTAATAATTGCACGATGACACAATAATGCAAAAAGAGTCATTTAGTACTATAATTTAATAGTATATTTCTTCACTTGTAAGTGGTTCGATTCTCGCCAAATACGAATTTAAACCACATTATATCTAACCTGGCTTAGCACACCCCTTCCGTTAATGTAGATAAAGTCGTTTGTTTAAAAATAAATAAATAAATAAATAATACAAAAAGATAATGCTTGTACCTTCAATGGGATGTGAAAGTCAAATCCTCTCCTAGGAAAAATCAGAGAGGAAGAGGATTGGTGGGATATTAGTGGAATCCTGGTAATTAAAAACAAATTAAATTAATAAATACTAATTATCTTGTTCCACTTTGGGAAAAAGTAAGACATGCTCGGGGGGTGCGACAAACCTCGACAAATATGAAGTTTTTACTCAAACAATATATTATTCGTAAATAAATGTAATGCTTTAAACTTTACATCGTTTTAGATAATCTGCTGGTACTGGGTGGGAAAAGCTTTCTTTTTAATTTTTTTAAAAAGGATCAGTCGCTGGCTTCGTTATGGTAATCCATCTTTTTAAGAGACAGGACTCATAGAGATATTTCAACATCTCTACTATTGTGTGATTCACCAATGCTAGAAATTGAACCTAGAACATGCTGTGTAGACTACGAGCATGAAATTCATCTTCAACTACTGAATTTTTGGGTGGAAAAGTTGGCCGATGATCCTTTTGGTAAACATTCAATCATGCAGGAATATATTATGCGTCAATGCGTCGGTCGGTGTCTCACTTTTGAATTTGGAAGTCGCATCTCCTCGCATGCAAGCTAGCTAGGTCCACTCCGTCGATATTAGTTTGCTTAAGTGAGTGTTCAATCTTAGTTTAGTGATGCTCGGTGCTTTGGTGACATCTTTCAACGTTGTGAAGAGAAGTACGAAGAGTGTAGTTGTTGTGGATTGAGCTTTTGTAAACCGGGCTTCAAACGAAATGAATCGACAACTTTTGTTGTAAATTTGAAGTTTGATCGTATGCTGGATTTTAGGATGATTTCATGGGTTGGGAAAACAAAGTTATGTATCAACTTATGAAATTCTGTTACTGTAATTGGGATGACAAATTTGAAAGAATACAAAAGAAAAAAGAATTGCTTACTGCTTGAATCAAACCGAGTTTTGATCCGTTTTCTTCTTTAGAGGCACGTGTTGAATCAAACTGCCGTTTTCATCATTTTCCTCTTTACAGACACGTGTTAGTCTCCGTTTTGATCCATTTTTCTCTTTACAGACACGTGTTAGTCTTGCATGTGGAAAGAAATATATTCTATATAGAGTTTATTCCGGTGAAATTTATGTTGGATTTTTTAACAAATCACTAGTGAATTTCACAATATAACACGAACATGATCAATTTTTAACATATCTTAGCAGATTCCCTCCTTATCGAGCATTAATGCTCGACCCGAACAGTAATTTTCATGCATATCTGAATGATGCTATTCAGATGTACATAATTTTACTACAAATTGTGCTACCAAAGTACCAAGAAATGACAAATAATTGCAAGCCTGCTTTTGTAGTGTACTCAACCAAAATACATTCAGGCATCCAGGTCAGTTGGAAAAAAAACTTCTCGGTTGATACTAATTTGGAAATAAACAACTATTCTGAACAAGCCACAATATGCACCGAACACTCCAAAATTTCGTGGTCCACTAAACGACACGACATCAGTTTACCACAATTCACTGATGTTCATCAAGTGATCCTCTTAAACGAGCAGAACTGAATTAACACACCCGTCGTTCTCTGGATTATTCGTTACCTGAGATGGATTTGAGAGGTAAAAAACTTTTAAATTTTATTATGGACAAGAAATGACACGATGTTTTGTATAATCAAATTACATTTGTGATCAAATCTCTGATTGATTTGTATTGGTTCTAAAGGCTGCACTGCAATCAGGGGCCAATAACATCTTCAAATTTGAAAAAAAAAAACCAAATTGGTAAGTTCATAGGGAAACGTTGGAATAAAATAGGCACTAACACATATTAATATGCTTATTTATGTATATGATTACCTGTCAAGATATCAAGCTTCTTTAACCGAGGATACAATCTGTTATATTCTTGCAAGAAAAATTTGTGTCGTGGAATAGGCGGAAAGACACTTGCCTACTTAAAAATTGTCTTGGAAGTGAATATGATGTGGGTGTCATGCGGAATAACTATATATTGAGCCTTTGCCTTGTTATTACGGAAATTCAAGATTTCATAGCAAGCATCCGCTTCGATCTTTGGAACTATTATTTCATAGTCCATTTCATTAAAAGACGCTTCAATAGCTTGTTGCTTAACAATAAAAGAGATAAAGAAAAAAGAAAAAAAAAAAAGCATTGAGAACACTGTAGATAAGCAAAGTGTTCTAACTTTTATAGTTGAAATAACAAGAAATTATGTGTAGATGATAAATATTAAACAGCAACAAGGATAGTAAATAGCAACATTAGATAAACAATTGTAACTAACAGTTCAAAGGAGATGAATACACGTAAAAAAAAAGTGCAGTACACAGAGTAAACGCCAAAACAAATGTATGATTTGACAACATAAAATTGGAGAATAAAGAGTTTAGAAATAAATTGTACACAATGTTTAGTATAGAAAGTATACAAACTATATTATGTGCTTTAAAGCAAACAATTCATTCTTAACATAGAAGATCAAATGTCTATAAAGTAATTTGATAAAAATTATCACAAACCTTTTCATCAACCAATATACAGTGCAGGCCTGTATATCTGTCGCCCATGCCTGGATACTTCAGTTTCTATATCCTACAAACACGTACTTTAATTTTGACAACCTTTTTATATGCCACCAATTGATCAAGTAGAGTTGGACCTTCGTCTTCCATTTTATCTATACAAACGAAATACAAATTTTATAAATTTATACACGGCGTAGGGAAAAAGTTTAAAATACCAGCCACACTATAACATCCATTTTTATCAATATTATAAACAAATAGAGAAATTACAATTGAAATCTAATTTTGAGTGAGAATAGTTATCCAATAATAATAGTCAAATCAAAACACACACAGTCGCTAAATCAGTTGTAATTCTTTTTTGATTAATAGAATTAGACTAAAAATTTATTGCTTGTGGATCCTATCAAATTTCATTAAGCATTGAGATGATTTTGATGCAACAAATAATAAACATTAACTAGGTCTGTCCAGAACACCATAACCTAGTTAACAAACCGAAACATACAGATACAAACGTTGTATTACGAATAAATCCCTATAAGGAACAAAAACTTGAAAATCATGATATCTAAATACTTGCCAAAAACTATCATTGTCTGCAAAAAAAAGGAAAAGAATTTTTTAGCGATGGACTAACAAAAACCATCACTTTGTGCAAAAAAAGAAGAAAAGAAGACTCTACACATGTAATATGATGAGAGCACATAATAATATATGATATTAAACAACTACACCAACGTATTGATACAATCAAGAACTTGAGAGATAAAGGAAACACTTGTTAGTTTTTCCTATAAACAAATAACAACACTATTTAATTATTAAATGGAATTCATTCATGTCATTAAAATGAAGATAAAGAGTGTTTTAAGACTTTATCAACAAATTGGCAAGGGATGCTAAATCATATCAGCTCTGATTCAAGCTAACTAACGAATAAATTATAATTAAAAATTTATGACTCATAAGCTAAACTAATGCATTACTCCATCTAAGGGAACAACGAACATCACTTGTTCCTAGTTTTATCCAGACACTTTAATTTACACCACACCAAATTTAACCACAATAATATAGTCAGAGAGCTAACTAAAAAACCTACATGCCATATAGCAATATCAAGTTAAACAGCTTGGAAAAACACCAAAGGTCAACACCACCCACAAATGTAAATATTCACAGCTTAGTGAAATCTACACCATAATTGATTTACCAAAGAAACCTTATGTTTTTTACTGTGCATTATGGTTGATATTCACAGCCTAGCAAAATGTAAATAATAAGGTTTCTTTGGTGAATCAATATGAAAGTAAGTGTAGATTAGTCATGGTGATTTCAAAATGGATAACGAACAACCATTCATTTGAATGAAAGTAGTTGCTGTTAAATTGACAGCCTAGTCAAATGTAAATCATAATTGCTTTACCAAAGAAACCTTATGTTTTTTACTGTGAATTATGGTTGATATCCATCACCTAGTGAAATCTAAATGATAAAATTTATTTGGTGAATCAGTATGAAAGTAGGTGTAGATTAGTCACGGTGATTTCAAAATGGATAGCAAACAATCATTCATTTGAATGAAAGTAGTTGCTGTTAAATTCACAGCCTAGTGAAATCTAAACCATAATTGATTTGCCAAAGAAACCTTATCTGTTTTACTCTGAATTATGGTTGATATTCACAGCCAAGTGAAATCCAAATCATAAGATTTCTTTGGCCAATCAATATGAAAGAAGCTGTAGATTAGCCATGGTGATTTCAAAATTGATAGCGAACAGCCATTTATTCGAATGTAAGTAGTTGCTGTTAAATTGCAGCAGGAAAAGCGATTAATTTAATAGTGTTCTTATTTGGTTATAAACAGAAACATCACTATCACCACTTTTAATAATACAGAGTCCATATTAACAGAAGCATCACCATCACCATTTTAATAACAACACTTGATATAGTATATATTAAACTTATATAGTGTGATATATTAACAGATACCGTAGTACAATTTCTAAACAGAAGCAAAACCAACAAGCCAAAAAAACAAAAAAAACATAAATTCAACTTAACACTAAAATGTATGATATAACACCCAGATAAATTGATAAAAGGACAAAGTAAAAAAAAATTAATACCTGGTACAAGAAAGCAAGAACTCCAACCACAAATAGAACCTGTTCAAAAAATAAAATAAAATAAAATTGCATGCTCCAATGAAAGAACATCATAGACAGCAAAACGTCACAGTTCCAAGAAAAAAAAAAAGCTCAAAAGCAAAACAAAATCAAAGGCAAATAGCACAACAAAAATGAGGACCAAACTTACAAACCCAGATTGAGGAACAAACTTAAAAACCCAGATTTGCAAGCAGCAATACAGAAA
Organism: Pyrus communis; assembly: GCF_963583255.1. Lineage (NCBI taxonomy): Eukaryota > Viridiplantae > Streptophyta > Magnoliopsida > Rosales > Rosaceae > Pyrus > Pyrus communis. Next base: position 22,377,124 of record NC_084805.1, on the reverse strand, counting down.
GAGGAGAAAAAGCAGAAGTCGAAAGCCAAAAGGAAAGGGAAATAAGACAGCAAACGAGCGGGAAAGAAAAGAGAAATAAAAGAGAAGAGCTTACAAACCCAGATTTGCAAGCAGCAATACAGAAAAGGGAGAAAACGCAGAAGTTGAAACCAACAAGAAAGAGAAATAAGAGAGCAAACGTGCAGGAAAGAAAAGAAAAGAAAAATAAAAGAGAAGAGCTGAGCTGAAAAGCCAAATGCAAGGGATGATCAACATGTGACAGAGTGTAAACCAAAAGCAAGCAAAACATGTTTCCAGGATCGCCAACAGGCGGGAACAAAACCAAGAAGAGGGCAAAAGCGGCAAATCACTGTACAGTCTGAAAAAAAAAAAAACCCGAACACATGAAGAAAACTATGGGTGAAACAGGAAGCCCACTGTTAATGAACAGTAGCCATCCACTGGATTTTAGAAGAGAGTAACATATATGTTTGTAATTCTCAAGATAACTTATATGGTTTTGCTTTGCTTTTGCAACATTGGATAGCTGGCTACAGTGCCGTACGTAGTTAATATCTAAAGCATCTTGAAAAAAAAATTTAACAAGAGGGAAAATAAATTTTAATAATTGCATGGTGACACAATAATACAAAAAGAGCCACTTGGTACTACAATTTAGTGTTATATTTCTTCATTTGTAAGTGAAAGGTTGTAGGTTCGATTATCGCTAAATATGAATTTAAACCAAATTATTACTAATCCGGCTTAGCACAACTCTTCTGTTAGTGTAAATAATGTCGTTTGTTTAAAAATAAATAAAAATAATGCGTGTACCTTCAATGGGATGCGAAATTCTAATCCTCTCCTAGGAAAAATCAGATAGGAAGAGGATTGGTGGGATATTAGTGGAATCCTTGCAATTAAAAACAAATTAAATTAATAAATACTAATTATATTGTTCCACTTTGGAAAAAAGTACGACTTGGTCGTGGGGTGCGACAAACCTCGACAAATATGAAGTTTTTACTCAAACAATATATTATTCGTAAATAAATGTAATGCTTCGAACTTTATATCGTTTTAGGTAATTTGCTGGTATTGGGTGGGAAAAGCATTCTTTTTAATTTTAAAAAAAGATCATTCTTTTTAATTTTAAAAAAGGATTAGCATGTGACTTTATCACAGTAGTTTATCTTTTTGAGAGTCAGAAAAACTTATAGAGGCATTTTAACATCTCCACTATCATGTAATTCACTAATGCTAGAAATAGAACCTAAAATGTATTGTATAAAATACGAGCTTGAAATTCATCTTCAACAACTTAATCATCTCGTGATGATTTTGGGTGGAAAAGTTGGCCGATGATCCTTTTGGTAAACATTCAATCATGCAGGAATATATTATGCGTCAGTGCGTCGGTCGGTGTCTCACTTTTGAATTTGGAAGTCGCATCTCCTCGCATGCAAGCTAGCTTGGTCCACTCCGTCGATATTAGTTTGCTTAAGTGAGTGTTCAATCTTAGTTTAGTGATGCTCGGTGCTTAGGTGACATCTTTCAACGTTGCGAAGAGAAGTACAGAGAGTATAGTTGTTGTGGGTTTGTAAATCGGCTTGAAACGAAATGAATCTTCACCTTCGTTGTAAATTTGAAGTTTGATCGTATGCTGAATTTTAGGATGATTTCATGGGTTGGGAAAACAAAATTATGTATCAACTTATGAAATTCTGCTACCGTAATTGGGATGACAATTGAAAGAATACAAAACAAAAAAGAAATGCTTACTGCTTGTATCAAACTGTAGTTTTGATCCGTTTTCCTCTCCAAAGACACGTGTTGAATCAAACCGTCGTTTTGATCATTTTTCTCTTTATAGACATGTGTGAGTCTCCGTGTTGATCCGTTTTCCTCTTTACAAACAAGTGTTAGTCTCGCCTGTGGAAAGAAATATATTATACGTAGAGTTTATTCCGCGTGAAATATATGTTGAATTTCTTAACGAATCACCAGTGAATTTCACGATATAACACGAACATGATCCGTTTTTAACGTTTCTTAGCAGATTCACCCCTTTATCGAGCATTAACGCTCGACCCGAACATTAATTTTCATGCATATCTGAGTGATGCTATTGAGTTGTACATAATTTTACTAGACTGATCAGTACAAATTGTGCTACCAAAGTACCAAGAAATGGCAAATAATTGCAAGCCTGCTTTTGTAGAGTACTCAACCAAAATACATTCAGGCATCCAGGTCAGTAGGAAAAAACTTCTCCGTTGATACTAATTTGGAAATAAACAACTATTCTGAACAAGCCACAATATGCGTTCAACACCCCAAAATTTCGTGGTCCACTAAACGATACGACATCAGTTTACCACAATTCACTGATGTTCATCAAGTGATCCTCTTAAACGAGCAGAACTGCATTAACACACCCGTCGTTCTCTGGATTATTCGTCACCTGAGCATACTTCCCTGCATCAACCACAAAGAACAGATAAATGCAGAAACAAGTCAGAATCTAAACTATAAAAGAGTGTGATGGCAAAGCTAAATGAGATGGCATCAGCTAAAATGCCGACCACCACAAAAAAGGTTGAACTCACCCCACACAACTTTCCCAGCAGGTGTGACTAGACCCAGTTCACTGACATTCACCTGATATCCACAAAATAAGTAGATAGCGTAAAACACCAAGGGATTGGCATTATAAATGATCACATAATGAAAGATTTACCTCAATGATGGTTCCCTTGGTCAAGACATCAAGAGATGTATACATTTGACCATTAGGATTCTTCTTCACACCAATGATCTCAAGGTTAAAACTGGCTTTAAGTTCAGGGTGTGTCACGTGAGCTTTGGTAAATCGCAACCCACTGGGACGGATAAATCGCTCATACTTAGGAGGTTTCCTCGTGAAACCAGGTCCCACAAATGTAGCTTTTGTGACCATCCTCTTCCATTGCTTGGCTACAAAAAAGAATCGAGTAAATAAGCAACAGAGGACTAGGTAATACATTCACATGAAAATACTGGCATCAGTTTCAAACTTTCAATTATCCTCAATGTCATGTTATACGAACTTTAGCATGAACACATTTAGGCCGGAAATCATTATAAACGATAAATTTAGACAATAAATGAACCAACAGCACACTTTGATTGCTATGGAAGTAGAGAGGAAGAAGTTGGAGATACTTACTCTTGCGTTTTCCAGATCTAAGAATTTTGAACATCTCATCTTCAGCCACAGGCCTCACCTAGAGAAGATATAAAACAGTTAGAACATTATATCAATGATTAGCATACAACAAAAAACGAGTCGCATAGAAAAACAGAGAAAAAAAAGAAAGAGCGTGGCATGTGCTCTTACCTTGGGCAGTGGGACATCCCATTTCCCAGCTTTCTCCTTCCGCTTTTGCTTAATGGTGTTGTTCAGAATCTATTTCCAGCATAACGTCAGATAAGAAACATGAACAAATATCTTCCTTTTTAAAAAAAATATCTATTAATAGCTGGAAATCCATACTTTTGCACGTGTTGTATTGACACGATCGATCAGATATGCGGGAATAGAGCCTTCATGAACATCATCATCCACCTTGCGCCTAGTTGATGACTCCTCATGCATAATCAACCTGTGGGCATTCACAAAACATAAATTTTACTTTACATATATGTAAATCGTCAGTAGCATAACAAACAAAAGATACAATGAGGTATCAAGATAAAGACAATAGCCACTAAACAATATAAAAAGCCACAAATAAGGTCATGTAAAGTGCAGCTTATGCAGTTTAAATATGAATGTAACTATGTCTATGTGTATATGCAACAGCAAATTAATAGTCATGACAAGTGCAATATGAAACGAACTGTTAGAAGCACATCATATAAATGTAGTTTAAGTGCTGTAAGGTACATCTCAACAGTCTATTCTACTGGGAAAAAGACACTAGAGAACTCACGTTTTCTTCATGAGAGCCTTTTCAGCATAGCGCTTCTTAGCAAACATCTTACCCTTGATACCCAGAGCCTGTTCTAATACAAGCATTCCAAATGAACAAAATAAGCTTAAAGTTCCAATTTGATTGTCACTTTCCACGAAAAATAAAGGAAAAGGATTGGAATTGACCTTCTGAGCAGTCTCAGAACGCTTATGGACAAGACGAGCCTCCTTCTTGCGCTTTCGCTCGAAGTGGTCAGGTCGGTACCCATACCGCTTCCTGTGAAGGTCTATGTAATCTCCCTGCGGCTGAATTTCACAAAAAACCATTGCCAGACAATATTAAATGTGTCCTAAACATTATGAACGCTTAAAAGAAAAACAGCAAAGAGAGATGGAGAACAAACCATAGCTACTAAAAATTTGTCACTCCCTGTTTGTTGTCAGAAACTGTCACACAAAGAGCAAAACTGTCACACAGTAAGCCTCAGGACAAATCTATAAAACCATAATCACAAACATAAATTTAATTGAAGCTAAAATGGTTAACTATCAAACAGTAACAAAAAGAATTTTCCTTGACCTAGCTTACTTCCTATCCTGTGATATCATCCAACACCAACCACGTTCAAAACAAAATTTCTGTCATTTAACTTTCAAACTAGTGGAAGACTTGAGAGACAAGAGTTAGGATAGGCTGAGAGGAGGAGATGCGGCTGTAAGTGGTTTGAGAGAGGGTTGATGAGGAGGAAGGACTTTGAAAGGAACTCTGTGAGTTATCTGTGGCTAGGGTTTCTAATGTGTGGGTTAAGTGTTTTGCAATTAAGCAGCTCTAGCCTCGGATCCCATAGTTCTATAAAAAATAGCTTCCATTTTTTACATATTAGCACTAGTATACCCTATAAACACACTACCATACGCCGCATATCACCCTTTTTTCACTTTATTATAGAAACCCAAATAAAGAGCTTCACCGAATCTCCCTCTCACCCCTTTGTCTAACATGCAACCTAAATTCACACGGTTTCAATCCACAAAACTAATCACATTTTTTTAAGTCGAAGGTAAAATCACATTTCTGCGTATACAATCATGTCCTATGAGCAGAATTCTGGTAGTGCTTATCGAAACGGAGGACAAATCACAAGTCCAAAACATCATACAAAGTTACAAAAAAGTTACAAACATCAGAAACTTCTACTCTGCACTGACAGCATTGCAACTTCAAAATCTCAAGACTCGAGCTTTAAATTCACCCCATAAATTGAAATATATCTTCACATATATTAGAAATGCAGAAATACATATTCAAATTTACTCTTTCCTTTCACCCACGTTTAGCCAAAATACGCAATCACATATTTCACCTCTTTTATTTCAGAAAATAATTTGACAATAAATCAACAGGAGGTGAGTAATAAACAAAATAATTTCAAGAAAAAATATGGAATTAAAAAACGCCATATGAAGAACCAGTCGGAGTCAAAGTTCATACCTGTGAGTTTCAGTAAACCCTAGGGCCTAGGAAGAAGACGGAAGGAGGAGATGAAGAGCCAACAGGAAGAAGGCGGTGAACTGATTGGAAAGTGCTCGGGGTATATAGGTTTGTTCGTTGTGATAGACTGTGCAAAGGAACATGGTGCGCATCTGAAAGATCAATCAGAAGAAGCCACGTGTCCAGCAAGAGAGAAAATTGAGAAAAGAAAATAAAGGCGCATATCCAGCCCAGCCCACCCGCTCGTCTTCAACCGTCACGGCAGCTCATCCGCCGTAAGCCCAGCTGACATCACCAGCTCCGCCGTAAACGCCACCCGACTTAAATTGTGAAGGGAAATGGCAGGCAGTGTGAAAGGTGACGGTACGGAAGAGTTTAAAGGCCTTAGAATCACATCACTGGACGATGACAGGGACGAAGAAGAAGAACAGAAAGAGCCAGATGTTGCTATGGATGACGATGACGAAGAAGAGGAAGACGAAGAAGCAAGAAACTCTGTGATTTTAGGTTTTGTAAAAAAGACTAAGAAATCACGCTCTCTTCTTCGCCATTTCTTTCCTTCCAAGGCTGGAGGCGTTCCCGTATGCCATTAAACCCTTCAATTTCAATTTACATACTAGTCAGACTTTTCTGATGTCATATAGGCTTGGCTGGATCCAGAAAACTTGCCGTCCGGAAGATCTTGCTGCTGCGACATATGCGGTGAACCTTTGCAATTTGTGCTTCAGGTGAGGGATGCTTGAATTTCATTGATCAGATTATATCTTTATATGCCATTTCAAGTAGAGGGCGAGTTGGCGTAACGGAACGGAAACGTTGCTCCTACATGTGATCAAATGGTCACGGGTTCGAATCGTGGAACAAGCCTCTTTGCATGCAAAGCAAGAGTAAAGCAGCATACATACGAGTTCCACCCCGACTTTTGCACCAATTTTTGCAGAGCGGGAAGCCTTGTTTGCTTGGGGTCGCGCTTTTTATGCCATTTTCAAGTAGTAAAAGTTGACAATTAGATTGTGATATTTGGTCTTTGTGTTTATTGGGTGGCTAGGTATATGCGCCAGAGGAGAAGGAATCTGCATTTCACCGATTGTTTGTGTTTATGTGTACGTCAATGGCGTGTCTTCGTCGTGATCAACATGAACAATGGAAATGCCAGCGGGACGAGCCCTCTAGAAGGTATTGTTCTCCCTATCATGTCTATACCAAAGGATTTGTGGTTTTTGTTTCTGATTATGTGATGTTTTTCTTATAGCGTGAAGGTTTTCCGCTGCCAATTAAGCCTTTCTACTCAAGTGAGCCTCCGAAGAAGGATAGTACGGAGGATCCTCTTATGGCTGGAGGTAGCATATTGTATCAGTTAGCATTTACAGTTGCTAGCTTTTGCTTATGAATTATTGCTAGATTGTTTTAGCTTGTTCAACCTTGTTTATGTATATTTATGCTCCTTCAGTATTGCAATTTGACGTCTTTTAAACGCTCTTCCGATTGAAGGGATCTTTTGATGATATTTGCCTTTTGATTGTTGTAGCTGCACTATGGAATTGGTGTGGTACCTGGAAGGGGAGTAAACGCTGTACTGGTTGCAGAAAAACACTTCATTGCTCAGAGAAACATTGGGTAATTGGATTTTTTGGGTTTCTGCGGCATCTTTTTTCCCCTTTGAAGTAGCAACAGCCATCCTTAAAGCATACCAAATATGTTTTGGTGGTTTGTAGGTCAAGCATTCTCGGTCCGGTCATGAAAATGATTGTCAACGATGGAGGATTCAGCTGGCCGACAGTAGCTCTGCTAACAGTGAAACCACTTCTGCTGTAGTTCTAAAAGGCAAGTACGAAGTTGTATTTTCTTGGGAGGAGTTTTGGGTTGGCAATTTAACTGCACTTTCGAGATTGGGTGGGTTGGGTTCAAGGTCTTAATACATTCTCTTGTTTTTCAATTGTGAACAGTTGCAAGTAATAATCTATGGCCAGAGTACAAAATTATAGAGGAGCCTGAAAGTTCGTATGACACAGAGATGCCTGATGAGAGTGTGGGTACTAATTCCTTGGTCTCTAGTAACCGGATGGATGATGGGCTAATGTCGATAGCAGACAATTTTACGGTATTAATTGTTGTTCTCTCATAACTAACATTTATGTTGTCTATGTATTGGTAGAAATGAAAGTTGTGGTCTGTACTCTTCTTCCTTCATTTTTTCTCTGATAAGAGAATAATAGTTTTTAGTTGCTTGAACTCTTACACGTTTATACCTCTGTAAAAGGGTGATGGTGATAGAAAGAGCTGGGCTTCATTCCACGTGTGAATAGCCCTGGCCCCTGAACAAATACTAAGGTGAATTATTTTTTCGATAAATCCGTTCAAATCAAGATACAGATTTCTGAAGGATGTGACTTGGTGCAGAGTGTTACTTCAAAGTTTTTTGCGCTTGTTACATTCCTTGGCTTTCATTGATCATAACCAGTATTTTACTTCAAAATAGTTGATCCATTTCCATTTTTTTCTTCCAAATAACAGGTATTGTAGGAGTTCTGGTGCTAAATCCTTATGGCCTGTTTCAAGTGGCCGGCCATCCACTGCTGATATTCCTAAATATAGTTATTGTAGTGGCCCAATGTGTTTTGAATTTCAGGTACCAGATATAACAATTGTTCGTTTTGATTGAAGCCTGATTGCAAGTTTGTGCATTTCAGTTTCTTTTACTACCATGATTGCCCTTTTCTTTCCAGTCAAAATTTTAACCTTGTGAGTTTTATTGGCTTCAGATTATGCCTCAGTTGCTATTTTACTTCAACGTGAAGAATGACGTGGACTCTCTTGATTGGGCTACAATCGCCGTGTATACATGTGAAACCTCTTGTGATGCAAGTGTGGTTTACAAAGAAGAATTCGCTTGGGTTCAACTTTCTTAGCCATTTGCTTTCTTGCCAGATACTTTGTACTGTCTAGATATGAGATCAAGTCTTGCTAATATTAGTCTTGAATCAAGTTCTGTCGTTTTCGAGCTTTTCTTGAAACGTGTCTCCGATGTTATGTGCGTGGCTAAAAGACATGTCTCCGGGCAAGACAATGTGAACCTCCACAAAATAGTTGCAGTCAAAAGTGTATGCTCTCACTGTCTCAATGTGCTCTCCTTGGCATGGTTCCGTATCAGATATGTCAAATTTGCCAAGTACACTGCTGGTGCTGTATTCCCAATCAGGGACCGTCCGTGCCCAATTTCCCATTGTGTACAGTGCAATCTGCATCCCATCATTTTCAAATTTCAATTACACTTGTTGCCTTAAAAGAGTTTCGGATTAAGTACCTTTGATCGTTGTGTTTTATTCGGATTTCCAATTTTGGTTCACGTGTTTTCGATTTAGGTAATTCACGCCCTGTGTTTTAATTTGTTAACCTTGGACCATAGGAACGGGAAATTTGGAATACGAATCACTTTTCTAACAGAGAAGTGAACCAAAGAATGAAGCCTGACAAGAGGTGTAAGAGAGAATCCAAAGTTGAAGCCATTACTGCCAAAGATATGCTCTCAACTGAAGCATAAACTTTTGCCTGGAAAAGCACCCAAGTTAGCTACATTAGATGCATATATTGCCATCCTTTCATTTCTTGCAAGTTGGTTTAACGTCAGGCAAATAAACACAGATTTATTGATAGTTTAACGTCAGTTTTCATAGATGCAAACACGTGGGTGCATACACAACCTGGTAACATTTAAAGTTGTATTTGTTGCTGAGATAAAATGCTACTCCTTAGGGTATGAATATAGTGACTTATTTTAGAGTTTGGAGACTCAGGTCACACACGAGTCAAAATTTTCAAGTGCTATTGAAAGGCCAAAGATATTATACTTCTCATTTTTGCGAATTAGCTTCTGTAATTTATTAATTGTTGCAATTTAACTCCAATTATTTCTTTTGTTTTTCCGAAAAAATTAGAACTCTAAGACCATGTATTAGGTGCTTTACACTTCTATAAGGTTCCTCATTACCACATATTCCAGAAAATTAAAGACGTGTTTTTTGAGTTGCAACACTACAAGAGTTTAATAACGGATTTTTTCTTATTATAACTGATGATTTACACTAATTTACAACAAAGGAAAGAAAAAAGAGATTGAACCTGAAACGCATATTGTTCCTTTTTACATGGATATTTTACGTAGACATTGTTTCCTCTCTTTTTTTTTTTTTTTTTTTTTTTTTCCAAAAATAATGCAGTCCTGCTCCTGCACTGAGTGTTGAAGGGTTGTAGCCGGGTAGGGCATAGCGTCCGGCAGAAGCTTACTAATTATGAACCGTTTGGTAGTACTAAGCTTTCACTAAATAATTTCATCCGCATCTAACGGTTGATGAAAGTTAAAGATCATCCATCTCACATTTTTATGAACGATTATGAACCGTGAATATACGTGACTCTTGTAGTGGACCTCACGTACATTTGACGGCCAATTCATGCTCGATTATCAGCCGTTTACACAGAGTTTTCATAATAAATCACAAACACATTTAGCGGTCAAACGAATGTTAAAAATAGTTGTGTCACACATTTATAATCTCTTACGGGACATTAAACACGCGGCCCTCACGGTAAATCCACACGCATTTAACAGTCGCTGACCGTGGCCTCGAGAAAAAGCAATTAAAGAAAAAAAAAGAAAAAAAAAAGAAAGGAAAAACAGAAATAAAAACCAATTGGCAACACAATATGCAAGGAACCCAGAAAGCCCGACCCCATTGAGAGAGATACAGACAGATTCTTCTTCTGTATTTCTCTGTGTACGTATTTACACAGAAACTGAGCAAAGCCCTATTTTTCTCTTTCCAGGAGCAGTTCAAGGTTTGCGTTTTCATCATCGTCCACCTCAAAGATGGTGCGCACTGTCCATTTTTCAGCTCTATTTTTAAATTGTTAAATTTCTTCGATTCTGATTGGTTCGGTTTCATTTATGCTCATTGTTCCTGATCACTCTCTCGCTTCTCTAGGATTACTTTAACTTTTACTCTTTACTGTTTCACTTTATCATGATTTGTTCTGGAAATGACTAGTTCTGCAAATTATAGCAACTTTTTCACTCATATCATGCAAAATTTCGATTTTTCATGTTTTGAGAAGCTGGGAAAGCTGATAAAAGGGATTAAAAGATGTGTAATTAGAATTCGAGAACGTACACTGGTTACAGAGTTTTCGGGCTTTTTGGGTAATGAGAGCACTTAAAAAGGCTGTTGGTTTGTTAGGACTCGAGCCCAACCCAAAAGACTAGCCTGATAGGTGGGAGGATCGAAGGACTTAAGTACCACTACATCATTTCTGGTGTAGCCAATGTGGGATCATAACATCACACCACCCTTTGGTTATCCTGTTAAGATAGCCCTTTTCCAGGTCGCCCCCTCTGTAGCGTCGGGAGCCTAGGTTTTGATACCAATGTTAGGACTCAAGCACAAGGGAAGAATCCAACCCAAAAGACTAGCCTGATAGGTGGGAGGACCCCAATGACTTAAGTACCACTACACCATTTGTTAGGTTTTGAAGAAAATTGATGCAAAATTAAAATTTTCTAGTGTAGCCGATGTGGGATCAAAACATGGTTTCTTAGGTTTTGAAGAAAATTGATGCAAAATTAAATTTGTGGCAGGGAAAACCTTTGATGTGAATTTGAAGAAAATTTGGTTATATTTGGGGTTTTCTTGACGAAAAAAGTAACATTTAGTATTGGTAACACAAGATAGAGCCCATTACCCCCCTTTTCATTGTCTTATAAGATTACCCACATTTTAGTTACAATTTTGCAGAAATTAGTTCGTGGATGTTGATGTTATGCTAATCATATGCGTTCATTTGTTTGCGCGCGCATACACTTGCGTATACCTGAATCAATATGCATGCATAATTTGGTTTGTACTCTCTCTCTCTCCGCTTCACCTTGGCTTCTCTTTTTGACAGAACAAGTTGGGTAAAGGCCAACGCGATAAGCTCCAGCAGTTCATCATGATAACTGGAGCGAGGTAATCCGATAATCATACGCAACTTTTCTGTTTTTCTTCATTTCACGTCTTTGAATCCATGGCAGTTTTGCTCAGTGGTTTTGCTAGCTTATGCATGTCATGCATTGATATTTAGAGCACCATTTGAAACCAGTTGACATTGCATGTTGAATTGATCATGAGGAATGTTATAACTTCAACATAATTTTTGCCTTTCTAAGGGACACGTGTTTGTGTTGTGTTAGATTTGGTTGAGTTGAGCAGTTTTAATCGTCAGCTTGTTTATGTATCTTTTGAAGTTGAATTGGTTTAATTGGTCTGTGCACACACATATGTGCTTTGAATTAGACTGGTAGGCGTGTATCGTATCTTTTTCTACCCTTACTCTTGAGCAGTTTTTGTGTGATTCTTGGATTCAGTGGTCTAACTTCCCATCATATTCAGTGAAAAAGTGGCTCTGCAGGTTCTGAAGGAGAGTGATTGGCATCTTGAAGGAGCGTTTGATATCTTCTACACTCAGCCCCAGCTGCAAGCAGAGACTGATTCTAATACTGATTCTAATACCAATTCTAGACAACTGGAGGAATTATACAATACATATAAAGGCAAGCTTTACCTTTCCATTCACTCTTGTCCTCAATCTTAGACACTAATGTATATCTTTTGTTCACATTCGTAGGAAATTGAAAAGACAGAGATGTAAATCAGTTTATAAATTCACAAGCATGCGGTGTCATCAAGTTTGTAATAGATATAGATGAATTTGTTTGGAATCCTAATACTTTAGTTGTGAACGCGATGGGTTTTTTTTCTCTTCAAGCTTCTTCATCAGCTATATCTTACTCAAATATACATATTCAGGATACTGGATTGGTTCATACTGATGTACTTGAGGATTAGTGATAAATTTCTCGTTTGTAATCAGTGATACTGTGATAGCATTGTACCTAAAATCAATGGCCCATCAAATGTTTCTTTCTTCTTCTTGTTTTTTTGGTAATTTTTAACCTAAGTTTATGTGGTTAGCGGAATTTTCTTTTCACTAGTAGAATAATTCTTTTTTCTCAGATCCAGATGCTGATATGATACTTGTTGATGGTATCAGCCTCCTTTGCAACGATCTTCAGGTAACTGTTTGGTGCAGATATTAACTGTCTCAATCATTTGTCTTTAATATTGTTGTTTGTTTCTTATGATTGTTTTCTTTCGTTTTCTTGTTCTTTTATTTTGACTGACATGCGAGCTTTCATGATTTGACAGGTGGATCCTCAAGATATAGTCATGGTAGGTATATTCGAATAAACCTTGTTATGGTTAAGATGTGCATGCCTACAAAGTTCCTTTCAAGTCCGCCAAATTACTGTTTAGGCAATGTAAAAATTCAACTCTACGAAGTTCTGTCTATTTGAGCTAAAGAACCTTCTTGCTTCAAAATTCAACAGAAATTCTGACAAAATTTCATATAGATATAGTGATTTTCTGGCTGGGGCCTTTCACATGTATGGGCAGAGTCTAACTTAGATTTCTAGGGGATTAAATGTTACATTTTCAAGTTTGGAGACTATGTGTAGCGGGCTAAAATTTTGGGACATTGGTGAAATTTACTTTGAACTACATAAAAATGAAATTGGATGCAGGTAATGAAGTGTGTTTCCAATTTGATTGGTTAACTTTTGTTTTTTATTTGCCTACACTTTTTCAACTTAACCTTGTGACTTGGCTGGTTATTTTTGGTACAATGGGCTGTTGATGCAGTTAGTTGTTTCCTGGCACATGAAGGCAGCTACCATGTGTGAATTTTCCAAAGAGGAGTTCGTAGAGGGATTAGAACCACTAGGGTAGGTACAAAGGGTTTTGATGTTTGTTATATTCTTCTCTAAACCTCAAATTATAATAGGTACAGAGTCTATAACCATGAGAGAAATTCAATTAACAGAAATTTGTGTTATCTGATGGCAGGATAGATTCTTTGGACAAGTTCCGTGAAAAGATACCATTTATGAGATCCGAGCTGAAAGATGAACGTAAGTGAAATGTGATTATAGTTTTAGTTAAGTAATTAAAAATTTATTTGTATATCATTTTTTTGGTTTTTTTGTGGAAGATACTTTTGATGTTAACATATATTTGTTCAAATAGCTTGACTGTACTGTAAAGATATTGGTGTGACGAAAAATTTTGCGAGAGTACCTTTTCATCGCTGACATGATCTTCTTTTTATTTTCCAGAAAAGTTTCGAGAGATATATAATTTTGCTTTTGACTGGGCAAAGGAAAAGGTATGTGTTTTTACTTTTTAGCGCATGAAGAATTTTATTTGTTGTATTCTAGACAGTGCTTATTTCTCAAATTTGATAGATAAAACTAGAAATGAGTTCCTTGACATATATTACGATTCATGAACAAAACAAAAAAAAATTATATCTGATACAGTATCTTATATAAATTCTGGTATTAATTTGCGTGTGCACGCGTGATTATATTCCGTGTTCATAATCATATACGCGTATCTTGCTTCATTTTCATTTCAGGGTCAGAAATCTTTGGCATTGGATACTGCAATTGGAATGTGGCAATTGGTGTTTGCTGAAAAGCAGTGGCCGTATGTAGAACATTGGTGTCAGTTCTTACCGGTAAGTTACAGAGCTTATCATTTGTTGAAAGTAGCTACGCTGGGCTTGTAGTAATCATTTATATTATCGGATAGGAATCATTGCCAAGGAGTTTTGATAAATGTTACAGTTTCTCTGCAAAATGGAGGCCTCATGTTGTTACCTTTATTCCTACATCGTTCTTTTACTAAATCCTTGTCACGCCTGTTACATCTTTAGAAAGTATGTTTGTGTTGATTCGTTGAAATGGCATTATACATCCCAAATTGATTGCGAGAAATACAAAATTACCACCAAAAATATTGTGGTCTCCCATACTGCCACAGTTTCATAATTTCTTGTATTCTAGGTTATTATTTTCTTGATTCGTTCCTGTTAATATATTTTCTGTTCTGGATTCCATCATTTCAGGCTCGGCATAACAAGGCCATTTCGAGGGACACATGGTCTCAACTATTGGAGTTTGCAACGGTACTATATCAATCGTCTATGTAACAAACAAAACAACAAAAAAAAGGAACAATGCCACTCATTTCTTTTCTTTTTATTTCATTGGTTAACTTGATACTCCGCTTGTAGGCCGTGGATCCGTCACTGTCAAACTATGACGCGGAAGGTGCCTGGCCATATCTTATTGACGAATTTGTCGAGTACTTGAAGGAGAACGGAGCAATCCAAAAGGGTTAATTGCCTGAATGGAGCCAAAACTGATTAGGACTGCTTTTTGGTGAATTAGAAGTTTATCTCAGCTTATTACTGTGATTGAGGAGTACTGCCTTGTAATTGAACTCGGTTCGTCTTCAAAACAAGACGACCAAAACCTCGAGCTCTAAAATATATGATTTTTACACTTTACAATCGATTAGATCGTTGGTCTGGAATGTATATTATCTGGTACAATTTTTGCCTTTTTGTTTCGTGGAATATCTAGTACAATATCTGAATAAGTGAAGCCAGCATCTGGCGCTTACATTCTTTCTAAACAAAAATGAAATTTATATCTCACGAAAAGGAGATACTCTCTTATGCGATCAAAACACGTCACGTGGTGAGTTTTTATTGACCGAGCGTTCATTTTTTGAACACATGGTTCGTTAAATGAGTGATGTCCCAAAGACTACGCATTGGTTGCAAGAGAGAATATCTCTCACGAAGGAGGTAAGAGAACCAAGAGAATGAAAAGTACCACAAAAGGCCATCCGGTATTGTTTACAAATGGCAAACTTATAATTATACATTATCTGCCCTCCTTATTTTAGTGCTGGGTCCTCTCTTTTTCCTCAAATCTTGTTCATTTATTTACCCTCTCACAAAGAAACTCCTAATTCGTTGACAAACGTCAAAGAGTTTAAGGGTCCGTTCGTTAATGTTTTATAAAGGGAAATTTTATTTAAACCATTGTAACTTTTTTTTTTACACCTAACTTAAATTTTAAATGTTAATCGTCTATTTTACGCTATTGCATAATTACTATTAAGTACAAAATAAAATAAATAATAAAACTCAAATTTATCAATAAATCCACACACTATAATTAAACCCTAGCATTATCCTTTGTTTATCCTATGTTCTTTTCGGCTAAAACCCTAATAGCTCTAATAGAGAAAAACAAGCTTTTCTACTAATGGATGGTGATTTTGAAGTTTTGAGTCCTCCAATTAAGGTATGACTTGATTTATGGATATTTTGTTCGTTTGCTTCTTCCTTGGATTAAATTTCATACTTTTTTATATTATATTGTATTTGTTTTTCTCTGCATGTGTCTGTCTGTGCCCCAAAACACCTTGTAAGGACTTTTGATTAGTACTTAATAGACATATAACTTGATTCTTGGTGCAGATAAAGACAAATAATAAAGATGAGAATTCCAAACAACAATTAACTTCTACAACCTGGTAGTGTGATGTCTTCCTGACTCGCGTGATGATTATCATAGGCCCTGAGGAAACAAGGTTATTTGCATCATACATTCATTTAGAAGCAGAATAGAAAGATGAATGAAAAGGACTTAATGATATTATTACCCCTCAATGAACATGCCTCCATCCAAATTCAAAGCATCAAGGACAAATGTTTCCGGTAAAGTGATGGATTGAACTGGAGCTTTCATTGCATTATGTGGCATATTCAAGTCTATGGATGGGTTTGGTAGCAAAAAGAAAAAAAGCAACCATGGAAATGCCAGTCCTATAGGGCATATGCAATTATAGAGGGGCAAAGGATCCCTCTTTGAATAAAAACATTCAATTAGAGATATTATTCTGTAAAGGGAATGGGTGTAAAGATAACTTTACATTTTGAATTGGTTTTGAGAGGGTGGTTTAGGTAATAAATTTGGGTTTAAAGAGAGATTAATTCTTTAATAAAAAACAATATGGGTGAAGAGAGTAAGTTGAGTATAGAAAGAGGTTACATGGGTTCAAATAAGATTTCCTTATTATAAAACAATTTTGTATATACAAAAATGGGTGAAACTATGTTTGGTAGACTATTTTGTGAAAATAAACTTAGAAAACGAAAAATGCAGAAAACAATGGCCTATGTCCCGTAAAACATCAAATTGATGATTCCCTTATTTTTCAAGAATATTTTTCAAAATAATAGAAAATAAAAGATACATTATAGAGTTTTAATAAAAGATATAATCATGTATGTGTCATAGCTACCATAAACTATCGCCACTACCGCCATTACGACCACCAAAACAACCACCACTACCATCTTTGACACCACCACCTCCACTGCCACCACCTTCACCGCAATGCCAACACCACCTTCACCGTCTCACCGCTCCACCACCACTATCTTACCATGACCACCACTGCATGCACCGCCTCCACCACTGACTCCACCACCACCATATTATCCATCGCCATCACCCGCTCCCACCCCATGCACCTTTCACCACCATCACCACATTCTCAACCCCATTACCTCACCACAGCCACCACCACCTTTGCCATCTCCACCCTGTTACCTTCATTACTACAACAATTCCAACCACCATTGCTACCAACGCCATTGTGACCAGCTCTATTACCACTGTCGGCTATTACTACCAAATTGTTATAAATAGGGAAAAAGAGTGAGAACCTTTGAGTGAACAGGGAGTAACAAAACACTATGTTTATTTTCTTCACTGAAGTCAAACAAGAGAAATGAACATAGAGAAGGAGAGGTGACGAAAACAAAATTGTTACTTTTTGTTTTTCATCTCTTTGTACTACCGGTACGATACAAACATACCTCTATATATAGAGAGATTTCCACCCGAAATCTCTTTTAATGCATGTAGAAATTAAGCTTACAGTTCAAAATAGTAAAAACTAAACTTCTACGTATTTGAGCCATATGATTTTGACATCTATGCTTTCATCCTCCATCCTTAGCCACGTACTTGTTTAATGTGGGCATATTCACATTACTAACCTTATCATCTTTGCACGCTCTTCAAATTTTGCTCCGAATTTACATACTTGAATTCAGAGAACATATTTTTTCTTCAGTGTTGCATTTCTTTTATTTGTTGCCGATTTTGAAGGCATATAGAGAATAACAAATTGGCTAGCTTGCCAAGCTTACAAGAACTGTAAGTAGCAATCGAATTGTGAGTTCGATACTTCCATTTATTATTCAGATTAGTATTCAAAAATGCGAAGCGAGGAAATTCCGTAAATGTGAAATCCTCATGTGGCAGGTACATACAGAATAACTCTTTCAGTGCTGAAATTTCTGCAGAATTGTAAACTGAAAAAAAAAAAAAAAAAAAAAAAAACAACACTTTTAATAAGTTTGATTTTCAATGATGTATGCAAGGCTATAAACGTGACAGTATATCGTAACCTAGAAAATTTATTGAGATATTTTCTATTCATCCTGTTGTTGGGGATTTTATCGATAATTGCATAATCTTCGAAGACAGTCATGTCTTCAGAGAAGTACTATGCCAGCACCCGTTAAGCGCTAAAACCCGAACACAATGGTTACATGTAGTAGAGAGAAATGGGGAGAGAGGTACTGGGTACATCCTTTCCCAAAACCCTCCCAAGAAGGAAATCATTCATTACTTATATGTCAAAAGTACTTTGATTGTATTCATGTGAAACTTTGCTTCTATATGCTCCCATAATAACGTCACCTCTTATAAGCTCTTTTTGGGAATTATTACATTGCTGAAGCCTGAATATGGTCACCAGGAAAATTTGTGATTGTAAAAAGAAATTTTCATCATGCTTCAAGTCCTTACTTTCACTATACACACAAAGACAACTGACATAAGAGATACTCTTGTCACCATACCATCATGTGGCAAGTTCTTAATAAACGAATAGTGTACTTTTTGAACCCATGACAAACACATGTTTGATGAGTAAATCTCTTGAAACTATGTCATGGTTTCCAGAAAGAATCTCTCCAGCAGTATAGTGATGGGTTTTGATTGAGAGGACAATTATTTTCTAATTTTTGTTCCTTATTGTAAATAGGATTATAAGTAGACTTCCACACACACACACTCACATATATATATATATATATATATAGTATTGCTATCTTTTATATATTTATAATTTTTTACATGTTTTATACGATTTTAAATTCGGAAGCAACACTTTTGCTAGCTATTCGGGGCTATGCGTGGTGGCGTCCCAGTGTGATATCAACTTGAAGATACAAGGTGGCGAGATCAATTTCTGCACCCTGTTGGATATTATACTTGTGGTGTATGATGATACTATAGTCTATATAGCAACACTTTTGCTACCTACTTTTTTTTCTTCTTATTTTTACATGTTTTGCATGTGGTCCAATATCTTAATGAATAAGGTGTTGAGTTTTCACTCATACGTCCCCGATTTGAAACGTCCCTTAAATTATTGTAATACCTACGACAAAAAAAATGAGAAAAGAGACTCAACTATTGCGAGAACTGTTATGTATGAGCTATTTCCTTCAATCAGTGTTACATGCATATGCTATTGCTGTGAGAAGGAAGATGATAATAATGCACTACACTGCCCATGAGACTAAACTAAACTACAAAGGTTAAAAGAGTTAGCCAAAATGCGTTGACATAATCCTATCTAATTTTTCCACATAACAATATTATTTTGATAAACTTCGAGCAAGTTTAGTATACTAAAAGGAAGTCCAAGGTAAGTCATTTTTTTTGGTGAACGATAAATGATATCGATAAGAATTAGAGATGAACTGATACTAGCTTTGATATCAGTGGCTATGATATTGACCATACCTCAGAGTAACCAAATTAAGGAATAAAACAGAAAATTAAAGTTGATCTCATTGTAAATTAGGAAAGAAAACAGAAAATTAAAGCTGTCCCCATTGTAAATTAGGGAAGAAAACAGAAGATTGAAGTTTTCCCAATATAAATTAGGGAAAGAAAACAGAAAATGGAAGTTGTCCCATAGTAAAAAAAAAAGAGACTAGCTACCACAGTACTGTAGATGACTTTATTTCCTTGATCAAACCCTGAAAATTCATACTATAAACCCTAGGGTCTTAGGATGTCTCTACGAAACCATACTATACAGTGTTGGAATAAGCTAAGAGAGAGTTGTAGCTGTAAGGCAACTGAAAAATACTGAAGAAAGAAGGGCATGGCTACTTTCGCAAGGAAGCTATTTGTGCTTGTTTAGTTGCTACATCATCCTTCTAACTTCTGGTAATTATGTACTCTCACTCTCTCCCTCTCACACACACAACAAACACAATTATGGACAATCTTTTATGCATCATTTGTGTTATTGACATGCAGATGAGACAGTGAAGAACACCGAAGCTGTTGGACAAGAAGAAATGAAGATCACGAAAGCTGTTCAAATTGGGGATTGCACGGACCATAAACTTATTGGCTTTTGCATCAAGACCCGCATCTGTAATAGGAAATGCATAAATCAGGGTTATGAGGGCGGCAGTGTGCTACAGGCCTTGCCCTACGTAAAATAATTCCTAAATAAAATTACCATGCAAATTGCAAGATACTGCAATTAGTGTGGTGATGATAGCATTATTTTAAGTTAATTATGATTAAATAATTGAGCTAGTGAACTTGTTAAGGTACATTATATATGTGTATCATGAAATAAGATGCATGTGATTTTCGTATCATCAATCAATGAAATTATTACTGGAAGTGACTTTTTTATATATATAATTAAGCTATAGCCGACGCACAATCATAATCTTTTTTAGGTCTAATTTTCCTTCGGTGTTATCACACTTGGATAAAAGTTTATGATACACAACGAGAATATTAACCAAAACACATCATTCAAAAACAAAAGAACATAGATATTACCTTCGGTTGGAAAAATTACAGCCCTTAAAATTGACCAATTTTTAAGAATAATCTTAGAAGAAATATTAAAGAGACTTAGGAGAGAAGAAAAACTAGTTTTAGAGAAACCCCATTTGGAGTAAGACCAATACCTAGCTATGTGGTTAATACCCTTAAAATTGTACTACTTCTTAAAGGGGCGTGTGGAAAGAGTGCTACTAAAACCACCCTATTGTCTTATTTTCCCACCTACTTTTTAATTAAAATGTTAATCACATAATTATCCTTTTAGTAAAAGACTTTTAAATCCACATTTATAAATTTGTTATAACTTTAATTAAATAAACTAAAACAGAACAAAGAAAAAAAATAAAACTAACAAAACTAAACATAAATCCATCATCCTCCCAAATCATCCACGATGGACCGACGGCTATCAAATCTCCAATTTACCCTCCCTAGCAACAAACACCACCCCACTCTCCCTTCCAATTCTGATACTACCACCTCCATCCTCTCCTCCTTTTCCTCATAAACGAACGACGACGACAACCCAGATTTTAAAATCAAAGAATACCCAATTCTAGTTGGAATAAATCGATTTGGAGCAATCTGCCTCTGTATTGGAAAACTCCCCATGTGCTTCTCTCTTCCTTTCCCTTTGGTTTCTCTCTCTTTCCAAAGGAGATGCCGCCAAGCAGGTGTCAAATGTTTTGGTTTTTGATGGGGGTGGGAGGAGGTTCTGGTGCGGCTAGGGTAGTGGCAATTACGGAAGCATGAAGTTTTTTTTTATTTTTTATTTTTTTTATTTTTTTATTTTTTTTATTTTTTAAACATATTAACATTATTGTTTAAAAATTAGACATTAGAGGTTATTTTAGGAATAATGGTGGGTGGAGAAATAATATTTTAATTTTTATGGTGGGTGAAATTATAATGTGGGCGTAGAAATAGGACAATGGAGTGGGTCTATTATCACCTGTGTGGAAATCATCTCTGTTTTTTTTTTAATATATAAGACCGCTACTGTTTTTTTTGTTATTAAAAAAAAAATATATATATACACCTATGTGGTTAAATCCTTCAGTAAACTACCCAACCAAAAAATCTGAAACAGAACTGTGAATCACATTATTAAATAACAACAAAAATTGGGGGCTTACAAATAAACAGAATAAAAATTGGGATTTATTTCTAAACGGTGTTTTGTTTGGGGATTAATGCATACTAAACCCTCTGCCGAGGTTTTTTTATTTTTTATTTTATTTTTATTTCTGTAGGAAAGTTGTCTCATTGTAAATTAGGAAAGAAAACAGAAAATTGAAGTTGTTCCATTGTAAATTAGGGAAGAAAACAGAAAATTCAAGCTGTCCCATTATAAATTAGGATAAAAAAGGCTTTTTATATTAGCACTCTACAAAATGTTGAATGCACCTCCACATTAAAATTTAATATTAAATGACTTATTTACCCTACTATACAATGGCAATTTTGACCTTATAATGTTTTAAAAAAATAAAAAATTTCTAAATACACCCCAAATCACTTTTAATGTATTATTTATCTTCTTCAACTATCAAAACCCTCCGACCCTTCATTGTTGAACAAAACTCTAACTAATGAGATTACAAACATGTTAATTGAAAAAAATTATTTTTGACGAATGAAACACGAAATCGATGTTTTGGAAGCTTCACATGAGGTAAGACTTCATATTTTTTATTGTTTTAGTGATTTGACGACATCGATACTTATTTAATCTTGCTTTTGCTGCGTTATTCAAGCTTTTATGTTTGTATTCATCTTTTAGGGATCACATGGATTATATGAAGAATTAAATACCTAAAATTACCACCACATGTTAAAAACAAACGACATGGGTTTTAATGGTGGAATTGAAAACGACCCACATATGCTTTAAAGGCAGCATCTTTTGTCAAAATTCCAGTCGACATTTTTTGTCCAAATTAAATGCTTTATAAGATTTGAGAAATGTGGTGTGTATAGAAAATATGGGGCGCATGTAGAAAATGTAAGGTATATATTGAGAATGTGGGGTGTGATGGTATTATGAAGAAGTATGTGAAGTGTATTAAGATAATTTTTAATTGAAAAATCAAATGTGGGGTTTATTTAACAATTTGTAGGATGTTAATATAATAAGCCTAAAAAAAACAGAACATGATTTCGAAGTATCAGTTCGTCTCTAAGTCTTACGAATATCATTTATGGACTGTTCTATTTTCATATTCTCATATTCACATTATAAATTAGGAAAGAAATTCACAGAATTGAAATGTTCGCACTATAAACTAGGAAATAAAACAGAAAATTGAAGTTGTATAGATCATGATAAATGAGGAAAATTAACAGAAAATTGAAGTTCACCAAGTACTATGTACACTGGATTACCACACTGGTGTTACAATTTTTAAATAATCACGTTGTTTTCCTTGATAAAATCCTGAAAATCCATATTATAAAAAGCCCAGGAGTCTAAGATGTGTCTGCAAACCCATACCATATCCATATAGTGCTGGAAAGAGAGAGTCGAAGCTATAAGGCAATTGAGAAACGCACGAGAGAGAAAGGTTATGGCGACATTGGCGAGGAAGTTCTTTGTGCTTGTTTTGTTGCTCATCATCCTTCTAGCTTCCGGTAACTATGCTCATTCTCTCCCTCTCACACAAACAATTAGTAAACATATATTGGAAGAAATCAAACTCGAAACTTATTTTCTTCGTAAATCATTAGGCCGCGGTCGTCCCTATTAATTAACCCGAGGGCTTGATTTTTAACATTGAAAATTACTTAAATGATGAGTTAATATTTTATCCCCAAGCTTATTTTGAAGCTCAAAATTTAGTGAATGCATGATATATCATCTGTATTAAATTATTAATCAATCTTTTTATATATCATTTGTATTATTCACATGCAGATGAGACAGTGAAGAATACTGAAGCTATTCAAATCGGGGACTGTACAGAACTTATCGGCGGATGCACCAGGACACCTCCCTGCGTCAGAAAATGCAAGAGGCACGGTTACGATGGCGGCAAATGCTCCTTACTCCTCTGTTTGTGCAACAAGCCTTGCCCTCCATGAAATTATATTATTTTTATTTCTAAAATAATAGCCCACCATGCAAATTGCAAGGCGCTGCAATTAGTGTGGTAGGCTGGTAGCGATAGTCATAACGGTATATGAAATTTATTTATATTGTTAAGGAACATTATATGCGTATTATAATGAAATAAGATGCTTGAGATTTTGGTATCACAAATTAATGAAATTTATACGTGAACTGATCTTTTTATATATTTTGAACTTTTGAACATGCTGGAGGGCTGGAGGCAGTATAAACTCAATTAAATATCACATATAAATCATACTAATATCCACACAATCACAATCTTTTCCATGCCGAATACACAATCGCTGCATATGTGTAGATCCAATTTTCCTTCTGTCTTATGACAGATAAAAGTTCATGAGCGGCAACGAGAGTATAAACCGAAACTGATCTTTCAAAAAAAAAACAAGAATTTACAGATGGCAACAAAACTCATGGATTTCTACTTTGGGCCGGAGCCTCCAAAAACTCAATTCCAAAATATGAGTTGTAAGGGCCTATCTCTAAAGAACTTGTCCTTTTTTTTGTCACTAAAGTGCAAAATTTGTAGGTCATCTGCCAAACAAAAAATAATTGAACGTCTTAGCTTTATGAGATTTACCATATCCAAGTATATAGATGTCTATAACTAATGAGAATCCTAATTAACAGAAAACATGATTCTCCCTCTCACATGAAGCCAAAGAGCTTTGTATCCATGCCTGCCACTAGACACCCATACTTATAGTAGATGAGATGCATTGAAGTTTTGTAAATAGCCACCTCAAAGATTATTTGTTTGGAAGAGCTGGGCTTTTTTTTTTATTTTTTTTTTAAATAAATAAAATCCGACTATGCTTTGTATGAGAATTAAGAGAGGATTTCATAATAAATCTCGAAGAATTAATTAAGCAAATCGCTTATGTACGAGACATCGACAACTAACACGTGCAGCTCAAGTTCATATGACTTTGGTGGGAATCGGATTGCCTGATTTTGAGCAATTATGTTTAGTTTGTGGTTCGAATACATCTGATGTACAATTTATCCATCTGTTTTCACAAGCTCAAACGTTTAGATCCAAATTCTTATTTTTCGGTTCAACTGTGGTGACATAGCTACTTAGACATACAAACTTAGCCTTCCACTATGTTCACAGTAAGCCAAAAAGTGAGTGTGATACCAATGTATTAAACTCATATAAGAATCACACCTGTACAGCGGGCCGAAAAATTTGAGTGTGGTACCGATTATAAAACATTGTATCAAAGTATCACTCACACACTTAATTGAACTCACACTAGTGTAACATTACTGTTATAAGTATCAAACTCATACTACCTGATTCTTATATATATGCGTTACACTCACTCGAACTACTGTGGAAGGCCTTACTATGACTTAATTCAAGCTGAATCTATGTTAACAATAATGATACTTAGCCATACAAAACTAAGCGCATTTTTAATTTATGTCGCGAAGTAGCATTATTCTCACTGCAAAGGCTTTTTAATTAACCCCTAATTTTTAGCCTCTAAGGCACAGCTTGTTGAGCCTTGAACTAGGTCGACACTGGGTCTGTATGCATTTTTTCTACAAAATCCCTGAATTGAGAAGCAAGACAAGTTCCCACATGATTGTCTAGATTAAGGCCGAAAAAAAGAAAATTTCACTGGAAAGGATAGAGACTGTACTAGCAGCCAAGAGAAGTACGAGAAAAAGAATAATTGACACAAGCCAGCTTCTTACGGTGTACCCCTGTCCACTATTCTAAAAATCCCCACCTAAGCGCTATGCCTCAACGCACCGTCCGACTAGTGCTTGACTTCTTTTAGAACCTTGTCCCTGTCATGAAAGTTGCTCCCAGCCTAAGGGTGATAGGTGAACTTTTGGACTTTGGTTGTCGAAGCAAAGATGGTAGGAAATTTCCGACAAAGTTACGGATAAATTATGAGATCATTCACGTTAAGACTTTTCTTGGACAGAAAGGGAAAAAGGCCCTTCAACAGAGCGGTATATTATAATGCGGGTACAAAATAGATGATGTATTTAGCCAAACAACCTGGGAACTCATCATACAAATCAAATTTTCCATTATTTTCAAGTAGAATTGTGCGACGTCCGTCTAAATCTCCACTTCAATAAAAACGAGATCATGTGTATAAACTACTCTTCAACCAAACTCATAGCAAGCATCAAAGTGCTAAAATTTCGGAGGCACTCTTTGACAACCAATGCCTATGCTGCCACTAACGCCATGTGCTCTATGAGGTCCAAAACTCGGTTGCTGTAAGAAATACAAAAGCGTGATTTAGTCATACGCATTGAATTAGACACCATAGACTTTGAATTAACAGATACCGTGGGCAGCAAAACTGTAATATGCATGCAAAGCGTAGAGTGTGTACCTGTATCCCCACTCGTTGTCGTACCACGAAACAAGCTTGACAAAGGAGGAACTGAGTGCCAATCCAGCCTTGGCATCGAATATACTAGACCTGGAATTTGAGGAATAAATTAAAGACAGATCAGTAAAGAACTTCCACAACTGAATCTTACCGAGTAGATTCATGCTAGTGCCGCTTTCCTTTTGAAATAAGCTTAGGAAAAAGAAAAGGATCCTACCTTGAGTCACCGACAAAGTCATTGGAGACAACATCTTCTTCTGTGTATCCAAGGATGCCTCTAAGTGGCCCATCAGCAGCATACCTTCATGTAAGATATCAAAGTGAATGAGCTATCCAAAGAAGGGAGTAAGAAAGAAGCATAAAGGCAGATACTATACAAACAAAATGCAGAACATGCACCTGATCGCGGCTTTGACATCCTCATATGAAGAACTCTTCTCAAGTCGACAAGTTAAGTCCACAACAGATACATTAGGAGTTGGGACACGGAAGGCCATACCAGTGAGCTTTCCATTGAGTTCTGGTAGAACTTTTCCAACTGCCTACATTTCCAAGAAACAAAAGAGATTAGCGTACCTTTAGACCCCGAATATAATTTAAAACGCCAAAATATCTTAGGTTAGTATCACCAAGAATCTAATTTCATGTATAGTACCTTTGCAGCACCGGTAGAACTAGGGATGATGTTCTGTCCAGCTCCTCGGCCTCCTCTCCAATCCTTCATTGAAGGGCCATCGACTGTCTTCTGTGTTGCTGAACGTGTAAAACCATCAGTAAGTTAAACCCCATAACAAGTGATCTACAACGCACATACTTGAGTTTTAGAGAGAGAGAGAGAGAGAGAGAGAGAAACCTGTAGTTGCATGCACAGTGGTCATCAAACCTTCAAGAATACCAAATTCCTCATGAATCACCTACAAAATAAATTTAACGAGGTAAGATATGGCAAGAGGCCGTAGCTTGTTATGAAGTGCTAGCAACAGACATAATAGAGATAACAAACTATTTGGTGACCAATGCTAAAAAGAATTATAATTGGAAGGAAAAAGATATAATAGCAGACATGTTTTTAGATAACATCTAACATCCTGAATGATAGTTAAAATTATACTGGAGCCAAAAGTTAATATCAATAGTTTATAAGATGCAACCAAACCTTGGCAAGAGGAGCAAGGCAGTTGGTGGTACAGCTTGCATTTGAAACAATGTCCATGTTTGGCTTGTATTTATTCTCATTTACTCCTACCACAAACATGGGTGCATCAGCTGATGGGGCGGATATTACCACTTTTTTTGCACCACCCTGCAAAAGAGAAGCAATCAGAGATTAACTTGGTGTGCCAGTAACGGGCAAAACAGTGCAGAAAATTGACAAGCAACAAACCTTTTTATGTAATGCCGCCTTCTCAAGTGTTGTAAAAATCCCAGAAGATTCAACAACATACTCAACCCCATAATCACCCCAAGGAATCTCAGCAGGATCTCTGGATAAGGTTCAGAAGTTAATTCCAAAACAAATAGCTCCATATGATACTATTACAATAAGAAAAGAAAATTCTTTTGTCCACAACATTCTCTAGAGTAATAAATTACTATTGAAAATCACAGCACAATACCTTTTGCTCACAACTTTGATTTCCTTCCCATTTATTTCCAAGGTGGAATCATCCACAACACTAATTGATCCATCAAATATTCCATGTGTAGAGTCAAACTTAAACATGTAAGCCTGGACATGGAAAAAATGAAAGGAAAATTAAACCTTCATAAGAATCAAGGAAAAACACAAGAGCATTCTTGTCAGTAATAAGTTTGAAACTGGGTATACGAAGGGAGCAAAATGAAAACCCACGAAAAAAATCATCAATTTTTTACTTTTTACTTGCATGAAAATAACTGACAAAAATATCTAAAATTTCAATCTTTCAGTTACTACATACAAGATCAACTGTACCAATATTAACAGAAAGAAAAACAGGGTAATTGGAAACTGTTCAAATATGACACTTCCTATAAGTTGACTCTGTTCCACATCTAAGCACAAATTCCATAAGACTTTTTTAGTGCGGTCAAGCTTTCAATACCCAAACAGAGACGACACTGTCTAATGAACATCACTCTAATCTTAAAACATAAAGAACAACTGGCAACGATATGGCACTATTTGCTATGTAATTATGACAATGGAAATTAGCATATTGCAAATAAACACTGTTAATGCTACATCCTTATTGCTTACCATGTACTTAGGATCAACTAAAGGATCATTGACTGCTACCACTTCTATATCATCTCTAGTGGTTGCAATCCTTAGAACCAACCTTCCGATTCTACCAAAACCTGCAGGAATAGTGATTTCAGCATATACCATCACCTTTTCTAAGCCAAGACAATCTAAACATTATTAAAATGTAAACAGTGAGTTATTGATATATCAGCAGTACTATGACTAACAGCTAACAATTGTTTAGCATCCAGAAACAATTAAAGAAGCTAATGAGAAAAGCAAAAACAGTAATATTGAAATTATAGTCAAACAACTTATTACTTAGTAATCAAACTAACCTAAACTAAGCAAAGAAAACATCAATCATGCCTACAGACAAGCAAGAGAACGCACAACTTCAACGAACTTACCATTGATTCCGATCTTTGTCTTCCCACCACTCCCTGATTCTAAACAAAACAAACCAATCAAATGTAAGCTTCGGAGCAATATAAATCAATTCCATGTTTGAAAAGTATTTTTGGAGTTCTTACTCTGAACTGTGGGTGGCAGTTCAGTGGCTGTGGCCTTGATGGGTTGGACGCTCCTGGCGCTGCATATCCTAGTAAACATAACATATATCACAATCTATTACAAACAAAGCCTCAAATCAAAAAACCAAAAAGTTAAACAGATTAAATGAGACCGATTTGCTCAACTGTAAAGATGATGACCCGCTTGGGATGGAAGTGCCAAACATGGATGATTGCACCTTGGGACAGTTCAGATTGCGACTGAACCCGACGCTTGACACCTGAACATCAAATAACACAAAATTAAAACAGAGAAAAATAGAAGCTGCATTTGCTATTTATTGCTTTAGTGAGTACTGATTTCCTCTTTTTCATGAAATAACTCGGAAAAAAAATTAAAAAAATATAAAAATCATAGAGCTATTTAAAGCTAGAAAAACTCAACTAAATTACTACTAAATAAAAGAAGAAAATTTACTAAAATTTCAAAACAATATCAGCACACAGACACTAGAACATCCAAATTTGTAAAATTGAATACAAGCAGAAATTCAAACCATTAAACTTCATAACAAAAATTGGCAAAAAATCAAATAATTTATTCAAAAGACTACATTTTTCAGTCCTTTGTTTCACATACGAAATATACCGATATACAACAAAATTCTGAAATGCTTGAAGCAATACGACGACGTTTTGGAACAGTTAGGTGGTGATTCGCCACAAACAGCTGAGGGGAGTGAAAAAGCAGACCTTGAAACAGGCGGGGGCGGACGCTGCGAGTTCGGGGCGGGAGGCTTCGATCAACGGAGCTGAGACTGTAGATCTGAGCAGAGAAGAAGCCGCCATTTGTGATCGGATCGGAGCCCTCTTACTCTCTCTTCGTCGGAAGCAAATGGAATGAAAAACCCTAAAAAGCGAGAAGCTTTTAAGCAGCTTTTGGGGACTCCAAACAGCCCACCACCAGAACCCAAATGTGCTTTTTGTTTTTATATTTTTTAATTAAAAAAATATGAGAAGTGTGAGAAAGCCTGCGGAGGTTCTTATGGAGCTCTCCTGAGAAACTCTCTCTCCTGCCTCCTCTCTTTCTGCACGTTCCTTAAGGGAATAATCTCCTGCGAACCACCTCGAAACCTTGATGGATTTTAACCGTTGCTTTATCGAGGCTTTGAAGACAGACGGTTGATATTTGAGGATGTATGGCTTATGATGAGAATGGAAACAGCGGGTGTGCAGCTGTGTAAATTACGTAGGTGAGTTTGTCGTGACATGGGGAGGAGAGAGAGGATCTCGTAGTCCTCGACGGGTGACAGTTGGACCTGTGTGGGCCTTTTGGGGCTTTTACCTTCTTTTAGATTCCGGTCCAACAGGCGGCCGGTTCACGTTCCCGGTCCATTGCACTTGTTTTTGTTATGAGCCGGACTCAACAGGGGAAGATGTTCGTGTCCGTCTAAAGAATCACGCCATCTTTTGGTAATAATTCAAGAATAATAATAGGGAGATCAAATTTTTTAAATCAAATAAGATGTCACTAATAAGAAATAAGCACGTTAATCGATACTTAATTAATAATCAAATTATCTATAACCACACCATTTAGTTTGCAAATTTGGTTTAAAAAATTTAGTCTACCTAACATTACTTATAATTCAATCATCAATATTCATATTATAAAAATTGATTTAAAACTTTAGTCTTCTTGCCATTACCTTTATCTATATTAGAATTACCAAACTATCCACCGAATTCAAAACTTAAATCTTTAATTATGCGTTAATAAAATGGAAGACGGGGTGATTTAGGTAAAGAAAATATTTTATTTTGCGAAGTATAGCAACCGTATACGATAACAAGCACAAAAGATGTAGTTGAGTTGGATGTGTTTAGTGTGTGGGAATAGAACTTAGACATCCATGTGATTCGTTCGTGTGCATACAAGAGGTTTTCCCTCTCTTCTTGTTTTTCTTTTGTATAAGGTTCCAAACTTTCTTTCATGCAATCAAAGAGTCAGTTACATTTGTTTATTCCATACAATACGTTTTAGGTTTAATTATTGGGGCTAATGAATTACACGAGAGTGACCAGAAGAAGTTGAAATGTTTTTGTAAGTCTTATCGACTCCCAAAGTATGGACTGTCATAATGAAGCTATCAGCTGTTCCCCTTTTTAATAAAAATTACCCTAAATATCCCAACTTTCTTAGTTCGCTTAACTTCTAAAAAAGGAGTACGTATGGATCCGATGCTATCTTGGAACTTTGAAAAATCATTGCATCTTGATTTGAATATGGTTGTTCAGGAGTAGAGGGAGGAATCCAATTGCCAATTATTTCGTTGACCAACATGTGTTACTAGTAATTTATTGCAAAAATTGATATATATGTGAGACATAACTAAAATATATGACGCACTAAATAAATGGTGTTCAACAAAGTCATACTAAACATAATTCACACGCAGCCATGGAGGATTGAAACTTGGACGTTCAACCTCAAAGTCTAACTCGAAATTTAAACTCGTACTAGAAGATTACCATGGACCGAAAAACGTAAGTTCAGTATTGTTACTCGAGTCTAACACTTGGAAAAAACGAATTTTAATAATTATTTGTACTTATGGGTTAGTTATTTTTCTTGAAGGGAGAGGAATAATTTGATATGAAATCTCTTACCATCGACAAAAGAGAAGTATCGACATCTAACGAGTTTTTTTTTTTTTAACAAACGATATTATGAGATGGGAAATGCGCTAAGCCTCACAATGAGATTGTAATAATGTGATTCAAAGAAGTTTTTGGCGAAAATTGAACATAAGATCTCTACTTGACCATGTATAGTACTAAGTGGCTATACCAAGCTTATTAAGTTAGGTAAATTTAAACAGGATCAAGTTCTAAATCTTAAGTCCTAAAATCAAATTTTTTTTTTTTGTCAAACCTAAAATCAATTTGAATGCCGCAGAAATTCTATTATATTTCAGTGTATTTTATTCATTAAAATTTTTAGCCCGTTAAATGTCACATCCCAATCTCAATTCCGCCGTAGCACGATATTGTTCGATGAAGCCAGTGAGTTCCCAAAAGGCCTCGTGATATAGGAGTTGGACATGTACATATAAGGCACATCACCCCTTCTCCATTGGTCGATGTGGGATGTTACAATCCACTCCCCTTAAGGGCCTGACATTCTCATCGTACCACACGGCAGAGTGGCTCTGATACTATTCTATCACATCCCAGTCTCGACTCCGCCGTAGCACGATATTGTCCGCTTTGGACCCCAGCCACGCCCTCATGGTTTTGTTTCTGAGAACTCACGAGCTACTTCCCAGTGGGTCACCCATCCTGGGATTGCTCTCGCCCGAACTCACTTAAGTTCGGAGTTCCAATGGAACCTGAAGCCAGTGAATTCCCAAAAAGCCTCGTGCTATCGGAGGTGGACATGTACATATAAAGCACATCACCCCCTCTCCGTTGGTCAATGTGAGATGTTACATTAAACATTTTGGTCAAAGAATTTTTAATCAAAAATTTAATAACAACAAAAAAAAAAAAAAAAAAAAAAAAAAACCCTGAAGTACAGAATATACTAGAAAATATCTAAATACCACCACTAACTTACCAACCCTTCAAATCCGAACCGCACAAACCTGCTTATGTTATTTTGTGTTTGTCGCCGGGGGGATCAAAGTGGGGACCTTCATCGTAGAAGCAGAGGAAAGTGTCGATAATCTAAATTATCGACATTGATTATTGAATGTGATATCTCAGCGTCGAGGCCACGCGTTGGGCACACAGTACTAATTTGGCCTTTGCTTTGTTGGTGTGTGAAGTGGTAGGTAGGGTTGAAAACAAACAAATACAGCTTTGCACGTGGTCTTCCCTAGAAGTAGGAAGATACTCCATGCATGCACAACAATAAATTAATCACGTGCGGCCATTCGCATTTGATTTTAACACTCTTTATGACGTTGATTAAGAACTAAAAGCCGGAAGAGAAATCGATTACGCACACGCACACGCACACGTTTGACTGACCTTAGCATGCATCTTAGTATAAGGTTAGGAAGGTAAAAGCCGGACGGCATATATGCTTGCAAAGTAACAAGTGCAATTCTTGCTTTCGGGAATGACATGATATGTTCGCTGTCTCCGTATAAGGTTATGGCATTTCTTAGGCACAACCGCACAAGTTTGGACTACTACACAAAACATCTGTTTGATGTCAATGGGTGCTTGGCTTTGTTCTCACATGGTGACAACGTGTAACATGATAATGAAGTGGACATTATTCGCTCCCTAATGAAATACTTAATTATGGGACCATCCATATAGTCGATAGTACCTGTAAACCTCAATAAAGAGAGACTTTTATGAAAGGGGTTTAGCGGCTACCACAATAGCAGTGTACGCGGTCTCTTTCATAAGCAACTATTATATATAGTCTCAACATTTTTCATTGTAGATTTAGGTGTGCGAACTAGTTGTAAGCCTCAGTTATTAGATTATGGATTCCATAGAAGGCTTAGAAAATAAAGAAAGTTGTTGGAAGAGAAACATTCAAAGTTACCCATCAAATATAGGCACACCAATAATAGTCTATAGCCTACTTGGTTATAAGCTTATATTTGAATGATAATTGTAATTAGATGCCTACATTATTGAAGGAAAAATTTTGTCCTAGCTAAGAATATGTGAGGACATTTGAACACATAAGCAAACTAATAACACTTTAAAGTAGACATGCATTCAAAAACAATTCTAAAACCCATGATTTTCAAAGCCTAGTGAATGGTGAACCACAAGACTGCTTAACAACATTAAAGAGAAGAAAGGATTTTGAGATTTATTACCCTTGAAGCTCATCCTTGTTTACACAAAGGATTCACCCAAGTGGAGGGCCTTCAAGTCACCTCCTAGCTCCTTAGATCTTCCTTGTGATTTTCTTCCTTTTGATACTCCTTTGCTCCTGGAGGATGTGAGGAAAGGATCTCCAAGAACACCAAAGGTTTAGTGTCTCAAAGTCTCCACACCAAGGATGAGGTGTGAAGATGAAATGGATGACTTAGAGGAAGAAAATATTGCTAGCTATTTTTCCCCTAAGTGGCCGGCCTCTTTAGAGAAAAAGAGAGAAAAGGTTTCTCTTCTTTGCCTCAAGAAAACCCTAATGAGGGAATGACTATAAAGTTACCTTTATACCACTTCACAAGTGAGTGGCAAACTTGTTTTTGGGCTATTTTTCCATTCAGTTTTAGTTGTCACACAACATAAACTCAATGGGCCTTATGGACCAAAAACCCTTTTGGGCCCCGAAACCTGAAACTAACTTAAAAGCCCAATATGAACCTTTCGTATAATTAATTAATCTTGACCATTCTCAATTAAACCATTTAATTGCTTATCCATCTCATTTATATTTCTTCACTTTCATCCTTACTCGGTGTACGATCCATTATGTTCCAATTAGCGAGGCAGTGGGCGATTGTTACTCTTAACGATCGATTGTGAATTGAAATGTGATTTCAATTCTCCCTTTGATAAAGATTAGTGTTTGCTAATCTTCAGGGCTTCCACAAACCATGAGTGACACCTAACAATATGTCATGGCTACCTAAGCTAAGTAGAAGTGGTTGGAGAACCTATCCAGTTACAATTACAACGCAATACGTTCCTTCTCTAATACAATACTCTTAATCACATTATTTGAGTGATAGTTTGTTTCATGTCTATTATCCAATGTGATACTTCTCTATATGATTCAATTGAATATGATTTGGAACAAACTTCCTAAGTCATATTCATATGCTTTGGCCAAAGACTCTCGAATCATATTTCAGAGTATTCTCCCTCCACCATGGAAGGTTAGAGATCCCTTGTTGTGCATTCATATGCCTACATGACTAGATAGCTTGACCCCAACAATGTCGTGGACACTCTCGATGGAATGCCTTTGACATGATCAAAGATCAAGGGCCTAACCATTAGACATCTATGATGCCTCAGGTCAAATGGCTACTTTGCATATTGCAACTTATGAGTTCTTACATGACATGTATGTTCGAACTCCTTTTTTATCGTTGTTCAGTGTACTCAATTACCTTTTGAGCACCTATGTGTTTGTCAGTGTCCAATACTAAATGACTTGAGACTAGTCATACTCACGTTTGAATTAACATAACACATATTAACCTAAGTGGATTGTCAATGCCCAATTGGCAATCCTATGGCTAGGAATGTTTTAGGAATGAACATAAAAGAAAGGTCTCGTTAATCTAACTTTACTTAGATCACTTCTCTCTTAGATTAAATACATTTCTTGGATTCCCTTATTGCTTAAACACATAATACAATAAATAGTGATTAACAATAAGCTTTGCCCTTCATTAAACATTTAATAGTTTAATACAATAAGTATTCCAAAAGCTATTACATCAAATGAGTGGCTTTGTGGGCATACTTCCAACAAATATAATAAGAAATCAACACACATGAGTAGTTGTTTACTAATCAAGAGGTTAAAGTTGTATTGGGAACTCATGATACATGCGATTATATGTTGCTACTTGCCTCTCAACGCACAAATGAATATAAGAAATGAAAAAAAGTAGCTAATTCATGGTTGAAAATTTTGTTTGGAATTGCTTATGTAGGAAACAATTATCCTCACAATGCTTATAGTGTTTTTATCACAAATATGTAGAGATTTACATTAACAATCTAAGTGTTTCACATGGAAGCGCTTATTGGAGAAGCACCTGACTTAACCCATAATTACTTTTAAGATTTTCTGCTTAACGAATTTTTAATGCAATTCTGAATGTCAAAAAGTGATTTTACTTAAAAAAACAATCTCAAACATTTTCTAAATATTAGAAGGCAAAACACCAATATTGAAACATATTACTTTGATTTTAGATTTTATATGATCATTTTGTATATGTTTTCTTACTCTCCTGTCAACTTTTCTCATCTGTCTTCCTTCTATCTCTATTCTCTTCTATTAAAATCACGGCCATATGTAGATTTCGAGTACTCATTGTATATAGTATATATACGCAAATGATATTATTTAATTCATGTTAAACTTAGATTGGTGTAGATATTTTGGTATCGCATCATGTATGCAAGATTGCAAGTGATCACCAAACAATTTCGTTATTTTTTTCCAAGTTGTCAGTAATTCTTACATGATGCTAAATGTTAATATACTTAATATAGTAATTAGGTTTGCATGCATCAAATTAGGTTAGTCAAGTGATTTACGCGAGCTTGATGCAGCACTTTAGGTTAATTATTAGGTTTTGGGCTGGTAATAGTTTTCTTCTCTTCCAAGTTTTATCATGTGTTCTTGAGGTTGTATGTTTGTATTTTGTGTTCATTTACATTTGAACATTCATGATTTCAAGTAACCAAACTTATATATTTTCTACAAATAACGTTAGAATAAAATTGATAATTTATGAAGGCGTAATAAAAATAAAATTAACTTTCTATTTTTTTTATGCAAACGATATTGAGAGAACAAAATTAAACTCAGAGCCTCGTACGCGAAGATAAATTATCTTAACCAAGTTATTAACCTCTTGCAAATTACTTTTTTACTTGATGTAGAATTTATGTCTCAAAAAAGAAAAGAGCAAAAACAGAAAGTTTTTAGTTTATTAAGTAAAGAAATTTAGGGATACCACATTTTGAAACTATTTTTTGTAGATCACATGATATATCGATTGATGGTTCAACTGTTTTTAATGATTTAAAAAATGAATCCAACCATCAACCGTCAAATCATGTGTTCTATAAAAAATAGATTTAAAAATTTGGTGCCTTTAGAATCATCTGAAAAGTAAAATGAAGAAAGTTTCAGCATTGGTTAGGCATGAAAAGCCAAGTGTCATTCTCTGACAAGCTCTGCCCAACGAAGAGTGGCATTGCCACATTCCCGGCAACCATTGTCAATTTTCCACCTTCCGTTTCGTATATAACATTTCAGCATTCTTTCCTCTCTCGAGATCAAAAATAAAAAATAAAAAAGAAATCCATTCTCTCCTCTTTCTCTTTAGCATCGGCCCCTGGGAAGGAGGAAGTGAAGGAAACTATTTCCTCCTTCTCATTGCACCTCTTTGCGCTGGTAATCCAACTCTTCTGCCTCTTTGAAAAATTTATCTTCCCATTTATGTTGTCAAAACGTGAATAAAGATCGTTGATTGTACGAGATCATGCATGTTTAAATGTAATAACATAGCTTGACGCACATTTTTAACTCTTAGTATAACAACGCAAAATGTCACATATATGATTAGAGATCACCAATTTAATTATGCATGGAATAAAATTTATATATGCATATATATATTGTATTTCTATGTGTTTGTTTTGGATTGGCATGTTATAGGGTTTAATTTCGGTTTTCTCGTATGTTTGTGTTATTTTGCTTTATTACTCTTTGCAAAGCAAGGGTAAGGCTGCGTAGACGTTCCCCCAACCCCCACTCTCGCAAGGTGGTGAGCCTTGTTGGCCTGCGGTCGCCTTTTTTTACTCATTGTTGGTTAGCTTTATGTTCTGTGGATAGTTTATCATATGCAATATATAGTGAAGAACTGCAGCTTTTTTATGGGGTGGTTCATTTGTTTTGAGCTTCGGATGTTGTCAAAGCGGAAATATGTTTGATTCAGGTTGCAAATTTTCGTATTAGGGAACAAATGGATTAAATCATTGTTTACAGCCTTAAAACTGCGATGAATTGCCCGGTATTGGATTTAATTTGGGAACTTGATGAATACTGCTGTAAGAAATTAATCTTGATGTTGTATATCAGATGCTAGGATAAAGATCCAACAAAATTACGAGGATGGCTGTCAGCTATAAATATTGGAATGACTGTGTTGATCCCCACGACCTAGAAGAAATGTGGAGTAGTCCTTATGTGGCTGCAGAATGGTTAGATGCTGGAGAGACCAAAGGCCAGAAAGTTCACATCTCGCGTGATCCCGATGGAAATGCTTACTTGACACAGATCGAGATGAAGGTGAAGCAGTTGTAACTACATTGAAGGAAATGACAGTTACTATTAGTTTAACTAAGAAGTTTTGAAATATGAGACTAGGCAATTAGCCGATTACATTTTCTTTTACAACTGTTAGTATCGTTAACGGGAACAATTGTTACTAAAAAGGCTAAAGAGAATTCTTTTGGAATAAATTAGGCACAGACCATTTGCTTCCGAATTTGTTGAATAATTTACCTTGCATCAAATGGCTGTTTTGCAGGCTGTGGCTGAGATCATCATCCGCCGGCATTTTGGTTCACAAATAGATCCTGTAAGTTTTCTATGACAAGAAAAGATTAGCGAGTCTGTTTCCCTTCTATAATGTGTTTTAATCAGCCTGAATTGAACACACTTTTTCCTTCATCCAAAAGAATAAAAGAATGGACGTTTCCTGCATATACGTCTGGTCGTCGCAATTGAGTCATCAGCTGCTGTGAATGCAGCTTCAATTTCTGCAGAAAAATAAACATCCCATTGCTACGCGGCTATGTATTTTCTTTCCCCTTAATTTTTTTCCTTTTGTTTCCTGCAGGATATGATTTGTGCTATTTCTGAACTTGCAAGTGATAGACAGCCCCTTGCTACACGGTATGATAAAAAATCTAAGTCCACCTCTGTAGGGATCATGCAACTTTTTCCAAAGACTGCTGACTGGCTAGCTAGGTACAGCCTTTATGAACTGATTTGATTTGAGAACAGACCTCTTAAATGGACCAGCAATGTTGGTTATCTACTTTTTATGTAATTTGGAGCAATGACGATGTAAGTGAAACTTTCTTGCAGTGATTTGGGTTACCATGCATATGATATTCAAGGGAATCACGATCTTCTGTTCAAGCCTTTTGTAAATGTATATTTTGGTGCTGCGTATCTTAAATGGTTAGCAAAGTTTGATAACAAGTAAGTTACAAAATATAGTGTTCGTCTGATCATTTTTTGGTATCTGGTTACATGTGGCTCCTAGGAGTGTGAACTTGGTCATGTCCAGCTACTAAGATTAGTATTGATATATACTTCCGAGTTCCGTCTTTGTTTGTAGAGAAAGAGGTGAAGAGTTCATAGTTAGGGCATATAAAGGTGGTACCAAGAAGGCGACTCACAAATCAACTTTGCAGTATTGGCAACGGTATCTTTCAGTCAAAGAAAGTCTTCCATCCAGGTTGCCGTCTCCTCTGTATCACTATAATCTGGAACTTGGTTTAAGCATTTTCCGTAACGATAGTTTTGTTTTTGACAATGTAAATGATGCATTGAAATGTTTTCCACTCAACTGTATAAAGGTTTAGAATGTTTGGTGAAGAATTGGAGCCAAGTTAGAAATTGTTGTGCAGTGAATGACGTATTATTTGTAGCGAAAAGAAAACAATGTGTTATGTTTGTTGAATTATGAAGTCTCATGGTTAAGTAGAAGCTAACTTTTTTCAGATATATTCCATTCTGATAACGGTGTATCACACCTTTGTGCAGAAAATGTTTTGAAGGTCATCCATCTCCAATTCATGGTTCTACTTCTAATGCCCATCATGCTGCGCCGACTGCACCCTCACACAACACAGGTTGGTCCTCTTTCCAGTTACAGACCGAGCTACTGTTATTCGCATCAACTGATAAATCTGTTGTAGAAAAATATATTATGTTTTGTTTAGTACGAACATTGTAAAGAGAACATTTGTGGAGGTGGCAGTCCTTCAGTTGGGACGGATGTTACTAATCCAACCATGTTTTGTTTTGATAAGAATTTCTGTCGTTTTTATTCCTCATTTCATCAGGTCATCATGTTTATTGGGATGCCAGAGCTTCCCCAGAAGACATGGCAGAAATGTGGAATCATCATGACGTCTCTAAAGAGTGGAGCAGGACTGGAGAGAAAAAAGGAAAAGTACGATTCTCCATTGACGAAAAGAAAAGACCATATCTTTCTCGTGCAGAACTGAAGGTATGAGTTTAGAAAGACTGGTTTGGAGTTCAGGATTATATTTCTATGGCTATCGTTGTGAATGAAATCAAGCTTAACATGTCACCTAAATGATATGGACTTCTTGCAGGCAGTTGCAGATATCATACTCACAAAGCACTTCAGTACAAAGCCAATGAAAGCTGTAAGTATAATCTCTAAGTTGTGAAATATGTTTTCGACTGTTTTGGACACCACTTATTACAACCTGGTTCTTCATCTGAGATATGTAAAAGCCTGGAAGATAATAAAACTATTTGTCATTTTCGTCTTGTGTTCTTCAGTTTCATAAGCATTTCTATCCTCATTCAGTTCACTTCTTTGACTCGAACAATCAGTCTTTTACTTTGTCATTCTTCTTTTCGGGGGACTTATTTTTTGCACAGTCAGTTCTTTGTGCTCTTGCAGAGGTTGTTAGCTTGCGTTTCCTGAATGGTGTCGGTCCACGTGCTGGAATAATGGGAATCGACTATTCTACAGCTTTATGGCTTTACAAGTATGTCAATCTCATAAAAAGAACAAAATTTCTTAATTTGAACCGAGAAGCATGCTCGAACAATCTGTATAGAGATCAAGATCTTAGCTTGTCATGGGTTCCAATGTTTGGAAATGTCACAGCAGATTATTTTGAATTTTTACTATGCACTTAAACTTCCACGTTGCGTGCAGCGAGATGGGCTTTAGAGCATATAAACCTAATCAAGCCGATGATATTTGCAAGCCATTTTTCTCGATGTACTTTGGTGCAGCCTATTTAGTATGGTTAGTGGAATATGAAGGGAGGTAAGTAAGTTAGAGGATTAGTTTATCATTGGAAATAATTTTTTGATCGCCTAATATTGACATCGTTGACCATGTTATGTCTAATTTGATGGTCATAATAAACGAGCAGGTTAAGAACTCCGGAGTTTGTTGTTCAGGCTTATATCTTGGGGCCAAAAAATGTGAATCTTCAGGAGTCAGGTCCACAGTGGCTCAAGTTTGAACAAGCCTTGAGCCACTATGGAGACGCGAAGAAGTGTATTGAGTACGTACCATCTCACTTCACTTGTAAAAATTCAGAATCTTCTGTTTATGACTGATGAATCAACCTTGTCGTTGTAGGGAGCACAGGAGCTGCTCTATCATGTAAGCTGATGAAAATCACGTACATTGCCACCTTCGGTTGTAAAGGGTTCCATCCTTCGGATTGAGCAGAAGCATACATGAAAAACTCGAATGAATTGAGTAAAATGCTGCCAGGATATAGAACTGGTTCTCTTATAGAATTGCTTTTGTGATATTTTTGAAGAGCTGCTTTTTGTTTTTGGCAAAAACTATGTCCGAGTACAAAATATTAACACTTTGGTGCGTCTGTTTTCTGTTTTCTCAAAAGAGGATAGTTCTTTTTGTTAATCATCATTGTATCCTTCTGTAAAATGACTCAAAAACAAAAACTTAAACTCTAAAACATCATATTATTTGCTCTAACCTCAGAATTAAACTCTAAAACAAAAAATTAAAGTCAAAATTGGATGCTGCAAAATCAAATTATGATAAATGCATGTGCTCAGCTCCCCTAATTAAGAATAATCCTCAAATCACAGTCAAAATCTTGATCATATCGGTGTTAATGTCATCACTTCACAGTCAAGATCTTGATCATATCAGTGTTAACGCGGTGCAACGCCACAACAGAGTCTCCAGTCTTGCAAAGTCCCTTTGCTTTTGCATGTTGAATGGCAAAATGTATACTCTCTTCGGTGGACTCAGCATGAGAAGCCCTAATGGGACTTGAGCTGAGAAGAGGCAGAACTCCCCGGTAAATAAGGCCATGCCTCGCTGGAGCTGCATTGCTGCAAGACCACTCGAAAGAGTCTGTTGTTATCTCAGGCACCACCACGGACAAAATTGGCATACTTGGCCTGTACTTAGCCACCAGCTTAGCCGTGCTTCCTCCTTTGGTCAGGACTAAAATCAGTGCCGCCTTGATGCAATTCGCTGTCTGAACTGCTGAGGAGGCCAAGCTCTCTTGTGGGGACATAGGCATTGCTGCAACTTCCATCTTTCTTTTGAAAAGCTGCCCATAATTTATAGAGTCCTCAGCAGAAACACAAATTTTGGCCATGGTTTGAACTGCAATTTCTGGATAGGCTCCCGCTGCTGTTTCACCGCTGAGCATCACGCAGTCAGTTCCATCAAGAACTGCATTGGCAACATCGGTGGCTTCAGCTCGTGTGGGACGAGGAGACTTGACCATGGATTCTAACATCTGAGTAGCAGTCACGATCGGCTTTCCTAGTCTGTTGGCCTTCTCTATCATTAATTTCTGAGCTAAGAATATCTTCTCGATTGGAATCTCCATTCCGAGGTCACCCCTCGCCACCATAAACGCATCCGAATTTGCAAGAATTTCATCAAAGTTGGAAACCCCTTCTTGATTCTCAACCTACCAAAGAACAAAACACAAAACTCCATAAGAATCAGAAATACAAAAAGTTAAAACTCTGAAACCAAATAAGGTTTAGCGTTTAGTCTAAAATAATTTTCAACCACTTACCTTGGACATGAGCATTATATTCTTTGCATGCTCCCCCAACAATTTTCTGACCTCAAGAAGGTCTGAACCTTTGCGAACGAAAGAGAGTGCGATCATGTCAATCTTATTGGGAACCCCCCACTCCAAGATATCAACTTTGTCCTTCTCTGTTAGTGTTGGCAGATCAACAACCACTCCAGGGAGATTGACATTCTTCTTCTCACCCAACTCTGCAGAGTTTTCACAGCGACAATGCACCAAACCATGCTTCTCGTCGCAAGCCAGAACCCTCAGAGTAATTTTTCCATCAGCACACAAGATATCGGTTTGCGGGTTCACATCCTCAGCCAACCTTTTGTAGCTCATACAGATCAAACTCTCATCACCAAGAATGTTATAGTCAGTAGTGATGGTGATCTCTTGACCTTGTTTAAGATTTATAGACTTCCCGTCTTTCAGAAATCCTGTTCGAATTTCTGGACCCTGTAGAAAGAAAATAACACAATTGTTAGCCAATTGTTCACAATAATCACAAGAAGGAAAAGGAAAGAAAAGAAAAAATCATCAAACAATTTCTCATCTTTTTTTTTTTTCAAAAATCAGAATCTCAACAAGTAATTGCATGAGATTTTACCTTAGTGTCCAACATGACGGCGCAGAGGATGCCGGTGTTGTTCATGGCGGTCCTAAGATTATCCAGAGTTTCTTGATGGTAAGCATGAGTACCATGTGAGAAGTTGAAGCGAGCCACGTTCATCCCGGCCCTCAGAAGCTTCTCCAGCATCTCAACAGACCGCGACGACGGCCCCAACGTGCACACGATCTTAGTCTTAGGCCTTCTATCCCCCACAACTTCAAGCACCTTCTCCATTGCCATCACAAACCAAACTTCACAGAAAGCAAAAGGTGTAGGAAGGGTTTTGGGTAGGGTTTTGAAACAAAAGGTTTCTTGGGCAGGACGTCTCGTGTGAGTTGTGACTTAAAGCGTTGAAAGATGAGATATATATAGGGGTGTTACAAACTTATTGTAGGGACTTTTGCGTTGGGGTTTTCCTATTGCAATTGGCACATTCCCTTTATTCCCGAGTGAGCAAGGAAAAAGAAATTGAATTTATTTTCTGTGTAATTATTATTATTGCTTTGGACCAAAGGACTTTCCTAGTTAATCTCTTTGTTTGCCTTGGACCCGAAGGCCGAAATTATTAAAGGGAATATAAAATCTCACATATGATTATAGAACACTCTTAACATATTCAGACTCCCAACCTCAACTTCTCGTAGGAAAGAAAAAAAACCTAATAAATTCAGCATTCATGTGTTTCTTGGAGGATACTTTGTTTTCGGTTTTGATTTATTTGGAAAATTATGTACCTCCCTAATTTTTTGCGTACTCTACCTTCTTCTTTGTTTATGTGGTCAAAATCGAATACTCGATGGTGGGTTCTTTTCCGTTTTTATTGCAGGCCTTGCAATTTCTGGTGCCTTATTTGCCTGGTTAAGTGTATTTTTTTTATTTTTTTTATTTTAAGAAATGATATTATCTACCCTATGGAAGAGGAGGTGGGTTAAGTTTCACAATGGGTTAACAATAATGTGGTTCAAATTTGCCTTTGATAAGAATCGAACCTAAGACCTCTCACTTACAAGTGAAGAGGAATATTACTAGACCATAGTACTAAATGACGGTTAAGTAATTGTATTAGATTGAGGATTAATTTGGTAATAATGATAACCTAAGCTTTAATTAATTAATTTTTTTTTCTTCTATAATGATATTTGAGTGTGAGTATTTGAATTAAGTTACAAGTTAAAAGCACTACTAATCCCTAATGTCACTGGCAGCCTTAATTGCTATTTGTTTGTTTGTTTTTATTATAATTATTATTACCAAGGGGAGGAAGATAGTTTGAAACTATTACAATAATTTAAAGAAGGAGAGTTCCCCGGAATGCATGAGTAGAAGCTCAACCACTCTATCCACTAAGATATTGGACCACAAGCCAAAAAAAAAAAATATATATATATATATATAAACTAACTAGGGAAGAGAGAGGAAGAAATTGGTGTTGAACTAACTATCTACGAGATTCAAACTTATAATCTCTCAATTACAAATAAAGAGAAATATTATTATATCGTTTGAGGTAAACTGTCAATGTAGTCCCTAAATTATTACTTGAGTGAAAATTAGGTCCCTAAAATATTTTTTAAATGAATCAGTCCTTAAACTAATAAAATCTATCAATTACATCTCTAATATTATAGTCAGAGCTATTCTATTAAATTTTTCGTCAATTTAAGTTGCGTGACTTGCATGTCACACATT
This sequence comes from Pyrus communis, assembly GCF_963583255.1. Classification (NCBI taxonomy): domain Eukaryota; kingdom Viridiplantae; phylum Streptophyta; class Magnoliopsida; order Rosales; family Rosaceae; genus Pyrus; species Pyrus communis. The sequence continues at coordinate 22,332,705 of NC_084805.1, read as the reverse complement.
TTAGAGGGTAAATTGGTAATTTTCCATAGTTTGAGGACTTTTTTTTTTCTTTTTTCCCAAAGATGTAGTATTTGGAGTTAACCTAAGAGGGTAAATTAGACGTTAGATTCACAAATTATATGCAAGGTTAAGGGCTTATAGGCAAAACAATGACGGCTTTACCCTCTAAAATGTGTCATATGACTTAAGTTGACAAAAAATTGAATAAAATAGCTTTAATATAATATTAGGGATAAAATTAGCAGTTCTAATGAATTAAGGGACTTATTTTACCTAAAAAATAATTCAAGAACATAATTTTCACTAAGATGATAATTCACAAACCAAAGCGGCAATTCACCCAATCATATGTTGTATTTTGATCTCTTTTTAACCTACCAAACAACATCGTGTCGTTGTATTTTGATCTCTTTTTAAGCTACCAAACAACATCTTGTCACAATGTCTTAAGAAGGTTGGCTTAATTAGGGAAATTTTGATAAATAAAATTTTCAATCATACAAAACAATGAAATCTTGATCGGATAAAATCCCGCTTTGCCAACTGGGAACCCTCCCCCACTCAACTCAAACTCCAATCCCACCCTCAGTCAATTTGAAGCCCCCAACCCAATTTAACAAGTAGGGCATACAATGCTTACAAAATTGACAATATCCCAAGCAACACGTCCTACATATCAAAGATGATAGGCACGTCGAGGTTACAAACATCCTGAATATAGAAAATAGTCATGATTTGGTGCAATGTAATTAATTTTACTAATTCACATGTTATAATATAAATAAATAATAATAACGATATCGTAACACTTTAGTGATCTTAGCGGCCTAACACGGATGCCAAATAATTTTAGGGTAGATATCATCAAACCATCCGATGCCATTATAAGATCAACACAAAACAGCTATGTTCCAAAAATATGACATTCCAAACTGATAACAAGTATCTCAAGACAGCACTTATTCAAAACCCTAACCCTATAATAAGCCTCTACAAGATCAGCTCTGTTTTTACTTGATCCATTCTGGTTGGAAACCCAACCATCAAACTGCAACAAAATGCACAAAAACTGAGTAATATTTCAGCTTAAGCATCGTCCAGAGCAAGGACTCCGGGTAGTGTTTTCCCTTCGAGGAGCTCTAAGCTTGCACCGCCTCCGGTGGAGATGTGGCTCATCTTCTCAGCAAGCCCAGCCTTCTCAACAGCGGCAACTGAGTCACCACCTCCGATGATTGTTGTCACGCCCTTGCCGCTCAGCTCTGCAAGCTTCTTAGCTATTGCCTGATCACAAGAAAAGAATTAGATTAGTATCTGTGCCTAAATGTGTGAAGTCTCTGATTATCAAGGTTCTCAAGTACCAAAACAGTTGTAAATGACGACTTTAGACAATACGAATATACGGATCCGCATTTTATCAGACAATTCAGAAGTGATAATATAAGAACTTATGATGGACATCATAGCACGGAGGCTTCTCCGGATGAGCTTGATACTTGAAAATTTCAAAATCATCAGAAATTTAGTTTGTTATTTACCTCAGTCCCAGCAGCAAACTTCTCAAATTCGAAAACACCCATAGGTCCGTTCCAGATAATAGTTTGAGTGGTATCGAGAGCTTCACTGAAAGTTTTGATCGAGTCCGGTCCAATATCCAATCCCATCCAACCATCTGGAATAGCAGACGCTGGCACAACCTGCAGGAAAATATATGCATTTGAGACTCACAAAGGTATCACCTTTTCAAGACGATTTTTAAAAGAAAAGCGAGGAACTACTGACCTTGCAGTTTGCATCAGCTGCAAATTTGTCTGCAATAACCACATCAGTTGGGAGGAGAATAGAAACCCCCTTAGACTTGGCCTTCTCAAGAAGCGACTTTGCAAGATCAAGCTTGTCCTCCTCCACAAGGGAAGATCCAACTGAATGGCCTTGGGCCTTGTAGAAAGTAAAGATCATTCCTCCACCAAGCAAGAGAACGTTAACCTTCGCCAACAAGGATTCTATCACTCCAATCTTGGTTGACACCTTTGAACCGCCAACAATAGCAGCAAATGGCCTCTTAGGATTTGCCACAGCACCAACAAGATAGTCGAGTTCCTGACATCACCACATGAATAGAACATGGGTTAGCACAACAAGAAAATTGTTGTACCAAATATGAAAAGTAATTGTATGAAACATCCTGCGATCGCCCTTATTCTTAAGAGGGAAAAATTTCAATGAGAAGCAGGGCAGTGGAGCATTCATAGTTTAAGTAAGTGCAATTGGTCAGATACAACTACATACCTTCTGCATAAGGAATCCAGCAACGGAAGGCTTCAAGTACTTAGCGACTCCCTCTGTTGATGCATGAGCCCTATGAGCAGTACCAAAAGCATCATTCACATAAACATCTGCAAGTGAAGCAAGCTTCTTGGCGAAATCAGGGTCATTCTTCTCTTCCTCCTTGTAGAACCTAACATTCTCAAGGAGCAAAACTCCTCCCTCTGGAAGTTGAGCAACCAATTTCTCGACTTCCTCACCAATACAGTCATTGGCAATCTTAACCTGTACCAGAAAACGAATAAACACGCGATGAGCAAATAGTGCTTCCCATGAGAAAAACACCATCAGACAAAAATTGTAATGTTTAATAAAATACAAACCTCGAGTCCAAGGAGCTCAGAAAGCCTGGGCACGAGAGGCTTCAAACTGTACTTGGGAGTGACTCCCTTGGGACGTCCCTGAAAACAACAATTCAGAGAATATTTTCATAAGTAACTTTCAAAGGTTACCTCAAATTGGTATAGCAAATAAGAATGCAAGCACAAACTGAAACACCATTGACACCAGACCTTGCAACACAAATCCATCCCACTATATCCAGGCATTTAGCAAAAGTAATACACAAGTAAAAGAAGCGGTGAAATTTGAAGGATAACTGCTTAAGCAGCGGCAAGAGCTGCACAACTTGCCAAGATCATCAAAGGCGATGTTTTTAAGAAACGAACTTTTCAAAGTAAGCAATCTATACTGATTCTTCATTGCTTTCAAAGGATCAACTACAGGAGTAACAGAAAACAGTCACCGCTACGAAACAATGACAGATGAATTACTAGACCACTGGGAACAAAATTAAAGCAAATGATATGGTCAAAATAATAAGATAACTTAAAAAAATAAAGAATAGTAAAACAAAATGGGGATCTTCAAATTGACCAACATAGATCAAGCAGAAAATCCATCACAATCCTTATCAATCAAAATTATAAGATCTAAGCTGACCAAGCAAAGCAGATCCAATCAGTAATTTTCAGAATTCAGAACAACTTCAATAAAAAAACTAATCGATTCAAAACACACAAATCTTGCCAACCGACACAAACCCATGTACTTGATCACCCAAAAAAGGAACCCAGATTCTAAAACAGGAAAAAAAAAGTAACTGCGGATTAATCGCCATGAATTACCAAGTGAGAAGCCAGGATAACTTTGGCACCATGGCCGAGCAAGTACTTGATGGTGGGCACGGCGGCGCGGATTCTAGTATCGTCGGTGATGTTGGAGTTGTCATCCAAAGGAACGTTCAGATCAACCCTCACAAACACTCTCTTCCCCTTCAACTCAGCCTCCTTCAAGGTACTCACGCTCTTCTTGGTCGCCATCGCAGCACAAAAATCACCTTCAAAACAATCCAAAAACAGTACAAATCGATCAGAATTATAAAAACCCAGATCATTTAATTAGCAAATAAATACGACTAGAAGTGTAAGATTGGATCTTGGAGGGCTTACCGAACAAAGATGAGAGAAAATGTAGTGGGTTTTTGGGAGCGAGAGATGTAAAGAACAAGGACGGGAGACTGAGGACTCAGTTGTGAGAGAAAGCTTACTTTATAGAGGAAGATTTGGTGCGTGGGATGTACGACACGTGCGAGTTATACCTTAGGAGCGCACCTAGTTATTGTTAATCTTGGGCAGCACGAAGAGCTCAAAGGAATCTCGACTCTTCTTTCTCTGGGCCTGGCCTTAGGGAAAACCTTGGGCTGGCAGTTGATGGTTTTGGTATGAATTTTACTTTTCTTCACCTAAAGATGTTTTGAAATGTTCTTGGCATCCTAAATAGGGTCATTTTGACGTAATCTAGATTTCTATGCTAGCTATTAATACAATTTATTTTGTAAAAAAAAGTAAAAAATCTATTGGATCTTCTATTCTCAATTTAATACAAATATTAGAAAAAAAAAATTACGGACATAAAATAATTTGACCAAATTTTTTTTTTTTCTTTCCTCGCTCTTTTATTTTTTTATCACAAAGTCAACTTTCATTAATATAAAAACTAGTACAAGGTTAAAAAAGAACCAGATAAACAGTTACAGGAAAAGTAAAAGCCCAAACAAAATGAGAGCAACAATTCAAGACATAATGAGAGGCCCACATTTAGGCCCGAAGGCAGCAGAAAATAAACAATAAAAAAACCTAATCTCCAGCAGCAACGACCACATCCCCGCCGTCATCACGTCCTTCGAGGAAGCTAAACTTCAAACTTAGAAAGTAGACATCAAATCCAATTCTCCTTCATGAGCACCTACAAATATATACAAACAAAGTATCATACGGTTAGAGGGTGAGGCTAAGGGGTATGTAAAATACCCAACACTTGGCCTCGAATGGGATACGACATATGTATGCCGTTTGGGGGGTGGGGAGTGAAGGAGGGAAGTAGATTTGGTATCCCATTCTTGATTGGAGCCCGCTTATCCGAGTCCAGTGGGATGGGGATGTAGTATCACAGCTAAGGAGGAGGGAGGTTAGAAACTTAAAGACAGAAAACAATAAAAGTTGGCAAAAGATGCCGAATAAAGGGCATGAAGCCCATATATGAGACAAACTCAGGGGATAGTTGAGACTCAACTTAAGGAAACTAAGATAAATTCAGAGAGAACGAAAATAAAACAAAAGAAAGAGACTAGAAAGAGGAAATGAGGAAGAGATAAATGCAGGGAGGGGATGAAGCAGAGGAAATGAGAAGGGAGGAAAAAAAGAAAATGGCAAAGGAGGGAAGGAGAGAATGAGGGGATGAGGAGGGAAGGAGGAGAATGGAAAAAGGAGGAAGTGGCAGGTTGTCGCCTACCTCGAGCAAGAGCAAGGGGTGGCGGCTGAAAGTTGAAGCCGGATGAGAGGTTTGGATCTGGATTTCTAGAGAGAGAAACAATGAGAAAGGGAGAAAACGCTTCTTTTCTCACTCATGTCATCAAATCATCCCACCCCACCTCTGTCTCTAAATCCTAAGTTTCCTTTCCCCTCTCTTCTCTCTGTCAAAAATGAAAAAAAATTCAATAAAAGAAAAACAAATTAACTCACATTTCTCTCCTCATTTGCTCCATAAAATTTCAAAATTTTGCACACAAAATGTGTGGAGCACCTTATATCTGATATCTAACCTGAAAAGAAAAATATTCAACCCCAATGGATCTTTCGCTACAAAATCCGTATATGATTTGTTGGATTACTGGATATCTGATCCGATAGTATTACCTTATCAGTATGTGGGAGGATTGTAATGAGCGAGGTTGTGGTAGTGATGGGTCAATTGACACTTGATGTTTGATCAACACTTAAGTAATAATAAATAATCCAATTAACAACAATCACGTTATACGATTTATAAAATATGGTCTTGATCTCCCTAGCATTACCTTTTCTATAACAATTGTAATTACTGATTGAGAATTTCTAGGAAGAGACAAGGGTAAGAAAAAAAATTAAAAATATAAATACATGGATTTTTTTTTTTGTCAAATACATGGATTATTTTATTCAAATTCTACATTTTATTGAATACATTCCACATTATCAGATTATGTTCAAGGATCGATATTCACGAATATTTAATTCAAGTACCGAGGCTCTAATTGTGACAAAATTCATATATCTCGTATTTTTTTCCTCGGCTTCAAAAACCCTAATTCCTTTTTTATTTTTATTTTTTTCTCTGTTACAAAACTCTAATTCCACCTACAACATAGTTGAGTGGTTTTGTTTTTCCCGTATGTGAAACAGCGATTCTATTTTGCTTTTTCAATGACCACTGCAAGTTTTGAGCATGCTCGCAGTACCAATCGTCGCAACCGAAAAAGAAAAAGTAGGATAGATAGATTCAGTAATCTCCCAACCGAGATCGCTCATGATATTTTGTCTCGCCTCAACTTCAAAGACCTCACTAGGGTTGGCTGTCTGTCCAAAAGATGCAGAGAGTTTTATATATCGACCCCGTACTTGAATTTTCATGACTTATCTGGTGTGGATACATCCACTCGTCTGAAGAACGAAAGGGTTTTGGATTCCTTGAGCAGGTTCTTCGTTCAACGCGGGGTGCATCATAAGATACAATGCTTTCGTTTTCGTTGGGACCTTTGGGTTGATGATGACGACGACGACGACGACGACGACGACGATGACTGTGATGTTTATTTCCAATCGCGATTGAGGGAATGGATTGAAATTGCAGTGAGGTGCAATGTTGAAGTGATTCATCTTGTTGTCATTCCTAATAATACGTTTGGAGATCTTCCTGCTTCCCTCTTGCACTGTAAATCGTTGAAGTCTTTAACTGTGGACATGATCTGCAACATTAGTGTTGTGCCCTCCATGGATTTTTCGTCTAATCTCGAATGCCTGAGGTTAAAAGATGTTTCGATAAAGAATGATGGTGATCGATTTTTGAAGTGGATTTCAGGTTGCTGCACATCCATTAAGGAATTACTTCTTGAAGATTGTGCTGGGGTCAACAACCTTGTCATCGAAAGCTCATCTCTGGAATCATTTTGCTATCAGTCTCATGAATACAACGACGGATGCCATGTTAACATCTCCGGTGACAGACTTGAAAAATTACATTTTGTTGAACCGACTGGGAGGAAGACAAACAGATTGGTCAACATTTCTGCTCCGAATCTTAAGTATTTGGAATGGATTGGGGAATTTTCGAATCGCCAAAATCTTGGAAACTTAATGTTTTTGGAGAAGGCTGTGATTTGTTCTTCCCCTTGGAACTGTAACTTTAATGTCTTATTTGATTTTCTTTGTAGCATCCGCAAGGTTAAATTGCTTTTTTTGGACCCAGATACTCTTGAGGTAAGACTACACTACACAAATTCAGCAAAATGATTCACGTTATGGTTCGCAAACTCGTTATTTATTTCGTTGGTGTTTTGTTTTCATTCTATTTACTTGATTGTCTGTCTTTTCAGTGCCTATGGTTAAAAAGGGACTATTGGAAATCAAAGGAGCTTTCGTTTATTTCTCATGCCAAGGAGGTTGTCATACATTATAAATTTCGGTCTAATGTTATTGAGTTCGCATATTATATTCTCGAGCATGCTCATGACTTGGAGAAGATGATCATATACTATCCTCATGGTTCTGAGGTACTCAACGCCGTGATGAAGTTGAGAACAACGGCGACGTCGAAAGGAATCCACTTTCACAAAATTGTGACCCATTACGACTTTCAGGTGATCAGATCCTTGGTTCGGTTCAATCTTTGGTGATTTTGTTTAGTTTTCTTTGTTTGCTGCTAAGGTGAGTTCCAATGTCATGGTTCCCACCAGGTTATGAGATTGAAATGTGAACACCGGCTGTATTTGTCTAGATATGTTGGCATCATTTCTTCACATACAGCAGAGTACATGACCACCGTAAGCCTTTCCTCGTTTGAACCTCGCATGTATAGTTAGGTTCCATTTGTATACTTGTGGAATCTAGCCGTGCATTTGTATGGTTTGGATAGGCTTACTTGTCTTATAGTTTAGCTACTTTATTCATTTTTGGTTTTATTGCTTGTTGCTTTGTTTGATTCAATAATACCACCTATCCTAATGAGTTTTATGGACCCACTGGACCAGAAGCTTCTCAAGCTCAAGCATTTACTTTTTTGGTTAGAGACCAACGTCTTGGGGCTAACAAACAACGTATGGCTGCAACGTAACTAAAAATTCTAGTTCTGGAATAAAGAATAAAATCCGTACGCATCTTTTATATACCATGACGAACAACGTAGGCTTTGAACTTTTATTTTTTGGTCTGAAAACAAAGGACTAACTACATTTATGAAGATTGTAGTTGTCATTCCGTTGAATGTTTGATTTTCGCAGCTAGGAAAATTGTAACTTAGAATCGGAAACCAAATCCGTAGGGCGCAGGGGTTAACGAATTTATTAGATTGCTCGGATAGCTGCATTTGTCCCTCCCCGCCATCTCTTATGGAAACATTATATAGAGACATAATGGAACCTTGTATTGAAGGTAACATCAGACATTCACAACTCGAACTCACATCTTCCTACATGCCATTTCTCGTTTACAGACTCGAAAGAAACACCAACACGGTAGGCAGGGAAAAAAAGAAACGAAAAAAGATTGTTCTTACACAGGAACTGGTGTGGCTTCGTCAAGAGCAAGTACACCAGGAAGTTCTTTGCCTTCCAACAACTCCAAACTCGCACCACCACCGGTTGATATGTGGCTCATCACACTAGCGACTCCTACTTTCTCCACGGCTGCAACAGAATCTCCACCTCCGATGATCGTCGTCACTCCCTTCCCACTAAGTTCCGCAAGCTTCTTTGCAACAGACTGCAAAGAATGAGTTGCAACTTAAATCACCACCCACACATCACATTCATATAGCCGGAGAAAGTAATCATAATGGGCGAGAGAAGCTAAAGAGTTCCCTCACACAACACAAATCTACGACACGGTCAAATACATTAAACTAAACTTAGGTAAACGGTGCAAACGGATTCAAGAACTATCTATCTGACCATATCATCTCTTGAGGATCTAGAGATAGATGTTGACTACGTTCCAAGATAACACTTATCCACTCAGTACGCATTCGTAAGAAGATGTATAGGAACTGCATATATCAGTAACAAATAGGATGACGAACAAAAACTGAACACCAGAAAAAAGACTCTTGCATACCTCTGTTCCTTCTGCGAACTTATCAAACTCAAACACTCCCATCGGTCCATTCCAGATGATGGTTTTAGTGGTATCCAGTGCATCATTGAATGTCTTAATAGAGTCTGGACCAATATCCAATCCCATCCACCCGTCAGGAATGCTTGAAGCTGGAACAATCTGCAAGTACAAAACCAATTTGTCATTTCTTTCACATGAAGTGCTGATCAAAGTTAAATATAAAAACACAATATTATTGCTGACGTTGAATCAACTAGTTTCCAGCAAGAAGATAGAGCAAATCGAAGAAACCAAAGAATCAAGTTGTACATGTACATTAAGATTATGTACCTTGCTGTTTGCATCAGGGGCAAACTTGTCTGCGATTACGACATCAGTGGGCAGCAAAAGAGACACTCCTTTTGCCTTGGCCTTTGCCATGAGTGATGTAGCAAGTTCTAGTTTATCTTCTTCCACCAGAGAGGAACCGACTGAGAGACCCTGTGCTTTGTAAAATGTGAAAATCATACCTCCACCAAGAAGTAAGATATCAACCTTCTCCAAAAGAGACTCGATCACTCCAATCTTGGATGAGACCTTTGAACCACCAACAATGGCAGCAAATGGTCGTTTTGGGCTTGACACTGCGCCAACGAGATAGTCAAGTTCCTAAGAAGAATAAATAAGCATTAACATTTAAAGCAGGAATTAATACAGAAAAGCGGGGACAAGGTTGTTGGGCTGAGACTTGATCACATTTGTAATGTCATGTTTTTGTTAGGAAGTAAACAGAAATTGGAAATCGTGATTTTAAATTAGTAAGACATCTTAGCAATTACTAATGTGTAAACTCTCTGCAAGAGTGACAATAACAGTCCAATTACCCAAGCCAGCATGAGTTGCATTTTTGAATCTAAATATTACGGTAGCTTGAATAGTTATAAGTTATAACTAAGGCTTCAAATTATGAAATCTGTATTCCTTGAAGGATTGGAAAGGTCTGCAGATTATTAAGGTCCATGATACAGCAGAAACAAGAATGGGAAGCCTCACCTTCTGCAAAAGGAAACCAGCAACAGATGGCCTCAGGAACTTTGTGACTCCCTCAGTTGAGGCATGAGCTCTATGTGCTGTCCCAAAGGCATCGTTGACATAAAGATCTGCTAAGGCGGCGAGCTTCTTTGCATGCTCAGGATCATTCTTCTCTTCTTCCTTGTAAAACCTCACATTTTCAAGAAGAAGAACACCACCTTCAGGAAGTGAAGCCACCAGCTTTTCTACTTCTGGACCAATAGAATCCTCAGCTTTGACAACCTGTTTCAGTTATGATAGGCAAACAAATTAGAAGTAGCAAAAAATCAGTTTCAACATACACCCGTCGTCACTGCCATTTTGATTTTTCTTCTTATACAATTTTCTCTTCAATAAATATGTAAACCTGAATGCCAAGAAGCTCCGATAGCCGAGGTACAAGAGGTGCCAAGCTAAATTTTGGGGTCACGCCTTTTGGTCGTCCCTGAAATAAAATGCGCATTGATTCAGCTTGCATCATACCACTGTATCTAGCAACAAACAGATGCCAAAAGTACAAACAAAACCAGAATCATAAAGCACCATAAAAGTTGAAAACATAGCCCCAAGGCCCCCAACCATCAACACTGAAATCTACAACAATATTCTTGATGGGCAATGAAAAAGCCTGTGCTTAAAGAAAAACCAAAGATTTATTGCAAGACATCATTCAATAACTGATGAGATCTGCCCAAACATCAAATCGGAAAATGAAGACATAAACCCCATCTGTTCTTGGTAGTGGCAGTGCAACTAATAGTCTAAATCCCAAACAGAACTATCAAATTTATCAGTCGGAAACAAAAATTTCCAACCAATGAGGGACAATGATTTGGAAATCCACATTGTAACAAGTACAGAGAAAAAAAGCCACCAAATTAGTACATTAATAAAACTGTAAAACTAAATAAACCAATGGGACCAAAATCAAGCCCCAAAATAAATCCAGAATCTCACACAAACCATTCAAATATCAAAAGGCCACAAACACAACTCAAAGCTCATACATTTTTGAAAGAGACATAGCACATATCGAAAGATTTCGACTTCAGCGCAATTCCGAATCAAATCAAAAGGGAAAAAAGAGAGCTAACTAACAGAACCCATTTCAGCAAAGTTGACAAAGAAACCATATAAACAGAGGAAACAAGCAAAACCCAGTAACAAAAAGCACATAATTGAAAGAACAAACATACCAAATGACTGGAAAGGATGACTTTAGCCCCTTTCTCAATCAAATGCTTAATGGTGGGGATAGCAGCGCGGATTCTAGTATCATCAGTGATGTTCTGGCTGTCATCCAAAGGCACATTCAAGTCAGCCCTGACGAACACCTTCTTCCCCTTCAGCTCCGCGGCCGTAAGGTCCCCGACGCTCTTCTTCGCCATCGCAACGACGCCTCTGACGCCTTTGCCGGAGCCAAAGGATCGGACTTTGGAAGCTACTTGAAGAGCGAGGAGGGGGTCGGCAGCGGAGAAGCCGAGGCGGCGGAGGGCGGTGGGTTTGAGGGAGGAGGGGAGGGAGACGTGGGAGAGGGAAGCGCGAGTGCGGGAGGTGGAGGCGGTGGCGGAGTGAAGAAGGGAGAAGGTGGTGGGTGCGGTGGTGGAGGCCATTGCTGTTGGTGGGGGTGTGGGATAGTAAACGAAGTTTGACTGAGTGAGATGAAAGGTTAATGTGGTTGTTTTTCCAACTGTGTATGTTGGGAGAGATGTGGAGGAGAAGAACAACGGGATTTATTGGGTGGTTTGTGTGGTGGGGCTGTGGATTCTTCCTTATCGTTGAGGAGAGGTTCAAAGTGTTGTATGATTTTGTGATATTGAGAGAAGTGGCAAAATGTGAAATGATGGGAGGTAAATGAACGCGCCTATGTTCACATAAATATTCATTTCACCAAACAGCATCACCAAATTGATGGGTTCTTTGGACTTATCGACTTCAAGTCTATCCTAGTCTCCCCTTCTTCCTTGTCCTTTTTTTTTATCTTTGTCATAACGTTGGTGTTTTAAGTCAATTCGCATTGTTAAATAGAAAAGTTAAATTACATGATAGCGCGTGATTAGTATTAAATATAGTTCTAAAAATCTTTGTTTAACGCCGTCTAAACGTCTCAATGCTAAACTCCTACACGTCGCCTAATTAATACCTAACGCCTTTTAAAACCCTTTAATGACATTCATGTTGTGTGTTTATAAGCATGTTGCCAAGAGCTCGTGAATGACTGCTTCACTTTGATCCTATAGTGGCTCCAAGTTGTTAACCACTTGTCCAATTGTCTTTTCACTGCTTGGCAAATAAACTAGTTATGAATTCGAAGGTAAGAAAAATTAAAAGGTTCCTAGACATACAAAATGTTGAGTAGTAGTAGACCTCATAACCTAATACGCTAATTATTTTCTTTTTTTAGTTGTATATGACCGTTAGATGTTGAAGGGACTTGAATGGATTTGATATTTCGTGGATTGGTATCTCACATGAGTTGAAAATTATAGTACGCAAACAAACAAAATGATAACTAAACTACGAATATTATTTTATTGACGAAAAATAAAGACGGCCATGACGGCCACGTATTAGAGGACTACATCTTGATAGACTTATTATCAACCAAAGATGCAACTCATCGTATTGATAGAGAGCTAACCTTAATACCTAATAGGCAAGAAAGCAAGACCCCAATTCACGAAAATGACTTCTTTCTCACATTGGTGACGAGGTAAGTTCTGCTCATGTCTTGTTAGTTTGTCTTAGTTGTGTGGTACTCGTTCCCAAATCAACATTTTTTCTGTGTTTTCTGTTTGCAAGGCGGAGCACAAGAGATTGAAAGTATAATTGGTGTAAGAAAGGCACTTGAAGTGCAGGCATTAGTTCATCACTAGGCTATTCCTCGGGAACCATTCGGATCTACAGTGAACATGAAGAATTGTCTTCCATCAAGTAGTTGGATCTTTCAAGACGGAAGATCTCGAGATAATTGAAAACTCCGCATAGAGAAATGATCAAATGGACTTGCTGACTTGTTGCTGTGATACCCCATACCAAAGTTTAAACAGTAAGAAAAGAAAACAGTATACATGTTGACGAACAGAGACGAGAGAGCACAATCAGATCAAGAATTCAAGAAGGTGAACCAAGAACCAGAAGTTGAAGAGGTAGCTTGGCAAATTTGTAAGTACTACACTGTCCAACACGAAATGTCCGGTTGCATTTTCTCCTGCTTCCTTTCTTATTGAGATAACCTGGATAATCATCTCGCGTGAAAGGTGCTTCCTCAACCAGGTATAACCCTACCTCTTCTGCTAACTTCACAATGTTCCAGTTGCCGAAAGGATGAGCGGTCTTGTGAGTCACATGAACTTCTCCTCTTGCCGTCAGCATTTCACACGCAGTGGTGAAGAATCGCCTGACCAAATCTTGATGCAACCTGAAAAATTCGTCGCCCTAATGCATCACTCCACATTTGATTCATGTAGAATTAATCTGTATTCAAACTCACTCAATTTGAAACCTCTGGTTTTCCATCCCGATGAAACCCGCATGAGGAAAATTAAAGACGATTCGATCAAATAGTTTATCAGCTAGCAGAGGGTGTTGGCTCATGGTATCTACATCCACTTCATGCAATACTACACATCCCTTTCCCTCTAACTCGTTCAAAGTCCTCACTGCATTTGGGTACTTCTCCATAAATGACTCTACAATTGGTATGGAAGGGATTTTAGTCAAGAAATTGGTATATACATATATATAAATATCAGTATGTAAGTTAAGGACATTCTTTTGAAGGCCACCCTAGAATGCATTTCAACGATTGGAAACCGTCTACATTTTTTGTTCTCATTTAAGGGACATTTTTGCCCTAAAAAAATAAAAAAATAAAAAATAAGAGTACATCTAAATTTATTTTTTTTAATAAATAAATGTTTGATAATCTAAAATGTGGAAAAAATTCGTTGAAATGAAAATGAAGACAATCAAACAACTAAACAATTGTCGATTTGATCTATATTTTGCACAAATAATCATTGAAATAGAATCCAAAAACTAAACAGTTTTGATTGTTGAACCACACACTAAAAATAAAATGTTCTTAATTTGAGAATGTCAATAATATCCTTAGCGTAGATTCTCATTGCACTATAGCAAAAATAAAATAGATTATCACTCGTATTACCTTTGGAGTCGAGAGAAGTGGCTACAAGGTTGTTTGCAGAGGCAAATGCAGTGGCTAAGCAAGCAGCAAAAGAGAAGTTGCCCTCACCTACTAACAATATCTTGTGAGAGCTGCTGTAGTACATGATCTTTTTCTCCTCTTCCATTTGAGTCTCTTTAATTTACTCCCAATTTCTTCTTATTTTATTTTGCAACATTAAACACAAAGAGTTAGAGGGAGGAAATGGCCAATCAACCGTTTGATTTGGAACTTCAAATTAAGCGCACACAACATAAACACCCCTGATTAAGAAGAAAAAGGGTCGCATTCAATTGACTGCCCTTGTTAATTTCCAACGCAGAACGTTAAGGGCTGGTTGGGGATTCTCTGCATGTTTTTTTATTGCAAGACTGTACAAGTCATTTAATATGCACCGTCCAAAACGATCCAAGGGTTATAACGATGCCACGTATTTAATATTTCATTCCCCAAACTTCAACTTTTCACCTCCCCACCCGTCCCTCTTCCATTCCTTTTCCACATGCAATGGGCCATGGCAGATCATCCTTCCCCCTCCCTCCTCCGCCCTCAAGGTAAGACTGCCAAAGTCTCATTGGGATGCCAACCATTGTCGTCTTGGCCACCTTTTTGCTCTTTCATCTTAACTGAATAATATTTTGTTTTGGTTTCAATGTATCTCAACTTGGAGGGAGGAAGGGAGACGGGGTGGGTACTGGTATTGACAACGGCGGCAGCCGTGCCACCGGAAAAAAGAAAGGACGGGGTGCGAAATATTGGTGAATAAAGAAATTTAGCCCTTCGTTCGTTTTGGACGGTGCATAGTAAAAGACTTGTAGAGTCTTGCACTAAAAAAAACATGCAGACCATCCTCATGCATTTTCTTAAAAGGAAATTACTATGCACACCCTCATTTTTTACTTTTTAGGTACTTTGTTAATTTTTTATTCTTAATCTTTTTCAATTCATTTAATTAGATAAAGAAAAATAAAGCACGATATAAGAAATAAAAATAAGTGTATAGAAATACTGCTCTTCTTTAAAACAGCTTATCAAAAAATTGGGGCCTAAATTGCATTTGGCGAAAAGAAAAGAAGCTGCATTAGTGAGGAATTAAAAGAAAAAAAATTTCAAAAGGGTTGAGGTTTGAGGTGTGAGGATGTGAAGAGCTAGGCGGCTGGCCAGGCGCAGAGGAGCGAGTTGGCGACTCGGACGCGATGGAAAATAGTGGAGGCTTTTTTGGTGTCGGCGCCGGTCGTCAGTTGCTGGCAGTGGTCGTCAGTTTCGTCGCTGCAGAGTGTTTGGATGTCTTTGAAGGAGGAGAAGGAGAAGGGGGAGGATGGGGATGACGTGCCGTGAATTTGAACCTTTGATTTGCTCCACGGCCGCCACATTTGAGGGTTGGGATCATAAGTTGGATTTTAGCAAAACCCAGATGAACAATTGCGCAAAGATTGAAACTTTATGAATTGGGTTGAAGAAACAGTGTAATAAAATAAAAAGAAAAGAAAATAGTGTAATAAAATAATATTTAATTTGACATATAGGATAAAGAGTAAAATTTTGAAAGGTATAAAAATGCCACATAAGCTATCAAATTCAAATTTTATGTTTAAAATTTGGCATCTTTTTTTAGATGCTCTAAGACCATCTCCTAAGGAGATGTCAAATTTTAAATCTAAAATTTAAATTTGAAAGCTTACATGGCACTTTAACATCTTTTAAACTTTTGCTCTCCAACCGATATGTTAAATTTTAAACATAAAATAATAATTCATGTGCTTTCTTTGCCTTGGAAATGAAAACAAACAAAAGGATAATGCTTTAAACTAATAAAAAGCATTTAATAATTAATTAAAAAAATTTGAAGATGCTGTCAAATTTGGAAGCAAGGGAGAGAGATGTCAATCCATGTCATGCCACATCAGATTTGACTTCTCGATTGAAAAACATTAATGTTATCTTTTGTTACCGTTATTGCTGATTTGGACAATTTAACATCTCATTTGGAGATGCTCTAAGAAGTCAATTTTATCTAGGATAATAATTCAGGAAATCAAACGACAATTTATCCTTATTATTGAGATAATACTAATTATGCACACAAAAATAACAAATTTGCTTGCATAGTAATTAATTCAGACATATCTCATATACGAAGGTAAGGTTTACTTCGATTAAAAAGTGGCAATTTTTTGTATACAAATAATATTATTGTTAATTATTTTTCAAGAGCTGAGCTTAAAGTTTTATTAATTTAAGACATTATATGGTATAGATGATTTGATTCGAATAAATAAGATGCTATTTTAAAAATATTTGGAAGGTATACATGAAAAAATGGTGACCAACTTGGAGATAGGAGACATTACTCAAAACGAAAAAAATCAGCTAATCCTTTATACCAAACAAGGCCTAAATATGAGTGATGTCCTACATGCTATGGTCAAGTCGTTTTAAACTCACTCCAAAAGTGGGAGAAATTTTTTATTGTGACGGGAATACAAGTGGTACACCACATGTTCTAATAGAAGTGGTGGGAATTTTTTTTTTTTTTTTTTTTAAGTTATTAACTTTTTAGAACAAATATCCCGCCATTTGTATAGTGACACGTGATGTACCATCCCGTGTATCGATCACTTTGAAAAATCTCTCCAAAAGTGGACAGTGTCTACGCGAAACCATGATAAAATTGATATAAATACAATCCAACACCTTCACTTCTTCATTGCTTCAAAATATTGAAGTAAACTTAATTGGGACAATTTTGTTCTGGTAAATTCCAATGTCAACGAAAACAACAACAAAAATCAAGAGTCAGATAAGGCCTCAAGGTTCATTATTTGCAGATTGCTTGGCAAACTTTGGAGGTACTACACTTTCCCACAGGAAATTCCATAGAGCAATCCCACTTCCTCTCCTGTTTAAATAACCTGGATAGTCATATAGTGAGAACTCTGCTTCCTCAACCAAATGCAGCCCAAATTCTTCCGCCAACTCTACAATCTTCCACTCATTGAAAGGATGTGCAGTCTTGTGTGTCACATGAATCTCTCCACAGTTGGTCAGCATTTTAAGCGCACTCTTGAAGTAATTTGTAACCAAATTCTGATGAAGCCTGAAAGTGCAATGCATGCAATATTATTTCACGTATAAATAACAAGGAACTAGCCTTCATGTACATGCTCACACATGTGCAGAATGCATTTTTTTAATCACAGTGTGCTATGCGCAATTTACACATTTTAAATGTATTTATATGCGTAAATTGTTTCAATAATTTTTTTTTTATGACAAAAAAAAAGTCAAATATTTGAAGTAAATGAATAATATTAGACCATGCTAGAAGAAACCTCTCATAAACCAATCAAAGCAACTGAATCTGCATAATAAAATTGGTCTTTCAATTTCCATCTACATTATATTGAATTTACATTAAGAATATAGAAAATAATATTTAATAACCAACTGATTAAATTACATTATTGCTAGCCTATTGTGAGGCTATGTCCACCCCCTCCACCTTAGCATAGATAACATCGTTTGTTCAAAAAAAAAAAAAAAAAAAGATCATTTGACAACTAATTGAATCACATTATTATGCAAGTGCGAAAGACTTTTTTTTTTTTTAATTGGCACACTACGACTCTTAAGTGTTTAAAAATATAGAAAATAATAAAATTGAATGAATCACATTATTGTGCGCGTGCGAAAGACCTTTTTTTTATCACATGCGGTATGCGTCTCTTAAGATGTTTTGAACGTGTTTAAAAATAGAAAAAATAATGTTTAATAAACAACTAATTAAATCACATTTTCGTGAGCTCATTGTGAGGCTAAGCCCACCCCCCTTCCACTTAGTCTAGATAATATTGTTTGCTGGAAAAAAAAAATAAATAAATAAACCAACCATTTGACAACTAATTAAATCACAATATTATGAGCGTGCGAAAGACCTTTTTTATAACCGGCATTATTTGCCTCTTAAGATGTTTTGAATGTGTTTGAAAATAGAGAAAATAATATTTAATAAACAATTGATTGAATCACATTATTACTTGCCTAGTGTGGGAGAGATACTAATTAAAAAAAAACATTGTACGAAAAGAATTATTTATTAAAAGTACTATTTATATGACGAAAATGCCCCTGCATTATTTGGTGCATTATTTTGGACTATTTTTGAACTTTTTTGTTTGGGGGGCACATTTTTGTCCAAATATTTTTGGTGAAGCCATGACCCCAAAATGGGGTTGCCGGCTTTATATATAAAGATATAACTAGATCTTTTAGTCTATTGGTACTTCTCAAACGTTAAGGTTATATATAAACTTACTCAATTAGGTACTTGTCATGTCCACGAAGAAAGAAACCAGCATGAGGAAAATTAAACACAATCCAATCAAATAGTTTATGAATCAGGTGAGGGTGTTGGCTCATGGTGTGGACATCCACTTTATTAAAGGTAGTAATGTAAACTAACAACGTGTGGTATTGTTAGGGTTTGTTATGAGAATTAGTTTGCTTAGTCATTAAGGTAGGTGGTTTATATATGTAAATGCTGGTATATATATACATATACCTAAAGTGTAAGATTATTCATTCAATACAATACACAATATTATTTTACTTTCTCTCTCTACTTCTTTCTCTAGTTTCTAACATGGTATCTATCGCTGGTGTCTAACGACTTTCGACGATCCTCTTCTTCCACTCTTCTGTGTTCTCAAGATCTTTCTTCTGAAACCCTAAGCCACCAACAATGGCGGTACCTCCTTTGCCTTCTTCTGATTCTACCTCTCAGCTTCTTCCTCCAACACATTCCTTAGTCCCAAATTTGTCCCCTAATTCGGCCAGTTCTTCGATCACAATCCAGAACATTGGCTTGCTGGTTCTGATCAAATTGACAACCAAAAATTGGCTTACCTGGAGTGCTTTGTTTGCACCGATCTTTCTCCAGTATAATCTCACCGGAATTGTTGATGGCTCTATGGTGGCACCACCTAAGTACTTTCTTGATTCTTCAGGAAATCGCATTTCAATTGTGAATCCTCAATATGTGGCATGGTTTAAGAATGATCAAAACATTTTGATTTGGATCAATTCTACGCTCTCGGATTCTCTAATTCCTTACATTGTTGGTGTTACCACCGCTCAAGAACTCAGGTCCAAATTGGAGTCGCGCCTTGCGACGACTTCTCATTCACACATACATGAACTTCGTTCTCGACTCTGGATAATAACCAAAGGTGATTTAACTGTAGCTATTTATCTTCAACAGCTTGAAGATATCGCGGACGCTCTCGCAAGTGCTGGAGCTCCGGTTGATGATTCAGAACTTATCTCTGTCACTCTTCATGGATTACCGCCTGAATATGATTCCTTTGTGGATGTTATTCAATTTCGTCTTGGTTCAAACACCATTGATGAATTACATGGCCTCTTGCTCAGTAAGGAGATTCAATTGACTAGTCGCAAGAAAGCTTCAACATCGGCACCATTTCAAGCTTACAATTCATCCACTGGAATTCTTCCTACACTGTTCGATGACTCAAGTTCTCAGGCGTATTATGTTCAACAAGGCTCAAATTTCAACTGCTCACAAGGATGTGGCATGGATCAAAATTTCTCTAACCCTAGAAAAAATCGCCCTAATAATTCTCGATCCTTCAATTCTCATCCAAATTTATCTCGCCAAGGTCAACAAAGGTACAATCGAGGATCCAGATCTCAGTTCAATAATTTCAACAAAAGAAATTCTTGTCAAATTTGTCGCCAATTTAATCATGAGGCTCTTGATTGCCCTCATCGAATGAATCCTGGTTATGGCAACAAGATTTTTGAAACTACATTTCATGCTAGCACCTCTTCTGCAAATCCTACATGGCTTATTGATACTGGTGCAAGCTCTCGCATGGCGAATTCCTCTGAGAACCTTCAGAGTTCTGAAACCTACAATGGTCCTGAGCAAGTCTACATTGGCGACGACAAAGGTTTGCTTATCACTCACTCTGGTTCTTCTAGTCTTACTACATCTACACATACATTTGGCCTGAACAATGTGTTACATGTTCCTGATCTGAAACAAGATTTGATTTCTGCAAATCGATTTTAAACTTGATAACTGGTGTTCCATTCATCTATATCATTTTCACTTTATTGTGAAGGATCTTACTTCGGGGAATGAGCTTTTTAAAGGTCTTGTCAAAGCTGGGTTCTATCCTTTTCTTGCACCCTCTATTGCTAGAAATCAATATGCTTATGTAGCAAGTACTAAAGCTCCTCAGGATATATGGCATTAACGTTTGGGCCATCCATCCTTCAAAATCTTAAATAAACTAGCTTTTCAGACTAGTATTTCTATTTCATATAGGCTTAATAAGTTTGTGTGTTCAAGCTGCGCTCTAGGCAAATGCTCTAGGAAATCATTTACTTTTGTTCCTTGTAACACAAGCAAGCCTCTTGAGCTATTACACACTGATGTATGAGGTCCTGCACCCATTTCTTCTGTTAATGGATATCGATATTACCTTATCTTGGTTGATGATTTCACCAAGTACTCTTGGTTCTTTCCCCTCAAGTATAAATCTAAAGTTTATAACACATTTGTTCACTTCAAATTTATGGTTGAACATGTTGGCCAGTTGGGGTTCAAGATTATTACTGTGAGATCAAATTCTGGTGGTGAGTTTGTCAATCATACATTCTTATATTTCTTTCAAACATTGAGATTTCTCATTAACTTAGTTGTCCTCGCTATGCTGAAAGAAAGCATATACATTTGGTTGAAACTGCCAGAACTATTCTTGCAGCTTTTAAGGTTCGTCACATCTATTAGGTTAAAGCTTTTTCAACAGCCCTATATCTCATTAATCGCATACCAACTGGTGTCAAATCCTCTCCTTGGGAATCTTTATTTCATAAACCACCATATTACACCACTCTCAAGATTTTTAGCTATCGATGCTTCCTATGGCTAACACCTTACACTTCTTCTAAACTTGATCCCAAAAGTAAACCATGTGTCTTCTTGGGATATAGTCTCAATCATAAGGGCTATCGATGTTTGGATGCTCAAACTGGGAAAATCAATATTTCCGGGCATGTTATCTTCAATGAGCATAAATTTCCTTATCACTAAGCCACTGAGAATTCAATTTCTTCCTCTACACCTCTCTCCACTCAACCTTCAATACCTTACTTGAACTAGACCTGACCTATCTTTTGCAGTTAATCTTGTGTGTTAGTTTATGCAAAGTCCAAGGCAAGCTCATTTTCAGGCTGTCAAAAAGATTTTTAGATATTTGAAAGGTTTTCTCTCCCTTGGTCTCTGGTTTCCAAAATGTTCACAACAACTCAGCATCAATAGTTTCTCAGTTGTAGATTGGGCAAGTTGTTCTTTAGATCAAAGATCCACATGTGGTTTCTGTGTTTTTCTAGATGATTCACTTATTAGTTGGAGTGCTAAGAAGCAACCTATTGTGGCTAGATCCTCCATTGAAGCAGAATACATATCATTAGCCAACACAGTTGCTAAATTGACTTAGATTTGCAAATTATTGGTTGATGTTGGCCTTGTTTTTCCCTATCCTCCCAAAATATAGTGTGACAACATATCTGCCATCTCTCTAGCTAAGAATCCAATCTTCCATGCTTAAACTAAGCATTGGAGATTAACTATCATTATATTAGAGAGAAAGTTTTGGCACTCTCTATCACAGTTCATTTTGTCTGTACACAGAATCAAACTGTAGGCATTTGCACCAAAGCATTGTCCAAAGATCGTTTTCTGCTTCTTAGAGGCAAACTTTCTCTTTGGCTACCTCAGTTTAGTTTGAGGGGGGATATTAAGGGTAGTAATGTAAACTGACAATGTATGGTATTGTTAGAGTTTGTTATGAGAATTAGTTATACTTTGCTTGGTCATTAAGATAGGTAGTTTATATATGTAAATGTTGGTGTATATATATATATATACATATACCTAAAGTGTAAGATTATTCATTCAATACAATACAAAATATTATTTTGCTTTCTCTCTCTACATCTTTCTCTCACTAAATCTCTCTCTAGATTCTAACACACTTCATGCAGTATACTTCTTCATGTTGCTCTTTGCACTTAAATACTTAAGAGAACAACTGAAAAATAATTAGCATAATTGCAAAAGATAATTGAAAGGATTAATTAATCAGCCAGGAAGAAGTTTATAATACAACAACAACAACAACAACAAAGCCTTGCCCTATTAAGAGGAGTCGGTTGTATGAATCCTCCAACATCATTGCACCAAAAAGTAGAATAAAATGGTTACCTTTAGAGTCTAGAGAAGTGGCAATCATGGTAGCAGAAGAGCCAAAGGTTTTAGCTAAGCAGGTAGCGAAGGAGAAGTCACCCTCACCCACTCAGACCAACTCCAATCCTTGAAGTAAGTCCTAAAATTTCCCTTCTATGCCCACTTCCCCCCTACCCCCCCCCCCCCCCCCAAAAAAAAAAAAAAAAAAAAAAAAATCATTCCAACCCTTGTTCTAAAAATAAGATAAGTGCTAGAACCAAAAAAAAAAAACTCAAATACCAGCCAAGAAACCAGTCTGGGCTAAATATCTTGACTCACTGTGCGTGCAGGTGCACTGTGAAAAAAAAGAAAGCGCGCTAGTTAACGCGCTAAAAGCATGGCAATGCGCCAAAAAGCTAGGAAAATGGGACACTTTGAGGGGAAGTGGGGCCCAACTTGATGGGATTGTCGGCCACTCATATGCAATCCCATCTCCTTTATTTCTATTAGACGACATAGATTTCCATCTCTTTTAAATCTAACGGGTAAGATTCATTCTTTAATAATTTAAGACTAAAATTTTAGGTCAAAAGGATTGGGGTAGAAAAACTATTTTTGAGTTAAAATTTTTAGATTTCATTCCAAGAGTTGGTAATGATCTAAAAGTATACTCTGAGAACTACTGTAATGTTTTATCCGTTTCTCTTGTTTATCCTCTTCCATTTGTCTCTGTTTTTTTTTTTATCTGAAATTTCTTGGAATTGTTTACTTGATCGTTGAAATATATAGCGTTACAGGATGGGGCAACTGTTAGGCTTCTCATTTGATTTAAATAATTACCATTTATCACTCCAAATTTATAGGCTTTACATGCATGCGCTTATATGGTAATTGTAGGGTCTCCTTGTTGGAAATTGGAAAACTACTAATTATGCTTAACTCTTGTGAATCCGTGCACCTTTGAGCTAGATACTTAGGTACTTACTAGTAAGTACTTATAAAAAATATTTTTGTTTATCATCTAGTTTATCATCGTTAGAAGAGTTTAAATTTCAAAATCTATATAGTAGATAGACATCAATTTTAAAATCTAAAATCATCTAACGATGATAAATAAGATGATGAGATTATCACTATGTTAGGGTGGTGAGCAATAATGCACCCTACTTTATATACTCACCTTTTTTATTTTGGCACAATAATATTTTAGCATGTTTTATTGTTTAAAAAATAATAGACATGTTCTTTAATTTTTTTTGGACTTAAAAAAAAAAAAAAAAAAAAACACGATACATCTTTTGATTGAGCCAAATCTGAATGTGAGTAGAGGATTGTACTATAGTTGATGATGCATGTCCATGTTGAAGGGAAAAAAAAAAGATACCAAGAAATTGAAGTAAAAAATAAAAGTAGACGAACTCAATAGCTTAGATTTTTTTTACCAAAACTATTATTAACAGTTCAAAAATGTGCTTATGAACTCGTGGAACCTTAACTTTTCCCTTATGTTTGTACAACTTACAACAGAGGAGTGCATGATAATAGTTGCCTTTTTGTATTAGTATGTAATTGTATAATATCATTCTTTCGATACTTAATGGGCCCATTCATCACATATCTTTCACATGAGCGGATAGGCATCAAGTCGTGGGTTTAGCCTGATAAATTCAAGAGAAATAACTATTTGAAGTCGCGTCTGTGTATTTTTGCAATTTGACTTTGAGTAGAGGATTTATAAAATTATATTCTCCACTCTAAGTCAAGTTCCACGAATACAAAAACAACTTTTAAGGCCCTCAAGTATGATTCCAATTTTATAGGAATCAAACTCTTACAAGTGAGCCAGAAAATTTGAGTTATATGAGAGTGATTTCAATTCTAAATTCAATTTAGATGACAAATCTAGCACTCCTGGAATATTTAGTATCTTCAAATTAAATTTCCCTAGTGAAGCATTCAGTAAAAGGGTGCATTTTTGCTCATGCTCGTGTCTATCTTCTACACAGATCTTGAAATTTAAACATACCCTACAGTGATAAATGATGCAGCAAGCTTCACTATCACTTGAGGGTGGTGAACAAAAATATTCCCCAAGTAAAACCCTTTCAGAGATTCGAGGATCAGGTAGCCGGACAAAAGGTAATACATGGTAAGAGGCACAAGATTAATACATCCATAGATAACTGCAGTTCATCGTCAGAATAGGAATATACATAATGTATTTGACTGGGATCATCCTACAATGTCTAAAGAAAGATCATCTTACAAAGCTTGGTCCTTGATTTTCTACTAAAAATCATATACAACAAAAAGCTAGGTTCTGTCAAATTGATGATCACTTTCAAAACTAAGCTGGAAAGTAAAACTTCTGAAGTTATAGGGAAAGAAACAAGGGGACTCATGTTTCATGAAGAATCCCATCGCCTATCGATCGAAAGCGTACTCTCCATGCTACTTCTTACCAGCAGTCAATATCACTTTATGCGTAAAATGGCCTGCAAGAAAAACAAGAGTTAGGAAAAAGGTTCCGTTACAATAAGTTAATGATGAACATATGAAGCTGGAAATACAAGGTGACTCCGTGCCTGGGAACTTATTTTCTTTCCACGGGTACAAAATTATACTCATTTTTAATGCCCTATTTATGGGGGGAGTTGCAGGGTCAATTTTCTCATTTGGTGTACTAACTCTAAAAATTTAGGCTCACGCAATGCAACTCGCTTGCTCATGTAGTAGTAATCAAAATCATACAAAACTAATCAAGAAAACAAATTTGATACGATGTGCTTACAGTTGCATGGGAGGACACGTATCCCATCCAGGCCCTGGACCCGAAGAAGTAGCGCCAAGGTGGAAACCAGAAGTGGTAGAACGGTACAACAATAACATTCTGGCAAATTTGAAGGTGCTAGACCTTCCAATAGGAAAAGTTTGATCACACATCCCAGCTCCTCTCTTGTTTTCATAACCTGGATAATCCCATATCAAGAATTGTTCTTCATGAACCAAATATAATCCAGCCATATAAGCTAACTCCACTATTTTCCATTCACTGAAAGGAAATGTTGTCTTGTGTGTCACATGAATTTCTCCTACTCCGGTCAGCATTTCCCTTGCATTCTCAAAGAATCCCCTGACCAAATGCTGATGAAACCTGAAAAATGCATGAATTTAATCTAGAATTTGAGTCCTATGTTTACATTGTTGTGCTAGTGTTCTGCTTGCTATCGAAATTAAGTCATTCCATCCTTCGTTTAGTAACCATTCTCATATAAACCTTAAATACCGGCTTTGCCATAAACAAACACCGTATGAGCACAAAATATACCATGAGCTTAAGCAAAAAGCTGCATAAATGAGTGTGTTTGAACTTACCAAATCTGTAACTTGTTGCGTTCAGAGCCATGCAAGTAACCGGCGTGAGGAAAATTATAGATTATGCGATCAAAGCGTACACTAATCAGGAAAGGGTGCCTGCTCATGCTATGGACATCCACCTCATGCAATACAATGCATCCCATGGACTCTAATTCCTTCACATTGCTCATAGCTTTTGAATAATTCACCATTAGCGACTCTACAGTTAGCATGCAAATGATCAATCAAAACCCCTTTAGTTTAAACATAATAAAAATCAAATCTTTGGGCCCCTCTGCCTATTATTTCACCATTGATGAATTCTACAATTAGCATGCAAAGGATTTCAACCAGGATTCAGAAACCCTCTATAGTTTAAGCAAAAAGATAAAATCGTTGATCCCCTCAATCAATTATTTCATTTGAGTCACTACTAAAATGTAAATTTTAGCACCAAATAGAGAGTTCATTTGCAACAACAATACTAAATTGGTTTTTTAATTTAATTTAAATTTCAACTGGGGTTTCTTCAAAATTCAAAGAATTGGGATGAAATTAGGAAAAAGATTTAAAGTAGTTGGATGTTGACACAAGTCAATGATTGTTGAAGTGTACACACCTTTGGTCTCTCGGTTTCTAGGGTCACCCTTCCTAGATATCAAGGTCATTATTATCTCAAGTGTAAAACAGCTATCTTCCCCTGATTGAAGGGAGTTGACGTGATTAACTTCATGTGTAATCTCCTTGCTTTAAGGATTGGATTAAGCCTAGGTTTATCCGGTCACTAGGGTTTCCCAGTTGGTTACTTGTAGCCATCTCTCTCTCCTCTCTTCTCTCATGTATACTTTGTCTCTTGTACATTGAAACACATGAAATACATTACAATTTAAATCAGAAAATTAACATGGTATCAGAGCAGGTTCTTTTGTAACCTGTCTCTGCCCATTCTTACTGCAGCGATTATTTCTTCAGAGCCTGAACTATGGCTGAAGAAAGTTCTATGAATCTTGAAGTTGAAATTTCACAAGGTCTCTTGTACATTTGAAATACGTGAAATACATTACAATTTAAATCAGAAAAGTAACAATGATGGTGGCTGTGTTGGAATTACCTCTGGAGTCAAGAGAAGTGGCAACCATGTTGAAAGCAAAGCCAAAAGCTCTGGCTAAGCAAACGGCAAAGGAGAAGTCTCCTTCTCCCACTAACAGTATCTTCTGGTAGCTGCTGTAATTCTTAATCCCTTTCTCAAAGCCAAACACTTCCATTTGACTGATTCAGTGATTCTCTTCTTTGTCTTCTTCAATTTTCTCAGAATTGTTTTGCCTTTCTACTATTATTTTCCACTTGGGAAACTAAAACTGTTTTAACTTTCGAACCCTTATTTAGCAGAACTTTTGAACTTTTTGAGTCGCTACGCTATCGATTGAAAGATGATTCCGATCAATTTAATAAGATTATTATTATTATTATTTTTAGAAAGTACAATGTTCAATAAGAATCCTAGAAACCGTACAATAAGAGGATAATGTGCGGATAGAAGCCTCCATAAAAAATTTGTCGAGAATTTCAACTTACTCGAAGATAAAAATAGTGTCCCGTATAATTGATTAAAAAGACAAATTACAATAGAAACGACTGTTATTCAAAACGAAAATCAAATCTAACAATTCTCACCTACAAGTTACAACTAAAGAACAATACTAATAGGAAATGTCTAGAAAAATTTAAATTTGAAGATGGAACAGTATTTTGGACATAGTAACATTCTTATTATTCATACGGAAAGCGACTCCCGCACAACTTAATTTTTCAAGACTCATGTTTATTTTTGACATTTACATTGAGTAAAGTAAAGAAGAATAAGAAATTCGAATAAATGAGAGTGTTCAAGAACAAAAATGAGTGTGCAGTAAACATTGTTCATTCTAATTTACAAAGATATATATGGATTCGGATTTAGGTGCAAGATGATGAACACACTTCTTTATCTAATTGGTACAACTCACTTACGTTGTTTTCAACCTGGTTTTAGGTTGGCCAAAAGTCACAAATACTTGGGATATCTAACAATTAGACAGGCTCTAGCGGTTATAATTAAAAAAAATAGAGTTTGTTAAACGTATTTTTGTAATGACTGAAAACATTATTTAGGAAAGTATTTTTGAAATTCAAATTAAAAAATATTTAAAGTGCATTTTAAAAGAATCACCAATTGCAATAAGTAGTATAGATGCATACTAAATTTTTATTCTTATTATCCGTTGGAGATTAACGGTTTAAAGTAATATAAACCTCAAATTTAAAATTTATACTAGGGGGACCATTTCATTTGAGGCAATGTTCGTTTAGGTATGCAATGATTCTTTTTAAGTCCCAAAATAAATGAGGTAATGGTGGAAGTCCAAAATAGGACGTCGGCGTGTCGCGTACGTGCGTTATAGAAGCTTGGGCCTCTAGCTTCCTGGGGAAGCTTCCTCTGTCAAATAATGGAGAAAAACATAAATATCATGTACAATTAAAAAAGTGATTTACACGATTTTCACGTTTTAAATTTATTTATATGCGTGAATTCATAAAAAAAAAAGTTAAATGTTTGAAGTAAATAAATAATCTTAGATCATACTTAAAAAATCTCTCACAAACCAATCAAAGCAGCTGAATTCATATAATAAAATCAATCTTTCAAATTTCATCTACATTATATTGAATTTATATTAAGAATATGAAAAATAATATTTAATGAACAACTGATTGAATCACATTATTGCTAGCCCATTGTGAGGCTAAGATCAATTATTTAGAGAAAATAATCGATCTTTCAAATTCATGCAGTGGTATGTTTCAGTTGTCAAAATAACTTCTAATTTTATGCACAATGATTCACTTGAACAATTATGAATTTCTTAGCTTATTCTTTTGATTTATGTGTTATTATGAAACCAAATAAGAAGTATGATTAAAAAATTTGACATGTTTTCAATTGGATTTTGTTTAAGAGCATTTTCAAATGAGATGTCAAAATATCCAAATTCGCAATAACGGTAACAAAAGACAGTATTAATATTTTCCAACCGAGAAGCTAAATCTGATGTGACATGACGTGGATTGACATCACTCCCCCTTGCTCTAAATTTGACAGCGCCTTCAAATTTTTTTAATTAATTATTAAATACTTTTTATTATTTTTTTTATTGGTTTAAAGCATTATCTTTTTGTTTCTTTTCATTCCCAATGCAAAAAAATTATTATTTTATGTTTAAAATTTGACATATCGGTTGGAGAGCAAAAGTTTAAAAGATGCCAAAGTGTCACGTAAGCCTTCAAATTTAAATTTTAGGTTTAAAATTTGACATCTGCTTTAGAGATGGTCTAAGCTTCAATTAAGACCAATTTAAATTGGTGTATCTAAATGTAAATGTTTGAAAACTATTGTGGTGTTTTTACGTCTTTGCGTATATAATACTTATAATATATTTGATATTCGCGCGGCTACAACTTCTACTCGTTTACCAATCCGTAATCAAATTAAGAGGAACTAAATTGAGGAGGAATTGGATTGAGAAGGAATTGAAATGAGGTGGAATCAGAATCGGATTCCTATTGAAGTTGTTTACAAAAACTGTCTAGAATCAGAGTAGGAATGATTTTGATCCATATAAGTTGTTTATTAATTCACTTCAATAGGAATGAAAACTCGGTTGATTACTGTATTGCCCTTACATAAATAAATTATTTTCACACTAATTAATTTAATTAAATTCTTAATTAAATTTATATAATAAAATTCATCTATATAAAAATATATAAATAGGTTTTATTTATTTATTAAAAGATGATATGAATGATGTTGAATCCATATAAATTGTTTACTAATTCACTTCAATCAGAATGAAAACTAGGTTGATTACTAAATTGCCCTTACATAAATAAATTATTTTCATACTAATTAATTGAATTAAATTTATATAATAAAAATCATCTATATAAAAATATATAAATAGGTTTTATTTATTTATTAAAAGATGGCATAATGAGTGTCAAATGAAGGGCAATGTTGAAATCATTAGAAACAAGTGAGGGCATAATTGGTAAATAAAATTCATTCCAGATTCCTCAAGTTGCAAGGAATTGAAATACCTCCCTTATGTGGGGAGTCCAATTCCTCCAACATTAGGAGTTGGATTCCTTAAGGCATGTGGACCTCACATGTATTTTGATTCTCCAAGATTACGTAAACAAAGATATATGCCGTAATCGAAATCTAATTCCGTAAATTGATTCCGATTACGAGTACGTTAACGTGCTATTAGTGAGAGTCTATTTCTGTAGACTCAGCATCCCATTAGATTACCCCTTGTGATTTGTGCCCCAGATGTACTGTTGGACCCACTTGTCACTGCTTTCTTTGGGCGTTGCATCTACTCGCCCATGCGGAGCGAATCTTTGGTCCACCAATTTCCGATACTTCATAATTTTTATGCTTTTGCTTTGTGTAGTGGCACTGGTGGCCCTTTACGCTTTTGCTCTTCCTTAGTTTCTTTTTTTCTATTCTGAAGAGATTCTTTAGTTTTCCATAAATAAAAAAAAAAGAATTAAAAAAAAAAAGAGATTCTTTAGTTTCTTTTTTTCTATTCTAAAGAAACTTTCAGAATAAGGATCGGATTCTCTTTATAAGGATTCTGAAAATCCTTAAATCGTATCCGTTCATTGTACATCGTGCAGTTATAAATCATTTTAAATACTTTTATTTTAAATTAAATATGAATAGTACCTGAGGAAAACTGACCTCACGATATATAATGAACGGATACGATTTGAGTATCCTCAGAATCCTCACAAAGAGGATCCGGACTTTTAAAAGATGATAAAGAAATGTACCTAGAAATTCAAAATAAAAAACATAAATAATAAATTTCGGATCAAGAGCTTCTTCTATTGTTTATGTATTGCAGTGTGTTTAAATTTGAGTTTGACGATATATTTTAAACTTAAGGGTTCGATTAAACTACATAATAGACAACTTAATTTGATATCAAATTCTTCATCAACGAGATTCAAACCTAAAACCTTTTATTTACAAGTGAAAAAAAGTAACAGTAGATCTTAATACTGAATTACCAATGCGTATAAATTTTAATTAACTAATAAAATACGGCTAGAGAAACGCTTGAACTGGTCGTCATTGAGTCATTACTTCCTTCGTGTAAGGAGCCCTGATGGTTCTTTACTCTTTTGCTTTTCATTAGTTTCTTATCTTTTTTTGGTCGAGAGTTTTTTCTTTTTCTAAAGAGACTTTGGCAACGGTTCGTTTTGATGACGGAAATGTTATATACATTCTCATAACCACAAAAATTAACCATATGTATAACTGTAAATTAACCATTGAGGATTATCTATAACCATATTCACCGGATAACGGATTTTCAATCAATTATCGGTTATATCCATCTTCGTTAAAAAAAAAAATATATATATATATATATATATATTATATTAATCCAATTGATGCACTGCAAATTTTAGTAGATACTAATTCCGTCATTAAATAGCAACATCCAATTACAAAAAACATAACAACATATTTGAAGTTGTTCATGATAAGCCAATATGATAAATTGGTCCAATAGAAAAGAAAAAGAGGAGAAAAGCAAATACAAAAGGAAGACAAAACAAATTGTCTAATAATTCCAAAACTTGTGATGACAAAAGAACGAGATATTTGCACTTCACTTCTAGTTCCACCAAGCCAGCATCGTATTTCATGGTGCTTCTCCTTCACACCCATCAATGGAGCATGATTCCTACATTATTAAGCAAATGACGAAATAATTAATATGAACCGTTGTACACATATAATCTACAAAGAAGATAGTTATATACATATAATATAATTGCCAATACTTACCTCATTCATATCTAGTTTTGGGCGCACATTAAGGCTTTCAATGTCTTTGGATGAAGTCTAATACGGTGTGGACTTACAAATCTCCCACTAGTACTACAAGCTAATTTGGAAGCAACTGTAGATATAAGAACAACAAATATATCCCTTGCCAAAGCACTTAAGATAGGATATTTAGTCCCATTTGATTTCCACCAACCCAAAATATCAAAATTAGATGTTCTAGGCAAAACAGCCTCGTCCAAATAGTGATCTAATTTTGACTTTACATTATCAGTGCTTACAGTACTAGAAACAAACAAGTCAAAGTTATCCATTAAAGGATTCATCTCTTCAAACTCAAATTGATTTAATTGAGATGAAGTGAATGATGGTTGATAACCCATGTTAGAGATGTTATAGATCCACACTCTTTTACCAAATCATAACAATATTTGCGAATCTTATCAATTTAATTTGAAGCATATTGCCCATACATAAGAGGAAAGAAATACTCAATCAGCCTCATCTTGAATCTTGGATCCAATACAATAGCTACAGCCATTATTCCATGAATCACACTCCAATATTTATCAAATTTCTCAATCATACTTCTTGCCATGTTTTTTTATTTCATCATGTCTAGAGGTAAGCCACCGGGTTAGCGACAACCTGATCTCACAAATCTTTGGAAAATAAAGATTGGTTGTAGGGTACTTAGTTCCAAAAAATAACTCGAAGACATTATAAAAACAACTTTAACTTCTCATAAATCTCTCTTGCCATCTCCCAATCTCTATCATCGGGCAAACACTTGTATTGCGACTCTCGTTGTTTCAAACGAGGGAAAACATAATCATTAAAAAAGTGGAATTCCACTTAGTTTTACAATCAAGCACCATCTTTTCTTAGTGCTTGGAAGCTTCAACTGACGTGCTGCTTCCACAAACTTTTCCTCTTTTTTTGTGTGTTGCTTTCCAGTAAACAACACTATCACGAATTTTCCCAACACCACCACCAATCACTTCCAGACCATCCTTCACAATTAAGTTTAATATATGCGCACAACAATGCATGTGAAAGAACCCTCCACCCAACAAAAGTGAACTACTAGAATTTTTTTCAAGAATAAGATCAATCATTTTATCATTTATAGTGCAATTATCTACGGTTAAGGTAGCAAGCTTACGATCGAGGTTCCAACCTAGCAAGCACTCCATCAAAACATATGAAAGTGTCTCGGTGGTATGCAGACAAGGCACATAAATAAATCTAAAAAAGTTACAAGGAAGATGGTTACAATAAAGAATCTGAAATATAAATCTAAAGCTAGACAATAATTAAATAGGAATTAAAGTATTAAAAATATAACCTTATTATTAGCTCTGCAACGTCCAAGAGTCATCAATAAAATATGCCGTTATTACCATAAATCCTCTGTTCTGATTACTTGCAGTCCACATATCAATAGTGAAGGCAATTCTAATCTTATTTTCATCCAACAATTGCATTGTTTTCGAACGCTCATAATCATATATTTTTAGGATATCACTCTTGATTGTGTTTCTTGAAACAACCTTAAACAAGGGTTGGACAACACTCATGAAGTTTCTAATCCAACATGCTCAACCATGGAAATAGGGTACTCATGCAATATTATCATTTGGGCGAGAGCTCTCCTTGCACTTTCTTGATCAAATGTATACAACTCTACTTTCCCATCTCCCACTTTTTGGGTTAGCGTTTGCTTCAATTTTTTTTGTCTCCGACACAGACATATTGTCACATGATGCCTCAAATGGCTGGTTCTAGTGTTCCCACCAAACTTCTTGTTATAATAATTACATATTGCTTTCATCACCCCCATCAACTAGTGTTCTTGTATAATGTTGCCACACCAAACTGCAAAGTCTTGAATTATTACCTTCACCTCATCACCT
The DNA here is from genome assembly GCF_963583255.1 of Pyrus communis. Taxonomy (NCBI): domain Eukaryota; kingdom Viridiplantae; phylum Streptophyta; class Magnoliopsida; order Rosales; family Rosaceae; genus Pyrus; species Pyrus communis. The sequence goes on along the minus strand of NC_084805.1, from coordinate 22,299,065 downwards.
CCAGGTTCCTCAATCTCACCAACGACCTCATTTGGAGTTGGTATATCTTGGGGCCAAGCAATTTGATTTGGTATTTCTTGTTGCACAACACTTGGATTCAATAGGTGCTAGATTACAATCAGTTGGGGTAGATATTGTTTGTTCTTGAGACTTAAATTTTCTTTTAGACATTTTGATTGCTGCGAACACAACCAAATCCATTAATATGTAAACAAAGACATGGCATAATACTGAAAATGAATCAATTAACATGTAAACTAAATATATAACAACAAACAAGAAGACAATTATTGATTTAACTTTTCATAATTCTATGGGCTCATAAAATATGTAATAAACTAGAAAACTAACGCTAATTGAGAATTTGCATGAATCAAATAACATGAAAAAGAATGAAAGAGTATCTATTGAGCGGACAACGTGCACCAGTTTCTTGACAATGAAACTCTTGAAAAGAGATGAATCTGATAAACTTGGAATATTTGATAATTGATATATAAAATGATTCAATGAATTAATTTGGTTGAGTATAACAACAAAAATATTGAATTAATGAGGTTGTTGGCATGCTCCATGCATGATGTTTGGTGCATAATAGAGATAGTATAGGATTTGATGCTTGCATAATGAATTAGTATAAGGAGGATTCGGTAAATTGAATAAAATTATATTTTATATATATATAAAATATATATATATATATATATATATATAATATTCGGGTCGGATTCGGGGACGGATACGGATTGAGGACCCCTATAACCATATCCAAAATCATAACTGAATAAAGTTCATGGTTTTTCCCCATATCCATACCATACCCGCATTTTCATATCCAAATCCAATCCATTCGGATGGTTATCCACGGTTATCGGGTTTAACAGTTATAATTGTCATCCATACTTTTAAAAGGTGATAGACATGTACCTAGAAATTCAAAAATAAGAAAAGACGATGATTGTTGAAATGGATTCCCACATGCGTGAAATGGATTAAAGTCTCGTAACATGATGAGAGTTAGAAAAACTACGCGCGACTTATACATTTTAAATGTGTTCATATGCGTGAATTGTTTTAATAATTCTTTTTAATCACAAAAAGAAAGTCAAATATTTGAAGTAAATGAATAATATTAGACCATACTAGAAGAAACCCCTCAAAAAACAACCAAAGCAACTAAATCCATATAATAAAATTGGTATTTCAATTTCTATCTATATTCTATTGAATTTACATTAAGAATAGAGAAAAAAATATTTAATAAGCAACTTATTGAATCACATTACTGCTAGCTCATTGTGAAGCTAAGCTCACCCACTCTCCCTTAGTGTAGATAACATCGTTTGTTAAAAAAAAATAAAATCATTTGACAACTAATTGAATCACATTATTATGCACGTATGAAAAACATTTTTTATAACTGACACTACGTGCCTCTTAAGTGTTCAAAAATAGAGTAAAACTGTACAAAAAGAATTAATTATTAAAAAACACCATTTATATAATGAAAATACCCCTGCATTATTTTAGGCTGCTTTTGAATTTTTCATTTAGAGGGCATTTTTGTACAAAAGTATTCATACATCATATGGATTTATAAATATATATTTATTAGGGCCCAAAGGAAAGAAATCATAGTTACCCGCTAATATTGATCTTGTAGTTTCTTCCTTTCTTTTCTTTTTTTTTTTTTTTTTTTTTTTTTTTTTTTTTTTAAATTTGATTTTGTACAATATCGAAGTAGTTAATCAAGTTTGATAATTGGCACATCGTTGCATTGAATTTTGAGCCCTTTGTGATGAATTCACAGTTTGGTGTCTGTGTTTTTGTTGATTGCTCCTACGAAACCTTTGCTTTGATTGTTCTCGAGAATTGTGAACATTTATTTGCCCCAATCGAACTTCTTCATTGCCGAATTTGGATTCTCAAATCGTATTCGTTCATTGTACATCGTACGGTCAGAAATTATTTTAGATACTTTTATTTAAAATTAAACATCAACAGTACCTAACGAAAACTAACCGCACAATATACAATGAACGAACACAATTTGATGATCTTTGGGATCCTCACAAAGAGGATCCGGAGAGGATCCTCATCCGTCATTGCCGACCTATACGAAGAAATTGCAAAAGAGAATGAATTTTTGTTTTTTTAAAAAAGGAAAAAAAAAATCATATTGAACTACAACGAAGGTGCAATTGTAAAATCTCCAACCAAAATACAGGTTTAAGTCTTATGTATTTTGATCCGAGTGAAAAAAAAAAAAAAAAAAAAAAAGAAAAATGGTTTTGTGTGAAGGTAAGTGAACCCTACTAATATAAAAAAAAAAAAATTGAAACATTATGCAACAAAACACTGAAATTTTAGTCAATAAAAAATAGAGTAGAAACGCAATTAAGATGACAACCTGTGATATATTGCTCCTATCACATCCCTCCATACTTGATCTGTTGAAGTCAACTTGGAATTTTTCGTACTCCTGCATGAACAAAAAAAAAAGAACAAGATAATTTATTTTTGAAAAAAGAAAAGAGAACATGAGGATTGTGAATTGTCAACAGTTAAGTAACATATAAAAGTGATGTTAATAATAAAAATTCATATCAAATATTTCATACAATACCATCTACGTGTATATTGTGAGTTACAAATATTATCCTTTGGTTTGGCCAATTTATTTGGCAATGAGTGAATATTAGATATCCATGTTTTTGTTGCACTTGGAAGCAAGTTTGAGTAGTAGGGGTTTAGGAGTCACAGCATGCGGCATTTAGAGTTTTTCCCATTCATATTTGTGCATGCATAGCGATATTTTTACTACCAAACATTTCGTTGAAATGGAAGACAAACACTAAAACACTTCGTACAAGTTCAGGTTTAAGACTTTTATATTATCGTCCGAGTGGGAAAGTCCTTTTTTGTGAAGGTAACTGAACCATACTAATGTAGAATGAAAATTGAAAGCCATTAGCTAAAAAGGATTGGATAGGATTCTTAATAGAAACTACATTTTGCTAAATCTAGCTAAATCTTACTTACATTTTGTCAAGGACAATGGCCTCTGTGTTGGAAGATCCAGAAAATGGTTTCTTTGACTCATTTTAAAAATGAACAAATTTAAATAGGCATTTCAGGAAAGACATACACAAACATGAATGGTTATTCGTACCTTATAAAATCTTCATGCATATGTTGTTTGCTTCTTTCTACAATTTTGATAATAATCTGCATTGCACATACACAAAGATGATCACAAACAGGGAGGAGACCAATATTAAAGGAAGCAACACAAATTAATGCAGCGTTGAGTGATGAAACGTCAAAAAAAGAACCTGTGCAACTTCACGATCAAAGTAAGGACCATCATGTCCAAATACTAATAGCCGATTCTTATAATCTTGGAGCTACAATGAATCAAATAAAGGCTGGAGCTGCAATGAATCAAATAAAGGTTATGCATCAGAGCCTGCTATATCACTTCAAAACAACTTTGCACATAAGAACGAATTAAACCCCGTACGTTGAAAATAAAATTTGCAAGATAAGTATTTTCTTGTTTGGAAATTAAACAATTTCCCTTGATTTTCTCGGGAACCAAACACACTAAAGATCATTATTTGTAGTAGCCATCGATGGAATAAATCAGAACGTGCATCTTCAAATTCAAGAAATTCCCAAAAAGAGAGAAAAAAAGGAATAGAGTAGTACAAACCTGAGAACGTGCCCCGATCTTCTAGATGCCGTCATTATCCAATTACCAATTCAATCAACAATCCCTTCAATTCACTCAACGAACTCAAGCATAGGTAGAATGATCCTCAGGAGAGGATCAACTTTCTCTTGGGCCGAGATCAAATTCCGGCGGGATTGGGCGGAATCGGCAAAACTCCGCCAGAAAACCGTCACTGTTCTAGGCTCCAATATTTGAGCACAGTTGATTTTGAGGTATGGGTGTCATATCAGATGGAAGAGGGTTCTGATACGAATCTATAGGCTCTGACCTTGCGCGATTTCGTTACCGTATGAAAAAGTTACGATGAAATGAAGTTTTTGGAGTGAAGAAGAATTGAGGAGGAGAAGAAGAACAGCAGTGCAGCTGCTGATCTGCACGCAGGGAGGAAAATAATAATTATTTAAAAAATACTGTTTATATGACGAAATACTTTTGCATTATTTGATACCTTATTTTGAGCTGCTTTTGAATTTTTTTGTTTTAAGAGCATTTTTGTCCAAAATTTTTTTGGTGAAACCAGTGACACCAGATTGGCCTGCTGGCTTTATATATAGAGAAGATGTTGGTAGTTGGTACTTCACTGTTCCGCCAACTTTTAGCAAAGAATGAGAATTCATTTAGGTTGTATATGTATCGATGTATAAAATGTGCAATTTTACCAAAGAAGCTACCACCATACACTATGAATATACTCAACCAGGTCTAAAGGATGTCTAAAACTAGACATGGCGTTTAGGCAATCCTTGCTCGCTCAGCGAGGAACTGGTTGAGATATATTCCTTAGCTTTACCGATTTGGGTTTTAATGTCCAGATTCATGCTCATGGTGTTTCATCTATACATTGATAGTCACTTAAGTCTCTGTTTTATAAAGAAAAAACTCTTTCCAAAACAACTGCTACGAAACCAACTAGATTGGATTGGATTTATTTGGCTTCTCACAAGCATATCCGTCATCCAATCCACTCGTCGGGTTTGGTGTTTAGGGATTCAATGCAATCTGCCAACCAAACAGTGATAAAATGGATTAAGGTAATCTTGGAAACCTTAGACAGATCTCCAAATTTTGTATCCCTTCTTTGATGTTTTCATCTCTAAGCTCTCCAGATAAGTGCAAGCCATATCGACCATGTCATCAGACCACGTACTAATACTCAAAGCTCCAGGCCGGAAACTTGAAGCAGCGGGAGAGTACAAGCGCTTGGCAAATCTGAAGGTGCTCGCCTCTCCAACGTGAAAAGATGCATCACATTTCCCTGCACCTCTCTTGTTTAAGTAACCTGGATAGTCCCCTATTGAGAACTCTTTTTCTTCTTTAACCAAAAATAAGCCAGCCTCTTCTGCTAAATTCTCTATTTCCCACTCAGTGTAAGGATATGATGTCTTGAGCGTCACATGAATTTCTCCACTTCTGGTCAGCATCTCCCTTGAACTCTTGAAGTACCCCTTTACCAAACTTTGATGCAACCTGAAAAATGCATGATTCAATCTAATAATTAGACCTAGACGACTGTCCTATAGTCCATGCAATTTGGGTCCGGCTGACTCTGGACAATTTCCCACGGTTAGCCTAACTCAAATCAGCTCGGTTCAGAAATGTGGTCGTATGGAGAACTAATACTGGAATACGCCACGTGGTATAACTAATATATATTTGTTTAACACATGCATTAGTTATATTCTACTCCAAAAATATATTCGTTGTTCACTTATATCATAACAAATTTCAATTAAAGTAACATTTTTGCCCTATTTTGAGAACTTACAAAAGGTGGTGCTTCTTTTTCTCCGATGAACAACGAAAATTCGAATATCCAGCACGAGGAAAATTAAATATGATCTGATCAAACTCCATCCTGGTAAGTCGAGGGTGGGGGAGCATGATGTGTACATCTACCCCATGGAATATTTTGCATCCCATGTTCTCCAATTCCATCAAGTTTTTCATAGCTTTTGAATACTTCACCTTCAACTCCTCTACAAACAACATAAAAATTAAATAATTTCAATCTCTATATTGAACAGACATAATAACGTGTTTGATTGATGTAAATTAATACCTCGTGAGTCGAGAGAAGTTGCAACCATGTTACTAGCTGACCCAAAACTTGTGGCCAAACAAAGCGCAAAAGAGAAGTCTCCTTCTCCCACTAACTGTATCTTGTGAAAGCTATCTTGTGAAAGCTGCTGTAATGCTTAGTCTTCATTTCTACACCCCAGCCAAACACTGCCTCCGTTTTGTTCCCTTTCGCTCGAGATTTCTCACATATCTCACATTTCTTTAACTTTCATTTCATCTTCAATTTCCCCATTTTCTGAGCTGCTTGAATTTTTCCTCTATTACTCTTGCAAGTTGGAAAATTTATAGGCAAAAATGTTTAAACTGATTAATTGAGAAGAAATGTGTCACATTAATTAGAACGAGTGTTGGAAATTGAAAGGTCCCAAATTTTAATTTTTTTGTCAGTCTGTATAACTTCTATTCTATCTAGTATTGGGCATTGTTGATAAGATATAAAACTAAGTAAAATTAGAAAATAGTTATTAACACTCCGAGCATGTACAAATACAGGAATAAAATACAATTGAAAGGGGTGCAATCACGAATAAAGAATAATGATTATTTTGGAACTTGCAATTTGGTAACTTGTGTCGTATCAACTTACAATGCTTAGTCCCATTCCAAAGTTCTTTTTTGTGTGGCACTAGTCATTTAAACAGGCAATATTAGAGCATCTCTAATGAAAAGATACAAAATTAAGATATAAAAAATTCATTTCATTTACATTTTGAGAAGATGTAAATATAGTATTTGAATTAATGGTGAAGATGTATGTAAATTTAACATTGAAAAAAAAAACATTCAACTTCCATCTTTTTTACATCTTTCGGTCAAGTTTACTATTTTACATTTCCTTAAGATTTTCCATTGAGGAGCTTCCAGCCAACAAAAAAATGTATGTGTTATGCATCCCCATTCAACCCCGAATGGAGTTACTCTTAATTTAACCATGCATGTTGCTGAAAAGTAGATAAGAAATAAGTAAATAATCAAACAGAAAATAGAGTCATTTCCAACAAGATAATCAACGTTTACCATTACGTTTGTATAAAAAAAATTGAATTAGTAATAATTTCGGAGGCCCAAACAGATTTCATCTGTGATATTCTGTCCCGAGATTTATTATATTTAAGTGTTACTAAGCTCACTCCAGTATCTTATTTTCCCATTCACTTTGAAATGATAATTTGATTGACCTTCAAAGACCTAAAGACCGCCCAATCATGTCTTGCCACATAATTAGTTATATTGCCAAAAACCTAAAATACATAAATGAGAGAAAAAAAGAAAAAAGAAAAAAAAAGAGGAATCAAATTATGGGGCTGAAAATGGAGGAGTTTCTGGCTTTAGCAAAGAAGATTTAGACCTGGTTTGGTACTGAGGTGATTCTGAAAAAAGCTGGTATCAAAAAAAACTGGGAGCTGTTTTTGTGTTTGGTAAACATTCAACTTCAGCTTTTTTTTCACAGTTTTGGGTGAAAAAAAGCCAAAAACAAGAAGCTGCAAAACCTAGCTTTAAAAAATCGGTTTTTTTTCACATCTGTTTTACATAAAAGTTTACCAAACATTATAATACTGTTTTTTTTTTTAAAAGCACTTTTACAAAAAAGTTTACCAAACACTCTGCTGATTTATGTCACAGTCGCTTATTCTCACAGCACAGCAGAATCAATTTTTTTTCAAAGTACAGCAATACCAAACCAGCCATTAATGTTGTGACGGGTAAAGACCCCGTTTGCAAGTGCCGAGGAGAAGCAGGTATCATTTCAAAGCTTTCACTGCTGAGTTTGCTACAATATTAATATTCCTTTGCCACCAGCAAGAGCTTCCTCTGATGGGTCTTTCCATTCATCAACTACCCAAGCGTAACGGCGGTCGAGCAAAAGGCGTTTGGAAGGGGGAATTTCACAACGTTGCAAGCTTGTAACGGAGAGTGAGGAAGCAGCTGAGGACTCCATTATCTACCTCTACCACCCTCCTGTCTAATGATAATTTTTTTTTAATTATCATAATTCTTTTAAAGCAAAGGAAAAATTGAAGAATAAATATATAGGGTTATTTTGGAATAATGGTGGGTGGGAAAATAGTTATATGTTTTTTTTCACTTTTTATAATGGGTGTAAATATAAGATGGATGTGAAAATAAGACAATGAAGTGAGTATATCACCACTCTTATATTTTATTCTTAATAATGATAAAATTATTAAAATATTCATTAGATGCCATGTAAGCTTTTCATGTAGACCTCAAATTTCCTTTCATTTTTTCACTCTTATTTTGCTAGTTCCAAATAGTATTCAATTTTACGAACCTAATACGGAACTTAACCTGAAAATATAATGAACAAGTTATATTCGAAATAATATAAATTTACTTGAGATAAATTTTAATTTTTCTTGTGCAGTGTGCATCACTTCCTTATTGTGATGAGAGACTGATTTTGTGGCAAATGATTATTAAAATATTGTTTTGTTTGCTTTTTTGAACACCCTACTTTTTCACTCCATCAGACACCATCATTAACTTTTTAGAAACTTTTAACGAAAGTTTCTGATACTCTTCGTTCTAATAGAAAATTATATTTTTATAATAAAAAATTAATTATAATAATATTTACCTTAACTTTTATTTTATCTTTATAATTAAAATTCAAAAATTTTAAAATTTTTTCGTTAATTTTCTTCACTTTTTATTAAATCTCTCTCATTTCTCCTCTCATGTCCCATTCCCCAATTTTATTTTATTTTTTCCCCATGTCAGGCTGTCAGCTGGTTCTCTCCCTCTACCTCATCCTCTCTCTCACGCCGCATTTTTCTTATTATTTTATTATTTCTTTTCTCTCATTTCTACCGGTCCCATCTCTCTCTCACCTCTCTCACAATTTTCCCTCACATCTTTTCTTTCTCTCTCTCTCTCTCTCTCTCTCTCTGACACAGACACCCCACTTTCCCGTGCACTTTCCACTCCCTCTCTTTCCACTCATCTCTCTCGCTTCTCTCCTTCATTTTTCTGAAGTTCCTCTCTCTCTCTCCCTCTCTCTAACTCTCACTCTCTCCAGAGCTCTGAGAGCTCTGGTCCCCTAACCTCTTCGAAATTTAAACAAACCTAACTCCAAAACCATGAAACCTTAATCTCTGGGACTAGAGGATCCTAGCTATACCGTTGCATGCGTCATTGGACCATCACGGTGTAAACCACCATTGAAGCCGAGAGCTTCAAGCTCTGAAACTCGAACCCAGGTAAGGTTCTCTATGAAAATGCTGTTTCATTATGTTTTAATGTTGCTTGGGACAAGATTTGTGGTGTTTTCTAGTTCGAAACCAGAGGTTTAACCCCCCCTGCAATTTCTCTGAAACCTTGCCCAGTTTTTGGTCACCTCCTCCGAGCAAACTCCGGCAAGTTTGTGGGATCTGGAGCTCGTGCTCAGTTTGAATCCATTCCAGGTACTTAAATACCTCTTTGCATGTGAAAATTAGTTGGAAATTACTAAGGTTTGACATGCTAACATACTGTTTTTCCCCATTTCCAGAATCCGGCGAAGAAACCCGGCCCTTGCAGGCCATTTTCCGGCCAAATGCGACCACGGACGAGAACCCCAATGGTATATTTCGTTAATCACTTTAGGTGTTAGTAATTGTACAATGTTAGAATATGCTTATTTGGTGGGAAATTTTAGAAAAGAATGATGTTGCTGTACTGTTTACACAACAAGGACCAAACTGCAAAAATTGTTGAAGCTTTAGGGTTCTTTGGTAATTCTAGGAAGTTGGGGTCATTTTTGCAATTACCTCTAGTTTTTGGGGCAATTTTTGTAAAATGTGAAATTTGGACAGAATATAGTAAATCTGTCCATTTTGTATATTAATTATGTTTAAGTATTTTGTTAAGTCAATGTGACTTGGTATAGGTACAAACTTATTCAGTTTGACGAATGACAAGGCTTATCGAGAGCAAACAAATATATATGCAGGTATCTCCCAAACAGTACCGGTCCCAACATGAAAGGGGGAAGCTTCAAAACTTCAAGTGGTAGCGGCAGTACGGTACAACTGCTTGGCAAACCTGATGATGTTACGTATTCCAACAGGAAAAGTTTGATCATAGATCCCAGATCCTCTCTTATTTTCATTACCCGGACAATCCCATCTCGAGAAGCTTGCTTCATTGCTTAAATATAATCCAGCAGCTTCTGCTAACTTCACCATTTTCCACTCACTGAAAGGATACGATGTCTTGTGTGACATGAATTTCTCCCCTTGCAGTTCAGCGAACCCCCAAACCAACTTCAGATGAGCCTGAAAAATGCGGGATTTTAGTTTAAAGATGCATCCCTTTAAAAATTAAACCTCACTTGAATGAATATTATTGTATGAGCCCATCACATATTTGATCCCTCTCTCGCAATATGTGCATGTATAGGACTTATCCTTTCCAGTTCCGCTACCAGCATGGTTGCAACTTCTCTGGTAGCGGAACTGGAAAGGAGAAGTCTCCTCCTCCGACAAAGAGTATCTTCTGGGAGCTGCTGTAATACTTTATCCTTTTCTCCAAGCTAAACAATTCCATTTTCTTGCCCTTTAACTTACTCGAAACTTGCTAGCTACGTCCAAAGGTGAATCGCACTACTTAATTATACAAGAGCGGCAAGCTAGGGGGCAACATTTATGTTTCTAATCGAAAGGTCTCTCTCTTAGTTTTCTTTCCCAGTCTTTATGTTCCATGTAGTTTTACTTCCCTATCTGTGCCATTCATGACCACTAAACATTACTTAATTTTTGTGAATTCATGCACCTTATCTGATTTAAATACTCAAAATAACGAGATACTACAATCATGTTACTGAAACAAATCTAAAAACAATGAAGGGAAGGAAAAAAATTGGCACGCGAGATGACAAATTTTCCTAAAATATACAAATGGTTCGTCTGAGTATAAATTTTTCAACGCGACTCACAAACAGACCATAACTAGTTACGAAAGTTCAACCTGCCTCCAAACTACTAATCATGTGTTGTTTATGAATTTATATTTGTTGAGTTTTGTCCAAACTTCTAAATATATTTTCTTCTTCCAAACCCATGGTTTTAGTCTCCTCCAACAATCCCATATCGCTCAAGCAGAAAATGTAAAGTTGTTTATATATCGCTATCCATAAGAATGGTTTGCCAAGATCACTAGAATTTGAACCAACAAAACACTTGAACTCTCTTGAACTTGGCTTTTTTAACTTTCTATTTTGGGAAATTTCTGTTTTTACTGTAAACATTTTAGTTAATTTTACGGTTTGTATATAAATACTACAAATCTTCTGAATCCGTTATTTTGTCAAGCTCAAATTCTTCTCTCCGTAAATTCGATGAGTATAAAATATCAAATTATCAATTGTCAAAAAAAGGAGAATAATTCTAAATTCTTTTATTTTTCTTTTAAAATATACTTTTTTTTTCAGATGTCCAAATGATTCAACGGGTGGTGAACTATAAACAAAACAATGTTGACATTCAAGCTGCTAATACATACGGTCACAAAAATATGAACAGCCATGGAATATGTGCACCCGGCCACCCCGGGTGCCGGAAAGATATCGACACACTGCAGATATAGCCCGGGGCAAAAAAAAAACCAAAAAAACGATAATTCTACAACAATGTCACTGCTCTGACAGAATGGCTGGGATGTAATGGGACAACTCGGCCGTCAGAGTTCAGCTTAAGAAAACAACTTATTTGCGAGTTGTAGGTACTTCACAGCAGAGTCAACGGTAAGTTTATGCACCATATCCCTCTACCTCAGCTGCAGTTGTCTCAGAGCTGATCTCAATGCTGACCATCGGACAAATTTTACGTAAAGCAGTTATGTGATCCTTGCTCCAAACACCATCATTTCTAGCAACAAGGGCCTACACAAGATTAAAACAGACCATTAGCTAATAGTAAAATAGTGAGCACTTTCACACTTAAAAACAGAGAACAGAAAAATGTTTCATGCGGAGGTTGCATTGCGAAAAACCGTAGCACTTACCTGCATTACAATACCAGTCACAGCAACACCACACTGAGCAGCTTCAGCCCAAGACTGCATTTCCTGATGTGCATCACATAAATGCAGTAACCACATTATGTGAAGGTCTGGGACAGGGGCAAATGCCATAGAAAGTCTATAGAAGCTTTCAGCAGCTGCATATCTATCCATAGTTATCAAAGAGCCCTGCAAAACAAATTGTAGCTGGTATTACAACGTAAATCCAAAAGCGTCTCCTCATCTCAACATTTGTCAGAAGAACAAGAAAAACTTAGGGCAACCCAATTTCGGGAAATAATATATTGTTTCTGTTCAGAAGAAAATGAAAAAAGCATGGTGGGACAAAGTTGCAATTTAAATAGGATGGGGCATGTGAAACCACATGAAGCTTCACTACATTAGTTTTAAACTCAAAAACAGAAAGCCAAAGATAGTGGTACTTCTTTTATCATTGTCAAACTGCTTCTATTTTTAGGCACAGAAATCAGTGGCTTGCTAACAATTACCTTCTAACAGCCGTAAAGAATTTCCATTGTCTTTAGAGAAAAGTATTACTTTCGAAAATATTAGAAGTTCAGTGCCTACGAAAAAAAATAAAAGAACCTAGTAAAGAAGCAAAGCACCTGGTAACACAAGATACAGATGTATATTCCCTAACAAACAAAGTTGATGTAGGCATTGTCAAACTGACCAGGAGTGCATGTTCCAAGCTGGCATCAAGAGCAAGAAGAAGACTGTCAGCGAGAAATTTCACTTCTGACCAGGACCATCTATTTTCTGTCATTTTTTCTGGAATTTCTAACAGAGCACCGTCAGGAACTCTACACTCTCTCAACAGACTGGGGCCCTTAGCTTCATCTGCCACTTCGTCAAGTGACTTTCGAAGACGCCGTGCTTCACCACTCTCTTCTAGTGTTCCATCAGCTTTCATCTGAGTCACTTGTACTTCAGACATCAACTTAGACAATGTGATGATCAGCATGACCCTCAACCTTGCTGTTTGCATAAAGTAATAGAAAGAACTCTGCAACAAGGAAAAAAAACGAATGGGAATTATTTTTTATGTTGAAAATTAACGGGAGCATACAATGCCAATGTGTCAGGGAAGCCTACCCTCATAAGCATTTGGAGCCCAATAACAGCCCTTTTTCTGATACAGGCACCCCGAGCATCTAAACCACTTTGTTTGTTAAAACAGGCACCCCGAGCATGGAATTCCAAATTTACAAGTTACTTACCTTCCCTTGGATTCAAAACTTCATTATCAGACACCAGTTTGTTTGTTAAATTAGATGATGGTGATGTAATCATTCTATTATTGTATGTTGATGACATTATATTGATTGGTTCATCCATATCAAAGATTCAAGCAGTTATAAATACTCTTGCTGAGGTATTTGAGCTCAAAGACATGGGTCGACTTATGTATTTGAGCTCAACGATTCTTGCCATTGCAGCATAGTGTGGGTGGACATTAAGGTAGCTTGATGTTAAGAATGCATTTTTGCATGGTGATTTAGTTGAGGAGGTGTATATGGAACAACCACATGACTTTGTTGATGGTACACATGCTAATCATGTTTGTAAGTTGGTTAAGTCTCTTTATGGCTTAAAATAGGCACCCTGAGCATGGAATTCCAAATTTACAAGTTACTTACCTTCCCTTGGATTCAAAACTTCATTATCAGACACCAGTTTGTTTGTTAAATTCGATGATGGTGATGTAATCATTCTGTTATTGTATGTTGATGACATTATATTGATTGGTTCATCCATATCAAAGATTCAAGCAGTTATAAATACTCTTGTTGAGGTATTTGAGCTCAAAGACATGGGTCGACTTATGTATTTCTTAGGGCTCCATATTCAATATCAACCAAATGGTTCTTTATTCATTAGTCAATCCAAATATGCTAAAGAGTTGTTGGTCAAGGCAGGAATGGAGATTGTAAGCCTACTTCAACACCATCTAAACCACTTACTCAACTTCTTGTTGCAGAAGGTACACCATTGTCCGATCCTAGTCTTTACAGAAGTCTAGTTAGTGCCTTGCAATATTTAACATTTACTTGTCCAGATATTGCTTATTTAGTTAATATGGTATGCCAATTCATGAACAATCCTACTGAGTACATTTTCACATGGTTAAGTGCATGCTGAGATATTTGAAAGGGACTCTGGACTGTGGTCTGAGATACAGAAAGAGTGAAGATATCTCTATTACTAAGTTCTCTTATTCAGATTGGGCTGCTAATATTAACACAAGGAGGTCTATTATAGGCTATGTGGTGTTCCTAGAAACAAATCCAATATTGTGGCAATCTAAGAAACACGATACTATGTCCAGAAGCTCTACTGAAGCATAATATAAAGCTTTGGCTCATTGTGCAGCTAATGTGTTCTGGATTAGATCACTTCTTAAAGACATTGATCAATTTTTGCCTTCTCTTCCTTGCTTGCAGTGTGATAATATTTCTGTTCTTGCAATTTGCTCAAATCCTTTGTTTCACTCCAACATTAAACATTTAGACACCGATTACCACTTTGTTAGGGGAAAGTTCAAAAAGGCGATCTTAAAGTTTAATACATTCCAAAAGATGAACAAGTTGCTAATGTGTTTACTAAAGGGTTACATGGTCCTATTTTGTCAAGCATTGTCATGCTCTTGATTTGGGGTCTGGTGCTCAGGCTTCATCGTCTATAGTTGCCATTCCTTCTTCAACCGTTGCTCCAGCTTGATGAAGTTTCTGAGGCACAATGTCTCATGGTTTCTCTATGCATGACTCCAAACTTAGCAGTGATATTCCCAGCCTCGTTTGAGGGGGGAAGTAATAGCTATATATATGTATACATACATACACTTGTCATGTTTGTATTGGCCTAGTCAGTTAAAGGTGGTTAAGGGTAGTTTTGTAATAAGTCATTGTAAGATTACTATATAAAAACCCTCTTGTACAACTCATAGAGGATTATCTTGCAATACAATAAATCTTCCTTATTTCTTTCTGTCTAAGTTTTCATGCTTCTCCTTTCTCCTTCATTGCTCTTCACCGACACAACCTTGAGAGTTATCAATTTTGACAAAATTCTGGCGAAGTTGACGAAAATGGCCATAGCTACACGTTTTGATGAGTTGAGGGATCCCAATTGTAGCAATGGTCGCTGCAACATAACTCATTTTGATAAAATTCTGACGAAGTTGACGAAAATGACCATAGCTACATATTTTGATAAGTTGAGGGACCAATGGTAATGAATTTTTAGTTGAGGGACCATAGCTCATTTTTACTTCTCACACACCCTTATTAATTTTTGGTCACTGATCTTCTTCAATTCATTCAATCCAATGACCAAAAATTGAGAAGAGTGTGTAAGAAATAAAGATAAGTGTGTATAGTACTACCCTTCATAAAAACAGCTTAGCAAAAAGTTGAGGCCTAAACTGCGTTTGGTGAAAAGAAAAGAAGCTGCATTAGAGACGAATTAAAAGAAAAAAAATTCAGACAAAATTGTGTCATTGGCAGAAGACTCAGCCCTAGACATGCTAACAACAAATTGGATGAAAAAGTTTAAGTCCTTAATTTATCACGAATAATAGTTTAAAGAGTCAATATTTACTAGGGTGATAGTTCAAGAGATCAAACAACAGTTTATCCTAATTATTGAGACAATCCTATTTATGCACACAAAACTAACAATTTGCTTGCATAGTAATTAATACAGACGGATCTCATATAAGATGGTAGGGTTTACTTATATTATAGAGTGTCAATTTTGTGTGTACAAATAATATTATTGTTAATTATTTTTCAAGAGCGGTGCTTAAAGTTGTATTAATTTAAGATATTATATGGTATGGATGATTTGATTTGAATAAATAAGACACTATTTTAAAAATACTTGAAAGGTATACATGGAAAAATGGTGACCAACTTGGAGATATGAGACATTACTCTAAACAAAAAAACTAGCTAATCCTTTATACCAAACAAGGGCCTAAATCTTAGTGACGTCCTACATGCTAACGTCAAGTCGTTTTAAACTCACTCCAAAAATGGACAGTGTCTACGTGAAACCATGATAAAATTGATATAAATACAATCCAACATCTTCACTTCTTCATTGCTTCAAAATGTTGAAGTAAACTTAATTGGGACAATTTTGTTCTGGTAAATTCCAAAAATCAACAATCAGATAAGGCCTCAAGGGTCATTATTTGCAGATTGCTTGGCAAACTTGAAGGTGCTACACTTTCCCACAGGAAACTCCATAGAGCATTTGATCCCACTTCCTCTCCTGTTTAAATAACCTGGATAATCACATAGTGAGAACTCTGCTTCCTCGACCAAATGCAGCCCAAATTCTTCTGCCAACTCTACAATCTTCCATTCATTGAAAGGATATGCAGTCTTGTGTGTCACATGAATCTCTCCACAGTTGGCCAGCATTTTATGCGCACTCTTGAAGTAATTTCTAACCAAATTCTGATGAAGCCTGAAAGTGCATTGCATGCAATATTATTTCACGTATACAGAGCTTTTAGTCTATTGGTACCTCTCGAACGTTAAGGTTATATATAAACTTACTCAATTTGGTACTTGTCATGTTCACGAAGAAAGAAACCAGCATGAGGAAAATTAAACACGATCCGATCAAATAGTTTATGAATCAGGAGAGGGTTTTGGCTCATGGTGTGGACGTCCACGTCATGCAGTACTAAGCAATCCCTGTCTTCTAACTCCTTCACGTTGCTCTTTGCACTTAAATACTTAGAGAACAACAATTCTAAAAATTAATTAGCATGAATGCAAAGGATTAATTAATCAGCCAGGAAGAAAAATCTAATACAACAACAAAATTTTGCCCCACTAAGAATGGTCAGTTGTATGAATCTTACAACGCCGTTACATCAAAAAGTAGAATAAAATGTTACCCTTGGAGTCGAGAGAAGTGGCAATCATGCTAGCAGCGGAGCCAAATTTTTTAGCTAAGCAGGCAGCGAAGGAGAAGTCACCCTCACCCACTAAAAGTATACTCTGAGAACTACTGTAATGTTTTATCTGTTTCTCTTGTTTACCCTCTTCCATTTGTCTCTTTTTTTCAATCCGAAATTTCTTAGAATTGTTTACTTGATCGTTGAAATATATAGAGTTGCAGGATGGGGCAACTGTTAGGCTCCCCATTTCATTTAAATAATTACCATTTATCACTCCAAATTTGTAGGCTTTACACGCATGTGCGCGTATTTTGGTAATTGTAGGGTCTCCTTGTTGGAAATTGGAAAACTACTAATTATGCTTAACCCTTGTGAATCCGTGCACCTATGAGCTAGATACTTAGGTACTCATGAGTGAGTTTTTATAAGAAATATTTTTGTTCATTACCTTTAAATTATTATCGTTAGAAGAGTTAAAATTTTTAAAATTTCAAGATCTATATAATAGATAAACATCACTTTCAAAATCTAAATTCAATACATCCTACTTTATATACTGGCTTTTTTATTTTGGCCCAATAATACTTGAACACATTTTATTATTTTAAGAAATAACATATGTTATTTAATTTTCCTTAGACTTAAAAAAAAAAAACCATGATGCATCTTTTGATTGAGTCAAATTGGAATATAAGTAAATGATAGTACTATAGTTGATGATGCATGTCTATGTTAAAGGAAAAAAAAAAGATACCAAGAAATTGAAGGGAAAAAGAAAAGTAGTCGAATTCAAACTAGCTTAGATAACTTTTTATCAAAATTCTTATGCAGTTTAAAAATGTGATTATGAACTCGTGGAACACTTTTCCCTTATGTTTCTACATCTTGTAAGAGAGGAATGCATGATAAGACCATTTTCAAATGAGATGTCAAATCCTAAGTGGAATGTCATGTAATCAAATTTGAAGGTAGAAGCAAGCTCCAACCGATATGACAATCCTATGTGAATTGATATATGAGTTTTCATATGTCAAATTTGACAGAAGATGATCCTTTGCAGATCTACTTTGACTTTGTGGGGATCCTAAGGATCCTCACATCCTAGCAGTTCATCATACATCGTGCGGTCAGTTTTTGTCATGTACTATTTGTGTTTAATTTTAAATAAAAAAAGTCAAATGATTTTTGAAAGCATGATGAATGATTAAGATGTAATGATCCCTATGATCCCCACAATTTGGATCCGGATGGGATCCAAATCCAAATTTAACAAATGAGAAAAGGTGATGTCAAATCATTTATAATTATTTTATTGTGTGGGTCTCATTAATGCATCAATTATAGATCTTAAAAATTTATTTTAATTAATTTCTTATTAAAATGAGTCCTACAAATATCATTTATAATATAAAAAATATCGATTGGAAAAAAGAGAAAATCTGATATTGTCACGTCAGCTATCAAATTAACATTTGACATTTATCTTTTGACATCTCCTTTGGAGAGAATAATTTGGTTTAAATTCGCTTTTGGCAAGAATCAAATCTAAGGCCTCACACTTACAACTGAAGAAGAATACCACTACACTGTAATACTAAGAGACAGTTGCCTTTTTGTTATCATCTCCAAAGATCTCGGTCAAAGGCATATGCCAAACACGAATAACCCCTGAAGCCATAGGCAAAACACCTGGTAGCAAGACCCAATCTTGAGTGAAATAAATATCACGGCTTCGATCTTTTTCAACAAAATCATCACGTAGTAAATCAACAAAGCCTAAAGTAATCTCTCTTTTCCCCCTCAAGTTTACCTACTACGATACCAGAATGTATATGATCTCCTCCAGATATACATAACACTCTAGCTAGTATACGGAAGTGTATACCATGATTCTTTGTCTATCGTTAACTGCATGCATTGCACAGAGAATGTGAAGAAGTAGACCATTATCTCGGCAATAATGAGGCAAGCTAATATGTGCAGTGAATCCCCTTGTCAAGTAACCATGCATTGAACCTCAATTCTCTGGCAAAAATACAGCTCTTTTGATCATCTCTTCGCATGTATCCTTCTTTCGATACTTAATGGACCCATCACAAATCTTTCACATGAGCGGATAGGCATGAAGTCGTGGGTTTAGCCTGATAAATTCAAGAGAAATAACAATTTTGAGGTGCTTGCTTGTGTATTTTTGCAATTTGACTTTGAGTAGAGGATATACAAAATTATATTCTTTACTGAAAATCAAGTTCCACGAATACAAAAAAACCTTCCAAGGCCCTAAGTGTGATTCCAATTTTATAGTAATCAAACTCTTATAGTAAGCTGGAAAATTTGAGTTATATTATATGAGAGTAATTTCAGTTCTAAAATTCAATTTAGATGACAAAACTAGCACTCATGGAATATTCAGTATCTTCAAATTAAATTTCCCTAGTGTAGCCTTAAGTAAAGGGTGCATTTTTGCTCATGCTCACCACCCTACTTATTATCATTGAATGAATTTAAATGTTGAGATTAGTGTCTATCTTCTACACATATTTGGAAATTTAAACATACCCAAGGGTGATAAATAACATGGTGAGCTTCAGCATCACTTGAGGATGGTGAGCAAAACTATTCCCTAAGTAAAACCCTTTCAGAGACTCGAGGATCAAGTTGCTGGACAAAAGGTAATACATGGTAAAAGGCAAACTGCAGTTCATCATCAGAATAGGAATATATACAGCCATATAATGTATTTGACTGGGATCATCCTACAATTGTCTAAAGAAATATCATCTTACAAAGCTTGGTCTTTGATTTTCTACTAAAAATCATATACAACAAAAAGCCAGGTACTGCCAAGTTAATGATCAAATTACAAGACCATCCTTTCAAAACTAAGCTGGTAAGTAAAACTTCTGAAGTTACAGGGAAAGAAACATGGGGACTCATGTTTCATGAAGAATCCCAATGCCTATCGATCGAAAAGCGTACTCTATACTACTTCTTACCAGCAGTCAAGATCACTTTATGTCTTAAAATGGCCTGCAAGAAAAACAAGAATTGGGAAAAATGTTCCGTTACAATAAGTTAATGATGAAGATATGAAGTTACAATAAGTTAATGATGAAGATATGAAGCTGGAAATATAAGGTGACTGGGAATTATTTCCTTTCACGTGTACAAAATTATACTCATTTTCAATGCCCTATTTATGGAGGGACACCAAAAAAAATTTCGGCTCACGCGATGCAACTCGCTTGCTCATGCATGCAGTAATCAAAATCATCACAAAACTAATCAAGAAAAACAAATTTGATATGGTGTGCTTACAGTCGCATGTGAGGACCCCTAATTCCAGTATATCCAGACCATGGACCCGAAGAAGTAGCACCAAGGTGGAAACCAGAAGTGGTAGAACGGTACAACATCTTGGCAAATTTGAAGGTGCTACACATTCCAATAGGAAAAGTTTGATCAGACATCCCAGCTCCTCTCTTATTTTCATAACCTGGGTAATCCCATATCGAGAATTGTTCTTCATGAACCAAATATAATCCAGCCATATAAGCTAACTCCACTATTTTCCATTCACTGAAAGGAAATGTTGTCTTGTGTGTCACATGAATTTCTCCTTCTCCGGTCAGCATTTGCCTTGCATTCTCAAAGAATCCCCTGACCAAATCCTGATGAAACCTGAAAATGCATGAATTTAGTCTAGAATTTGAGTCCTATGTTTACATTGTTGTGCTAGTGTTCTGCTTGCTATCGAAACAAAGTCATTCCAGTCCTTCGTTTAGTAATCATTCTCATATAAACCCTAAAAACCGGCTTTGCCCTTAAACAAACACCGTATGATCACAAAATATACCATGACCTTAAACAAAAAGCTGCATAAATGAGTGTGTTTGAACTTACCAAATCTGGAACATGTTGCGTTCACAAGAACGGGAGCCATGCAAGTAACCGGCGTGAGGAAAATTATAGATTATGCGATCAAAGCGTACACTAATCAGGAAAGGGTGCCTGCTCATGCTGTGGGCATCTACCTCATGCAAAACAATGCATCCCCTGGACTCTAATTCCTTCACATTGCTTATAGCTTTTGAATAATTCACCATTAACGACTCTACATTTAGCATGCAAATGATCAATCAGAACCCCTCAAGTTTAAACAAATTAAATATCAAATCTTTGTGCCCCTCTGCCTATTATTTCACCATTGATGAAATCTACAATTAGCATGCAAAGGATTTCAATCAGGATTCTGAAACCCTCTATAGTTTAAACAAAAAGATAAAATCTTTGGTCCCCGCAATCAATTATTTCATTTGGGTCATCACCAAAATGTAAATTTTAGCACCAAATACAAAGTTAATTTGCAACATCAATACTAAATTGATTTTTTCATTTAAATTAAATTTCAACTGGGGTTTCTTCAAGAATAAAAGAATTGGGATGAAATTAGGACAAAGATTTAAAGTATTTGGATGTTGACACAAGTCAATGATGGTGACTCTGATGGAATTACCTCTGGAGTCAAGAGAAGTGGCAACCATGTTGACAGCGAAGCCAAAAGCTCTGGCTAAGCAAACGGCAAAAGAGAAGTCTCCTTCTCCCACTAACAGTATCTTCTGATAGCTGCTGTAATTCTTAATCCTTTTCTCAAAGCTACGCACTTCCATTTGACTGATTCAGTGACTCTCTTCTTCTTCTGCTAATTTCTCAGCATTGTTTTGCCTTGCTACTATTATTCTCCTCTTGGGAAACTAAAATAACTTTCGAATCTTAGATGAACGGGCACGATTAATTCATTCTCACATTCTCACAAAAGGACTCAGAGATGATCCTGGTCCTTTTAAGTCCTTAAATAAAAAGAATATATCACCTTCGGATCTTTTACACCAAACCTCACCAATTAATTAATTTGGATTCTTAAAATTTGATTCAACGGTACAAACAGAGAACATATTAAAATGTTATAATAATTATAATCGTTTCAAATTTTAAAATTCCAGATTAATTGATTGGTAAGATTTATGAAACAGATCGAAGGGCATCTCTTCCCTTAAATAAATTCTCAAAAGTAACTGTGGAAGTCCAAAATAGGACGCTGCTGTGTCGCGTACGTGCGTTAGAGAAGCTTTGGGCCTCTAGCTTCCCGGGGGACGCTTTCCTGTTTCAAATAATGGAGCAAAACATAAAAATCATGTACAGTTAAAAACGTGATGAAATATAAAATAATTTTTATTGGAACTAAATTGATGATACGTTATCTCAAAGATTTTTATCACAAATGATATTTGAAATTAAACATCACTATCAAGATGATCTCTGAAATTGAAAATCAATCAATGTAATTCCTGAAAATAGGTGTCGTAAATCAATATGGTCATTCCGTCACAATTCCGTAAAAATTTCTCACAAATGGTCATTGAAATTAACATGTGACATCAAAATAATTCCTGAAATTGACATGCGACATCAAAATGGTCACTGAAATTGAAAATTGATCAATGTAGTTCTGCAAGTAAGTGCTTCAAATCAATGTAGTCATTCTACCACAATTCTGTAAAAAAATTCTGTTATATGATGTGTTACACTTAAATGGATCACACAAGTCTAATTAAATTAAAAAAAAATTACAAATAGGTTTAATAATTTAATAGTTAATAAAAATTTGTGAAACCAAAAACTCAGTCCTGCAATCATCTCCGATCTTAGTCCACATTTCTCTACCTCTGTTTATTCTGTAAAAAAAAAAAATATCAATACACCAATCTTTACACACTTCGACATCCTTCACCGAATTGAATCTGGATCGATATCACCTTTGGTGACGGCTTGGCTGATTGGCAACGACTTTTGGGACATCACCATTAACATTTAGGCGATCAACATCCTCACAACCTTAATCTTGGAGAGTTTGTTCGGCACTTCCTTGGTGGTTTGATGACTTAAAGAACGGTGAGGTTTGCCTTGAGATGATGAGGTTATAATCAAGATGCGTCTATTGTTGGTTGAAAACTATTTCCAAACCCTCTTAGGCCTTGGTTAAGCCTTGTATCCTTGAGAATTTATGGAAGAGATCTCTCTTTAGAACAAGTCCTACTATAAGAAAAAAAATCTCTTGTGCAAAAAGGTATTTAGACAACTTTTTTAATTAATTATTAAACCTACATCAACACAATACAAATTTGTTTTACAGAATGGTGGCGGAAAAATCATATTGATTTGCGATACATATTTTCAAGAACTACATTCATCAATTTTCAATTGTATGGATAATATTGATGATGTGGATCAATTTCAGAGACTATCTTGATAGTGTGAGTTAATTTCAAGGACCATTTGTGATAAAAACTCGTAAATCATATGGAGCCCATTTATGTGTCACATCAGCATTTTACAAAAAATTTAACAGAATTGTGACGGAATGACCACATTGATTTACAACACCTATTTTCAAGGACTACATTGATTAATTTTCAATTTCAAGGACCATCTTGATAATGATGGTAAATTTCAAGGACTATTTGTGATAAAAACCTGTTAACACAATATGTTGGTAGTTGGTACTTCAGTGCTCCGCCAATTTCTAGCAAAGAATGAGAATGCATTTGGGTTCTATACTCAAAGAAGCTACCACGATATATATTATGAATATACTCAAAGAGTTGAGCTCTTGCATAACAGTATGGATTCAAACTTCGTTGGTGGCTAATCTAACAAAACTTCTTGTTTAACAAAAGAAAATGAAAAAAAAAAAAAACCATGTCTAAGGGATGTGTAGAACCAGATATGGCATTCAAGCGATACTCGCTAGCTCGGCAAGGACCTGGTTGATATATATTCGTGAGCTTTATGGATTTGGGTTTTAATGTCCAGATTTATGCTCATGATGTTTCATCTATAAATTTATAGTCAATTAAGTCCTTGTTTTAAGAAAAAACTGTTTCCAAAACAACTGCTACGAAACCAACTAGATTGGATTGGATATATTTGGATTCTCACAAGCATATCCGTCATCCAATCCACTCGTCGGGATTTGGTGTTTAGGGATTCAATCCAATCTGCCAACCAAACAGTGATAATATGGATTAAGGTAATCTTGGAAACCTTTGAGAGATCTCCAAATTTTGTATCCCTTCTTTGATGTTTTCATCTCTAAGCTCTCCAGATAAGTGCAAGCGATATCAACTTGTCATCAGACCACGTACTAATACTCAAGGCTCCGGGCCGGAAACTGGAAGCAGCAGGAGGGTACAAGCGCTTGGCAAATCTGAAGGTGCTCGCCTCTCCAACGTGAAAATATGCATCACATTTCCCTGCACCTCTCTTGTTTAAGTAACCTGGATAGTCCCCTACTGAGAACTCTTTTTCTTCTTTAACCAAAAATAAGCCAGCCTCTTCTGCTAAATTCTCTATTTCCCACTCAGTGTAAGGATATGATGTCTTGAGCGTCATATGAATTTCTCCACTTCTGGTCAGCATCTCCCTTGAACTCTTGAAGTACCCCTTCACCAAACTTTGATGCAACCTGAAAAATGCATGATTCAATCTAATAATTAGACCTTGACGACTGTCCTAGAGTCCATGCAATTTGGGTCCGGCTGACTCTGGACAATTTCCCACGGTTAGCCTAACTCAAATCAGCTCGGTTCAGAAATGTGGTCATATGGAGAACTAATACTGGAATACGCCAAGTGGTATAACTAATATATATTTGTTTAACACGTGCATTAGTTATATTATACTCCAAAAATATATTCGTTGTTCACTTATATCATAACAAATTTCAATTAAAGTAACATTTTTGCCCTATTTTGAGAACTTACAAAAGGTGGTGCTTCTTTTTCTCCGATGAACAACAAAAATTCGAATATCCAGCATGAGGAAAATTAAATACGATCCGATCAAACTCCATCCTCGTAAGTCGAGGGCGGTGGAGCATGGTGTGTACATCTACCCCATGGAATACTTTGCATCCCATGTTCTCCAATTCCATCAAGTTTTTCAAAGCTTTTGAATACTTCACCTTAACTCCTCTACAAACAACATACAAATTAAATCATTTCAATCTCTATATTGAACAGACATAATAACGTGTTTGGTTGATGTAAATTAATACCTCGTGAGTCGAGAGAAGTTGCAACCATGTTACTAGCTGACCCAAAACTTGTGGCCAAACAAAGCGCAAAAGAGAAGTCTCCTTCTCCTACTAACTGTATCTTGTGAAAGCTGCTGTAATGCTTAATCTTCATTTCTACACCCCAGCCAAACACTGCCTCCATTTTGTCCCCTTTCGCTCTAGATTTCTCACATCTCACATTTCTTTAACTTTCTTTTCATCTTTAATTTCCCCATTTTCTAAGCTGCTTGAATTTTTCCTCTATTACTCTTGAAAGTTGGAAAATTTATAGGCAAAAATGTTTAAACTGATTAATTGAGAAGAAATGTGTCACATTAATTAGAGCGAGTGTTGGAAATTGAAAGGTCCCAAATTTTAATTTTTTTTGTCAGTCTGTATAACTTCTATTCTATCTAGTATTATCAAATAAAATTGGGCATTGTTGATAAGATATAAAACTAAGTAAAATTAGAAAATAGTTATTAACACTCCAAGCATGTACAAATACAGGAATAAAATACACTTGAAAGGGGTGCAATCGCGAATAAAGAATAATGATTATTTTGGAACTTGCAATTTGGTAACTTGTGTCGTATCAACTTACAATGCTTAGTCCCATTCCAAAGTTCTTGTTGTGTGGCACTAGTCATTTAAACATGCAATATTAGAGCATCTCTAATGAAAAGATACAAAATTAAGATGTAAAAAATTCATTTCATTTACATTTTGAGAAGACGTAAATATAGTATTTGAATTAATGGCGAAGATGTATGTAAATTTAACATTGAAAAAAAAAACATTCAACTTCCATCTTTTTTACATCTTTCGGTCAAGTTTACTATTTTACATTTCCTTAAGATTTTCTATTGAGGAGCTTCCAGCCAACAAAAAAATGTATGTGTTATGCATCCCCATTCAACCCCGAATGGAGTTACTCTTAATTTAACCATGCATGTTGCTGACAAGTAGATAAGAAATAAGTAAATAATCAAACAGAAAATAGAGTCATTTCCAACAAGATAATCAACGTTTACCATTACGTTTATATAAAAAAATTGAATTAGTAATAATTTCAGAGGCCCAAATAGATTTCATCTGTGATATCCTGTTTCGAGATTTATTATATTTAAGTGCTACTAAGCTCACTCCAGTATCTTATTTTTCCATTCATTTTGAAATGATAATTTGATTGACAGCTTTATCCTCGTAGAAAATGACCTTCAAAGACCTAAAAACCACCCAATCATGTCTTGCCACATAATTAGTTATATTGCCAAAAACCTAAAATACATAAACGAGAGAAAAAAAATAAAAGAAAAGAGGAATCAAATTATGGGGCTGAAAATGGAGGAGTTTCTGGCTTTAGCAAAGAAGACTTAATGTTGTGACGGGTAAAGACCCCGTTTGCAAGTGCCGAGGAGAAGCAGGTATCATTCCAAAGCTTTCACTGCTGAGTTTGCTACAATATTAATATTCCTTTGCCACCAGCAAGAGCTTCCTCTGATGGGTATTTCCATTCATCAACTACCCAAGCGTAACGGCGGTCGAGCAAAAGGCGTTTGGAAGGGGGAATTTCACAACGTTGCAAGCTTGTAACGGAGAGTGAGGAAGCAGCTGAGGACTCCATTATCTACCTCTACCACCCCTCCTGTCTAATGATAATTTTTTTTTAATTATCATAATTCTCTTAAAGCAAAGGAAAAATTGAAGAATAAATATATAGGGTTATTTTGGAATAATGGTGGGTGGGAAAATAGTTATATTTTTTTTTCACTTTTTATGATGGGTGTAAATATAAGGTGGATGTGAAAATAAGACAATGAAGTGAGTATATCACCACTCTTATATTTTATTCTTAATAGTGATAAAATTATTAAAATATTCCTTAGATGCCACGTAAGCTTTTCATGTAGACCTCAAATTTCCTTTCATTTTTTCACTCTTATTTTGCTAGTTCCAAATAGTATTCAATTTTACGAACCTAATACGGAACTTAACCTGAAAATATAATGAACAAGTTATATTCGAAATAATATAAATTTACTTGAGATAAATTTTAATTTTTCTTGTGCAGTGTGCATCACTTCCTTATTGTGATGAGAGACTGATTTTGTGGCAAATGATTATTAAAATATTGTTTTGTTTGCTTTTTTGAACACCCTACTTTTTCACTCCATCAGACACCATCATTAACTTTTTAGAAACTTTTAACCAAAAATATATAAGCCAAGCGCTTGGCAAAACTGAAGGTGCTCGCCTCTCCAATTGAAAACTCTTTTTCTTCTTTAACTAAAAATATATAAGCCAGCCTCTTCTGCTAAATTCTCTATTTCCCACTCAGGGAATGGATATGACGTCTTGTGCGTCACATGAATTTCTCCACTTCTGGTCAGCAAGTCCCTTGAACTCTTGAAGTACCCCTTCACCAAATTTTGATGCAACCTGAAAAATGCGTGATTCAATCTAATAATTAGACCTAGATGACTGTCCTAGAGTCCATGCTATTTGGGTCACGATGACTCTGGACAATTTCCCACGTTCAGCCTAACTCAAATCAGCTCAGTTTCTTAATGTGACCATATGGAAAACGTCATGTGGTATAACTTATGTGTCTTTGTTTAACGTGCACGTTAGTTATATTATACTCTAAAAAAATTATTTGTTGTTCACTCATATCACAACACATGTCACACTGTTGTGTATCATTTTAATAAAAGTAACATTTTTACCCTATTTTCAGAACTTACAAAATATGGTGCTGCTTTTTCTCCGACAAACAACGAATATTCGAGTATCCAGCCTGAGGAAAATTAAATATGATCCAATCAAACTCCATCCTGGTAAGTTGAGGGTGGTGGAGCATGGTGTGTACATCTACCCCATGGAATATTTTGCATCCCATGTTCTCCAATTCCATCAAGCTTTTCATAGCTTTTGAATACTTCACATTCAACTCCTCTACAAACAACATACGAATTAAATAATTTCAATCTCTAAATTGAACAGACATAATAACGTGTTTGATTGATGTAAATTAATACCTCGTGAGTCGAGAGAAGTTGCAACCATGTTACTAGCTGACCCAAAACTTGTGGCCAAACAAGGTGCAAAAGAGAAGTCTCCTTCACCCACTAACAGTATCTTGTGAAAGCTTCTGTAATGCTTAATCTTCATCTCTACACCCCAGCCAAACACTGCCTCCGTTTTGTTCCTTTTCGCTCGAGATTTCTCACATTTCTTTAAACTTTTTTTCATCTTCAATTTCCCCATTTTCTGAGCTGCTTGAATTTTTCCTCTATTACTCTTGAAAGTTGGAAAATTTATAGGCAAAAATGTTTAAACGCATTCATAGGGACTGATTAATTGAGAAGAAATGTGTAACATTAATTAGAACAAGTGTTGGAAATTCGAAGGTCCCAAATTTTAATTTTTTTTGTCAGTTTGTATAACTTCTAATCTATCTAGTATTATCAAATAAATTTGGGCATTGTTGATAAGATATAAAACTAAGTAAAATTAGAAAATAGTTATTAACACTCCAAGCATGTACAAATACAGGAATAAAATGCACTTGAGAGGGGTGCACACATCGCCCTTTATTAAAGAATAATGATTATTTTGGAACTTGCAATCTGGTAATTTGTGTCGTATCAACTTACAATGCTTAGAGCAACTCCATCGTGGGAAAGGTCTTCCCAGGCTATTCACTAATTAATCCACCCAATGAACAGTAATTGCTCTTAATGAACAATAACAGCCTTTTGCATCTCCATCCCTATACTGAATAGACCTGGCAATAGGCAATAAAATATTAGTATTTTTTTTATTTATAAAATAATACAAAATAATTTTATTTGTAATTTCGAATAAGATTTTTAATCGTTCTCGTTATGCCACGTGTCATTATCCGAAAAGACAATTATTGGTGATGGATTTCGATAAAACTTTTATCCAATGTCGTCGTGCCACATTTCGTTACCTTTTCAAAATTGTTGAGGATAGATTTTCGATAAGATTTTTAACCAATCATGTCGTGCCACATGTCCCAATCTGTTTACAATCTTTGAGGATAGATTTCGATTAGATTTTTAACAAATGACAACATGCCACGTGACATTATCTACAACCTGATCCTTTCTGAATCCTCCATATAAACCACCATCCATCCTCAGAAATCTCACACCAACTTTCTGAAGATCTCTATTATTATTCATAGTTTCGGCTTCTTTCTTCACCAAAATCAAAATCGGTATCATTATTCATAGTTTCTGCTTCCTTCTTACAATGTCTTTTTCTTCAGGGATGATGTGGGAAATCGATCAGCAAGAGGAATAATTGTTTAACTAATCACAAGGAATGTTCAATCTCCAGGTGGCCCAAAATGAGAAAGAAGAAGATAAGGAGCGTAGAAGGAGAAATGGCGAAGCAAGAATGGGCAGAGCCTCACATTCTAGTCGAGTCATCCAAGCTGCGGGTCAGATCTGCAGGCCCAGCCGTTCCAGAAACCTTGATAGAAGCATGCAACAACGAGGTATGGAACTATTGGACGATTATTTTGTCCGTAATAGTGCATTATCTGATACGTACTTTAGACGTTTTAGAATGGAACGACATTTGTTCAACAAAATCATGATTGTTGTTTGAAACCATGATTCTTACTTTGTGCAAAAGAATGATGTTTTTGGTTCTATGGGTCTCATTCCTGAGCAAAAAATTACTACTGTCTTGCGGATGCTTGCATATGGAGTATTTGCAGACCAAGTGGATGAGATAGCGAGGATGGGGAAATCAACCATTCTTGAGTCTCTGATGAGGTTTTGCAGAGCAATCGAATCTATCTACATCACAGAGTACCTCCGGATACCTACTAACATGGACTTGCAAAGGCTTCTGAAGAAGGGCAAGATGCGAGATTTTCCTGGGATGATTGGAAGCATCGACTATATGCACTGGACTTGGAAAAATTGCCCAAGTGCATGACAAAGCGCTTATGGGGACAAAAGGAGAAAAAAAAATATATCATTTTGGAGGCAGTGACATCTTTTGATACATAGATTTGGCACGCATTTTTCGGGGTTCCGGGAGCTCAAAATGACCTCAATGTCCTTGACCAATCCCCAGTGTTCAATGATGTCCTACAAGGAAATACACCAAAAGTCACGTACTGGGTCAACTGACATAAGTATGACAAGCCATACTACCTAGCAGACGACATTTACTCAAGGTGGTCAGCATTTGTCAAAATAGTGCCACGTCCGCGAAGTGCAAAGGAAAAACACTTTGCAAACTGTCAAGAGGGGTGCAGGAAGGATGTGTAGCGTTGTTTTGGTATCCTCCAAGCTCGATGGGCGATTGTCAGGGGTGTTGCCAGAATGTTTGATGTAGAGTCGCTTCGATCCATCATGATAACGTGCATTATTCTTCATAACATAATTGTGGAAGATGAGTACGATTATGATACTGTTGATGAATATGAGTCAGACACAATGAACAATTCCAGAACACAAATATATTGTGCTCATGATGCCACCGAAGAACTCGTGCAACACGAAAGGGATGGATGTTACAATGAAAGGCTCATTCAACGATATATTGCACTTCAAAGGCCATATATGCATAGTATCCGGCAAATTGACTTGATAGAGCACCAGTGGTAATTGAAACAAGTTCAAGATACTTAAGTTCATTTAGTGAGTTTTTTATTATTTGGTATGTTTATGTAATTTTTTTTGGTGTGTTTATGTCATTTGAATAAAGATTCTCTTAGTATAAATAAATTACTAAATTAAATAAATTTACTCTTACTTTAAATAAAGTACTAAATTCAATAAATTGGAAACAACATAAAGTATTATATTCAATAAATAATAAATTACAACCTAAAGTGATTGGAAAATAAAATCAATTTTTTTCTTTAATTTTTCAAAAAAAAAAATTTTGGATTTTTATTAATTTTTTACATTTTTTTTAATTTGTATTCACCTAATTAATCTCTACGATTGGATTAAAAAAAATTGAATTCCAACCTCTAGATTGTGCCACGTGGCATAACGGTAACATTTCAGAATTTTAAACTGTTTTTTTTTTAATTTATAAAAGCAAATAATGTGAACCGTTGATATCAAATCCAACAACTGAAATTAAATAAGGTTTTTAAATTTTTGTTACCGTTGGAAATCCAACGGTCCACAAATTTTTGCCGTTTAAATCCAACGGTAACATTTTCAGACTGCGCCGTGGGCCTCGCTTCTGAAATCTTATCTGACGACGTGCGCTTGAAATCCACACGCCTGACAGAAAAAAATAAAAAAAGTGGCTGACGTTTGGGCGACGTCAGCCTTGCGCCAAGTCGCCTTCGGGCTGTTGGGCTGGCAATCCCTGCTGGCCCTGTCGCTTGAGCCTGGCCTGTCCCTTGGGCTGGCATACGCTGGACATTATCCCCCGGCCTATTTGGCCTTGTTCCATCCCCAGTCCACCGGGCTAAACACCACAGTGGAACTGCTCTTAGTCCCATTCCAAAGTTCTTTTTGTGTGGCACTCGTCATTTTTACATGTAATATTAAAGCATCTCCAATGAAAAGATACAAAATTAAGATGTAAAATTTTCATTTACATTTTGAGAAGATTTAAATATAGTATTTGAATTAATGGTGAAGATGTATGTAAATTTAACATTTAAAAAAGAAACCATTCAACTTCCATCTTTTGCATCTCTCAGTCAAGTTTACTATTTTACCTTTCCTTAAGATTTTCCATTGAGGAGCTTCCAGCCAACAAAAATGTGTGTTACACATCCCCATTCACCCCCGAATGGAGTTACTCTTAATTTAACCATGCATGTTGCTGAAAAGTAAATAAGAAATAAGTAAATAATCGAACAGAAAATAGAGTCATTTCCAACAAGATCATCAAGGTTTACCATTAATTACGTTTAAAATTTTGAGTAAGTTATAATTTCAGACGCCCAAACAGACCTCATCAATTGGTTTGGATAGTTAAAATTTTCGATACTTCGAAAACAACAACAAAAAATAAGGAGAAATTTTTCTGTCTGTCAAGAACACAATCCAGTACATTAAAAAATGTCTCAAAAACAAGGGTTTTACGCAGAGTGGTCTTGGAGCTTCACGAGAGAGTTCATCAGACAAATATATATGCAGGTATTTCCCAAACAGTACCGGTCCCAACATCAAAGGGGAAGCTTCAAAACTTCAAGTAGTAGAAGCAGTACGGTACAACTGGTTGGCAAACTCGAAGATGTTATTCCAACAGGAAAATTTTATCATATATCCCAGATCCTCTCTTATTTTCATTACCCGGACAATCCCATTTCGAGAAGCTTGCTTCATTGCCCAAATATAATCCAGCAGCTTCTGCTAACTTCACCATTTTCCACTCACTGAAAGGATACGATGTCTTGTGTGTCACATGAATTTCTTCCTTTGCAGATCAGCATTTCGCAAGTTAATGAACACCCAAACCAACTTCTGATGAACCTGAAAAATGCAGGATTTTAGTTTAAAGATTCATCCCTTTAAAATTAAGCCTCACTTGAATGAATATTATTGTACGAGCCCATCACATATTTGATCCCTCTGTCGCAATATGTGCATGTATAGGACTTAGGACGCATATTGCAAGATTAATTATATGTGATGGACATTGGGTTTGTACCAACATTTCAACTATATAATTTTCGTACTTAACTTACATAATTGGAAACTGCTGCGTCCAGCAGAAGAGGAACCATGGATGTAACCGGTGTGAGGAAATTATAGACAATGCAATCAAACCGTTGGTTGATTAGGAAAGGGTGTTGGCTCATGGTGTTGACATTCACACCAAGCAATGTTGAGCATCCCCTGGCCTTCAATTCATTCAGGTTGCTCGTAGCTTTCGAATAATCCATCATCAAAGTAACTGTAAATAGCATAGTGAATAGCATAATCGCATATTAATTGGTAAAGAATTAACCCTCTCTAACCTAAACTAAGCTAAGCTGCATATTGACGATAATTACCTTCGGCGTCCAGAGAAGTTGCAACCATGCTGGTAGCGGAACCAAATGTTCTGGCTAAGCAAACTGGAAAGGAGAAGTCTCCTTCTCCGACTAAGAGTATCTTCTGGGACCTGCTGTAATGCTTGATCCTTTTCTCCAAGCTAAACAATTCCATTTTCTTGCCTTAACTTACTCGAAACTTACTTACTAGCTACGTCCAAAGGTGAATCACACTACTCGAAACGTTCTTCGAATTGTTTTTCTGATCTTTTCTGAGACTAAAACTGTTCGAGCATTTTTTTTTTTTCTCCAGTAATCTTGCTAGCTACGTCCAAAGGTGAATCACACTACTTAATTATACAAGAGTGGCAAGCTAGGGGGCAACATTTATGTTTCTAATCGAAATGTCTCTCTCTTAGTTTTCTTTCCCAGTCTGTTTATGTTCCATGTAGTTTTACTTCTCTATCTGTGTCATTCATGAAAACTAAACATTACTTATTTTTTGTGAATTCATGCACCTTATCTAATCTAAATACTCAAAATAGCGAGATACTACAATCATGTGGCCGAAACAAATCTAAAAACAATAAAAGGAAGGAAAAAATTTGGCACCCGAGATGACAAATTTTCCCAAAATATACAAATGGTTTGTCAGAGTATAAAGTTTTCAACGCAAAGCACAAACAGACCATAACTACTTAAGACAGTTTAACCTGCCTCCAAACTACTAATCATGTGTTGTTTATGGATTTTTATTTGTTGAATTTTGTCCAAATTCTAAATATATTTCCTTCCTCCAAACCCAGGGTTTTAGTCCCCTCCAACAATCCCACATCGCTCAAGCACAAGATGTTAAACTTGTTTATATATCACAGTCCATAACCACGGTTTGTCAAGTTCACCAGAATCTGAATCAACAAAAACCTCAAACTCTCCTGGGCTTGGCTCTTTTACTCTTAAACTTCCTTTTTTGGGAAATTCTCATTTTTACCATAAACATTTTAGTTATTTTTATATGAATACTTCAGATCTTCTGAATCCGTTATTTTGTTAGTTATTTTTATATGAATACTTCAGATCTTCTGAATCCGTTATTTTGTCAAGGGAGAAGAAAACTGGTGGTAAACTGGGCACGAAAAAGAACAATTCTAAATTTTTTTTATTTCAACGGGTGGTAAAGAACAATTCTAAATATTGTCAAGCTCGAATTCTTCTTTCCGTAAAGTCGATGAGTTTTAACTATGAGATTATCAATTGTCAAAAAAAGTAGAATAATTATAAATTTTTTTATTTTAAACTTCTTTTTTTGGGAAATTCTCATTTTTACCATAAACATTTTAGTTATTTTTATATGAATACTTCAGATCTTCTGAATCCGTTATTTTGTTAGTTATTTTTATATGAATACTTCAGATCTTCTGAATCCGTTATTTTGTCAAGGGAGAAGAAAACTGGTGGTAAACTGGGCACGAAAAAGAACAATTCTAAATTTCTTTTATTTCAACAGGTGGTAAAGAACAATTCTAAATATTGTCAAGCTCGAATTCTTCTTTCCGTAAAGTCGATGAGTTTTAACTATGAGATTATCAATTGTCAAAAAAAGTAGAATAATTATAAATTTTTTTATTTTTCTTTGAAAATATACTTTTTTTGAGATGTCCAAATGATTCAACGGATGGTAAACTGTGCACGGAAATTTTTTTTATTTTTCTTTAAAAATATACTTTTTCAACTATATAATTTTCTTACTTAACTTACATATAATTTGGAAGCCGCTGTGTTCGGAAGAAGAGGAACCATGGGCGTAACCAGCGTGAGGAAAATTATGGACAATGCAGTCAAACCGTTGATCGATTGGAAAGGGTGTTGGCTCATGGTGGTGTTGACATTACCACCATGCAATGTTAAGCATCCCTTGGTCTTCAATTCATTCAGGTTGCTCGTAGCTCCCGAATAAGAGAACTTTAACGAAAAACTCTCGGTACTGTTCACTTTAGTTAAAAACCACATTTTTACACTAAAAAGTCAATTCTGATACTATTCACTTTATCATTTATTTTATTCTTATCATTAAAACTCAAAGTTTTTAAGTCTTTTAACTAAACATATTGACACTAATTACCTTCAGAGTCGAGAGAAGTTGCAACTATCTTGGTAGCGGAACCAATTGTTCTGGCTAAGCAAACTGCAAAGGAGACGTCTCCTTCTCCGATTAAGAGTATCTTCTGGGAGCTGTTGCAATGCTTGATCTTTTCTCCAAGCTAAACAATTCCATTTTCTTGCCCTTAACTTACTCGAAACTTCTCCAAATTCTTTTATGTTCTTTTCAGAGACAAACTATTTGAGCATTTTTTTTCCTCCAGTAATCTTGCTAGCTACGTACAAAGGTGAATCACACTACTTAATCATACAAGAGTTGCAGGCTAGGGGGCAACATTTATGTTTGTAATCGAAAGGTATCTTTGTTTTCTTTCCCAGTCTGTTTATGTTCCATGTAGTATTACTTCTCTCTATCTGTGCCATTCATGACCACTAAACATTACTTAATTTTTGTGCATTCATGCACCTTATCTAATCTGAATACTCAAAACTACGGGATACTACAATCATGTTGCTGAAAAAAATCTGAAACAATGAAAGGAAGGAAAAAAATTGGCACCCGATTCTTCCAAGAATCCAAACCCAGGGTTTTTGTCTCCTCCAACAATCCCACATTGCTCAAGCACGAGATTTTAAAGTCGTTTATATATTGCTATCCATAACTACGGTAGAGCAAGTTCACCGTAATTTAAACCAACAAAACA
Organism: Pyrus communis; assembly: GCF_963583255.1. Taxonomy (NCBI): domain Eukaryota; kingdom Viridiplantae; phylum Streptophyta; class Magnoliopsida; order Rosales; family Rosaceae; genus Pyrus; species Pyrus communis. The sequence continues at coordinate 22,263,392 of NC_084805.1, read as the reverse complement.
AACAAACTCTCTTGGGCTTGGTTTTTTATAATTTTACTTTTTCACTTTCTTTTTTAGGAAATTTTATTTTTACTATAAATATTGAGAAATATTATTGGCACTCCAAAAATCTCATTGTACACACCTCATAAGTGTATTTTTGTTTCCTAATATAAAAAGTTTGGAACGTAAAATGAGATTTTTATAATACTAATAACAATTTCCTAAACATTTTAGTTATTTTTACGGTTTGTACATGAATACTATAAATCTTCTGAATCCATTATTTTGTCAAGCTCGAATTCCTCCCTGTAAATTCGATGAGTTTAAAATATCAAATTATCAATTGTCAAAAAAGAAGAACAATTCTAAATTTTTTTACTTCAACGGGTGGTAAACTGGGCACGAAAATGAAAAGGCGGTAAAAAAAAACCCATTCATTGGAACATTATATAAGCAAAACAATGTAGACATTCAAGCTGCTAATACATACGGTTCCAAAAATATGAACAGCCATGGAATACGTGCACCCGACCACCCCGGGGGCTGGAAAGATATCGACACATTGCAGATACAGCCCGAGGCGAAAGAAAAAGGAAAAAAAAAAAAAACCAAAAAACGAAATGAAACAATAATACAACATTAATTCCACAACAATGTCACAGCTCTGACAGAATGGCTGGGATGTAATGGGACAACTCGGCCGTCAGAGATTGAAATCCATTCACAAGTTGAGTGTGGAACTCCTGATCTTCCTCACCGATCAATCTGAAGTGCACACGGATTGCACGCTTGCACACGGCCATAAATTCGAGGAGTGCAGCAATCAGTTGCTGGAGTTCCTGGGACCGCAATCTTGTTGCAGGCTCGCCCGATAGGAATGCAGTGCACACGCTCAGTACCCCACTGTTGACCTGCAAATGGAAAGTAGGGAAATCCGATCAGCAAACGAAGTTGAGTTATGGAGTCAGCAGTTGATACATTATTGGGTTTAGCTAAACATAGTTTGAGAACAAAATTCCACCTGGACGGCAACACTGCCTTGAAGAATTCTTTGTAGGCTCTGGAGACGTGGGAGTTGATCCCCTTCAGAACTGCGAGGCTCTTCAAGTTCATTTCGTAAAGCAGCTGTCCGAGTTTCAATCATTCCAATGGCATTTTCTACTGGGGAGAACTCAAGCGATTCGGATTTGGTAACTAATAGCCTATTCACAAGAGCTGGGAATGAACCTTCTGTTTGAAGAACGGTCCGCCTCTTCCACTGGTCCTCCAACCCACCTTGAGTCTTTCCATTCTTCGTAAATGGGGTATCAAACAAGAAACGATCAAAGACTCGTGCACGAACACTTCCAGTTGAAAGCGAAAAGATTCTCTCCCGTCTACTTCCCAAATCCTCATCTTCCATGACTGGATCAACAGCTGTTATCTGCAGGTAGCAGGCTCCAGGCTGCAATTCATCTGCCTTCACCTGCCTAGAATCTGGAATAATGTGTAAGGTGTGATTGCCATCCATCTTAGATTCGTATATGTGACTAAGTTTCTCCATTATGTCACCTAGCCTCACATCGCGGGGCTCCCTGTATACATATTCCTTTCTATCCAACTTTCCAAATCTGTCACCGTAAAAACCCACCCTATAGTACGTCGCATCAGTGAATGGAATTGGACTTGACTCCTGCTCAAGGATTGATTCATAGATATTGGTAAGCATTGTGTGACATTTACTCAGTTGTCCATACGCCCGCCGGCTTTTGTAAACTGGAATAACAAGTTCCAGTATGCTTGCACAGAAATGAAAGAGTTCAGCTTGAGAAAACAACTTATTTGCGAGTTGTAGATACTTCACAGCAGAGTCAACAGTAAGTTTTGATGCACCATATCCCTCTACCTCAGCTGCAGTTGTCTCAGAGCTGATCTCAATGCTGACCATCGGACAAATTTTACGTAAAGCAGTTATGTGATCTTTGCTCCAAACACCATCATTTCTAGCAACAAGGGCCTATACAAGATTAAAACAGACCATTAGCTAATAGTAAAATAGTGAGCACTTTCACACTTAAAAACAGAGAACAGATTTTGAGAACAGAAAAATGTTTCATGCGGAGGTTGCATTGCAAAAAACCGTAGCACTTACCTGCATTACAATACCAGCCACAGCAACAGCACACTGAGCAGCTTCAGCCCAAGACTGCATTTCCTGATGTGCATCACATAAATGCAGTAACCACATTATGTGAAGGTCTGGGACAGGGGCAAATGCCATAGAAAGTCTATAGAAGCTTTCAGCAGCTGCATATCTATCCATAGTTATCAAAGAGCCCTGCAAAACAAATTGTAGCTGGTATTACAACGTAAATCCAAAAGCGTCCCCTCATCTCAACATTTGTCAGAAGAACAAGAAAAACTTAGGGCAACCCAATTTCGGGAAATAATATATTGTTTCTGTTCAGAAGAAAATGAAAAAAGCATGGTGGGACAAAGTTGCAATTTAAATAGGATGGGGCATGTGAAACCACATGAAGCTTCACTACATTAGTTTTAAACTCAAAAACAGAAAGCCAAAGATAGTGGTACTTCTTTTATCATTGTCAAACTGCTTCTATTTTTAGGCACAGAAATCAGTGGCTTGCTAACAATTACCTTCTAACAGCCGTAAAGGAATTTCCATTGTCTATAGTGAAAAGTATTACTTTCGAAAATATTAGAAGTTCAATGCCTACGAAAAAAAAAAAAGAACCTGGTAAAGAACCAAAGCACCTGGTAACACAAGATACAGATGTATATTCCCTAACAAACAAAGTTGATGTAGGCATTGTCAAACTGACCAGGAGTGCATGTTCCAAGCTGGCATCAAGAGCAAGGAGAAGACTGTCAGCGAGAAATTTCACTTCTGACCAGGACCATCTATTTTCTGTCATTTTTTCTGGAATTTCTAACAGAGCACCATCAGGAACTCCACACTCTCTCAATAGACTGGGGCTCTTAGCTTCATCTGCCACTTCCTCAAGTGACTTTCGAAGACGCCGTGCTTCACCACTCTCTTCTAGCGTTCCATCAGCCTTCATCTGAGTCACTTGTACTTCAGACATCAACTCAGACAATGTGATGATCAGCATGACCCTCAACCTTGCTGTTTGCATAAAGTAATAGAAAGAACTCTGCAACAAGAAAAAAAAAACGAATGGGAATTAATTTTTATGTTGAAAATTAACAGGAGCATACAATGCCAATGTGTCAGGGAAGCCTACCCTCATAAGCATTTGGAGCCCAATAACAGCCCTTTTTCTGATATTATCATTTCGGAAAACCGCAAGTCGAAGAAGATGAAAAGTTACTTGCTTTAAAAAGCGGTCATTTTCCCTAGCCATCAAAGTTACACCATGAAGATTGAAGACACCGTTGAAGACAGGAAGCAATGATCTCCAGAAAGACAAAGGTTGATTTCGAGAGAAGAAGCTCATAAATATGGCTGTGACGCAGTCAAATTTTCCATAGTCAGTGGCGATGCTGTGGGATGCTGCCATTATGGAGAACTTCTCAGTTATTTCCAAAACCTGAAGACTGACAGAAGCACTCAAGTTTTCTTCCCAGAGCTCCTGGAAAGGTGAAAGCTATTAACTACCTCAAAAAAGCAAAGAGATGACGGACAAGTTCGAAGGCAAGATAGATTTTTATTGCACGATGTAAATGGGGCTCGTGCTGCAATCAAACAACACACAATGCTTACTCAAAACTTACCAATTTTTGTCTCAATATTGGATGCAAAGATTCTCTTAACGCTTGAGAAGAAGCTCCAATTCTAGAAGATTGTGCCTGAGCTAGTGCTTCTCTCAAGGAATACGGCTGGCTAGGGGAGCTTAACTGAGAATTTACTCTCTGCCACGAATAACCATTTTCTGGAGTACCCTGAGGCTGCATTAAAGAGATTCAAAACTCTTGAGGAACGTTTGAAAATGTTGGTTTCGTTGTTATAAAATTGAATGCTTCCAAGATGAGACATGAAACTACTAATGGAAGCAAAACTATATTCATTGTGTACTATTGACTCTTGTAAGCTGCCTCATAAGGACCAGAAAAGTTAACTCACTCTGACTTCTTGTCTAGATGCTTCAGACAGATAGTTGTTGATCGCAGGGGAAAGTCTATCAGAATACTTAGGGGAAGCAGGGGCATCGCCACCAACAGGACTGCGAGAACTAGATCCCATAAGCGTGATATCAGCAGGTTTTCTGTGCTGTAAAACACATTTAATACAATTAGAGTTACCAGGAACATTTATACAAAATAAAAAATTGGAATACAGTGTTTTTTTTTTTTCCATATAATTCCTTTCACTGTGGAAGAAACACAAAGTGAACAAATTCAAGAATCTATGATCATGAAATGAGATATGTGCAGAGGACAAAAAAGAATAAGCCTCAGAACAAAAACTAATATGAGCTAAATCCTTATCTCTTTCTTACGCATGGAAGCAATATAATAAAAGAAAAAGTGTTTGCCTGCCCAGATGAAGACCTTAATTTTGAACTAATATGAGAGTATCCATTCTTGGCCATGCTGGCTGTAATGGTTAAACAGTTAATTTCAACATGGGGATTCTCCTCCGGGAATAGATAGAGTTAGGAGAAGGGAAGGGCCTCATAGCTCCTTATTATGGGCAATTCAGGGAAACCCCCACCATTTTTTGTCAAAATCTGAGTAAGTAAGGGATCACACAATAATTTCTTTTTTTTTTTTGGAATGGCAAGAGCTTTTCCTTGTGTTGATCCTATTTCGATGGGAACTCCGAAAGAACTGAACAAGTATGTCAAGAATGAGAAAATGAACACCCTGAAAAACATAAATAGAAGGTAAAAAATCATCAACTAAGGAACCAAATATCTTAAACAAGAAATTAATAAAAGGCAACCTCAAATAGAACAAGGCATTCCTCCATGAGTTTGAAAAACAATCTAGTTCTAGCAATGCTCAGCTGCCACGCCTTGACAAGTGATGAATCATCAAGGTTCCGTACAATTTGCAAAATTGCGACCAAAACTTCACGCTTTTCAACAGCATTGAGGTTGTAAAATACAGGCATTTCATCAAGAATCTGCACAGATCATAACACTAGTTATGATTTCTTAATTTGTGACCACGAATACATACGCAAATCATTCTATATTTTCCATAGGATAAACTTTGGTAATATCATATAGTTGAGCACTGCCCTTATTAACCTATTATTAGTAGGAAAATATACATACTGAAGTTGAATCAAAGGACGATGCTGATGGAAGTATCAACTATTGTTATTTTTACTTAAAAGAAGATATTTTGACATGATATTAGTAAACATTAATTGGAAAAATGGATCTAAATTATAAACTTCAACAGATAGTATATCAATGTTAGCTACATGACACGTACGATAAACTTTATACTTCTTCTATAGTGTAAAAAGCATATTTACTTATGGAATACTCAATTCTTTATAACCATGAATTCCGTGCGAAACCATCTCTGACCCCAGTTAATTTATGTATTGGCAACCCCCAAAACCAGAAATGCCCCAATAAATTGGCACTACCCCCTAGGTCAATTTCTCTCTTTATGGCAAATATCAAAACCCCAAATATTTTAAGTAGATTCCCGTTAGCAGGGATAAACAATAGAGGGAGGGAAAATGTAACAGAAAACAACCATACATTGCACAAGGAAAATAAAACTATGCACCTGTCCAATAAGTGGAAAATAGAGCTGGGCTATATATAGTTTATCTTCTGGCTTTTGGTATCGTGCATCAAACTCATGTTTGCACAAAAGGACGACTAAAATTCTAGCTGCCTACACACATCAAAATGAAAAAGTTAGAACAGAATCATAACATATTTTGCACATTTATCAACATCATGATTTTCAATACTTAGAAAATTTACATATATCATATCAATGTCTTGTTTGAGGAGGGATGAGTATAGAAATGTATCCACCAGCATAAGCATAAAAGAAATGCATATCTACTGCAAGCCTCTTGTTTCTTATTAAATAACAAAGAAACAACAATAAATAAGTAAATAAAGCTATTGACTACAAACTTACCTTTGCCCGCAGAGACAAATCGTCATGATCCCATGTAAGAAATAGCTCTTGTATTAAAACAGACGAAAGGTAATTCCTATGACACAAGCATTCACTTCATCAAGACATGCTAAAAAACACTCAAAAGCTTCTTAAATAAGTAATTAAAGTCTTGAACATTTATAGAGGATGCACTGAATTTTATTCAGAAGTATCTGCATTCAAATACATATCAAAGAGATAAAATAAATCTTTCTTTTCTTATTTTAAATAAACTTCCAAAGAGAGGGATCAGGATAATGAAGGGAACAAACCCACCCCATCCCCAAGTGGAATGAGTACAGTGTATAGTTTGTAAAGATAGGAACAATACAAAAGCTTTTGAAGTAATTAAACAAATACGAATTTTAAATCCAATGAATTCACCAATCGGTAAATCTTTCGGTAGGGGTGGGTAAATTATGATAGAGGGCATACTTTTCTTTTTCAATAGTTCATCAGTGGTTTCCTCCGTTAACAGTAAGAGGGTGAGAAAACAAAAAAGAAAATTAAAGGATAAGTTACCTGTCAGAAGGGTCTCTCCCAGGCATTTCCACAAAAAGGTCTTGATCGCATATAATTTGTAGAAATGTGAGCTTGCAATCATGAAGAACCAGTTGACAGACCCCGGAAAACTTGTCCAGGTACAAAGACACCTACAGCACATTAAAGAGACCCATAAAGTGAATAGAAACTACATATTAGCAACCAGGAAGGTTAAATAAATTTTAAACCTAATCCTTAGGTCGGCTCTTTCAATCTCATTTTAAACCCCAGAAAACTTGTCCAGGTACAAGGACACCTGTATACATGATTCATCTAGAACAGTATTTGTTAACTCCAAAATTTCATTATGTTATTTCATTGTACATATATTCTCTCTGGACTCCCCTTTGCTCTAGTAGCACTAATGGAAACCACAAAACACATATATCTACATTCTACACACAATGAAAGGACAGAGAAGGATTTGAATGAAAACTTGAACAAAACTTATTTAAATGAAAACTTGAACAAAACTTATTTACTAAGGCTTCCTGCAATACATGCCCCTTTGAGATGACACCCTAGCTCAGCCCTAAGTTCTGAATGATGAAAGTTAAGCAGAAGGCATACCAATTCAAAAACTTGGCGAGGTTCAATGATGGACAAGAGGTCATAACAAAAGAAAGCTAAACTGCTGTTTAAACGCTTTGCTAAGCTTAATCCCTTCTTACAACGTTCATGCACTTCTGTTAGTAGGCAATCATATAACTGCATTATACATCTGAATACACCTTCTTTCAACTGCATAGGCGGAATATCTTCACCTGCAATACAAAAAATAAATAAATAAATTATTACCAAAGGAACCTGAAAAAGATTCAAGAAAAGAAGAATTTCTCTGGAAATAGATGTCAAAATAACAGGGTAATGTCAAACCCAGGTACAAACAAGAGTTAAATCACTTCAAAAGCATCTGTTAGAGAAAAAATCTAAATTCAGGAGATTCAAGAAAATTCCAGAAATGCTAACTGCTAAAAACTACATTCAGAGTTAAAAACTAAATCTGCCAGAACAATATGCAATTGGCATGAAGTTGAAAATGTACAGAAAATCCAATAAGCTAGGATAAGAAAACCATTGTAGGAAAACTGTTCTATAAATGAAAACAAAATTGCCAAAATATACAAAATTGCCAAAATATACCATTCTATTTGAATGATCGCTGTATCATTGAATTTAAGTATGTCTAACCTAGACTTTAACAAACTTAAACCTCTAAGAACATGCAACATTGATTGTGTGAACATTTGTGTCAGAGAGAGAATTCAACTATATGCATGATTACTAGTGTCTATGAATTTTCACTAAAACTAATAAATTCTGGGTCCACCAAATACACCATCTGCCTGCTTCAATATATCCTCTCCAATAGATTACCAGCCATCTATTCACATGATATTGCTCATATGTACAACGGTTGCTACACAGAAATCTAACTGTTGAAAATTTATTTTCTACATGTAATTACTGGTATTTTTTGTCTGGTCACTAGAAAGCTGTGTATCAGGAGATAACGGCTGCTGTTTGTTGGGAACACTCCCAAAGATATAGTTAAAATAGCAATCAGAGAATATGTAAGGCGTAAATTTCCTCGAAGTGAAACATACCTAAAGGAAGATTATGATAGAAAAGACGCATCTTCTCTAACGCCATTGACTTGACAATTAGCTCAAGGAAAAACCAAGCCATTGCCAAAACATCATCATACACAGGTCCAACACGATATCCTTTAGCCTGCACAATGAATTCATAAAGTTAAGCAGTTGAGCTGTTGGCAAATAATAATGATGAGAATCTTGAACCATATCATGCAGTCACCACAGAATTTAAGATGAAAACATTAAGAAGCGGCACAAGCACGGTTCACTAAAAGCAGAATTCTCAACCAAATTGATGGGAAACCTTCAAAACCCAATGTGGTGATCAAGAAAACCACAAACTAATACAATTGGCATATGAAAATCACCAGCAGGACAGGCGTACCTTACTACGAGCCAAACTTCCCCAAACAGTTGACAAGCCAGGATAAACTGGTGGTTGCCGACCCCCAAAGTCATCAAAAGCGTAATCTACGTAGTTAACTAGGAAATGGTTTCTTTCAGCATCATCAACTGACTCTTGCTGCACCCTATAGAATCCATTTCACACATGTCAAACTAAAATTCGAAAGGCCATTAGAAATTAATGCAATAAATAACTAAGTGGAAGAGCAACGGCTGGTCCAGAGCACAAATTTTACACCAAAGGGCCAACGTCTACATGTACAGCACAGGACTTACATGTCTAAATTTTAAGCATGTCTTGGTTGTGTTCTGTGACATTATCCTAAACCCAAAACACGACCCATCAACTTTCAGTTTCCCAATAGAAAAAGCCAATATCATTCCCTAATTCAATGTATTCTGTATTATTTTAGCCATATTTATTTTCTTTCTTTTTTCAGCCAACAAAACAACAACGAAAAAAAAAAAAAAAAACCAATACTAAACAGAGCACCTTACAACACCATAATCACAGGACAGCCTGTTAATATATTGCACAACAATGGTTGGAAACATGTTACGAAGAAAACACACATCCATACTAAATAAACCATAGCCAAATGGATTTTACCAGAAGCAAAAAGATAAAAAATAAAAAATAAAAAAAAGTAATACATGAAGAATTTTCCATAAAGTATAGCTTTCACCACACAATCTTGCAAACTTTATGCACACCTAAGAAATACAATTATGTAATATCATGATGACAAAGTTGGCTATTGAAGACACGAACAAGAAGCGTCTAAAAAAATGTTAATTCTTTTATTAATAATTTCACTTCGGAACTGTGATAAATAACAATTCTGAAATACATAAAATCATTAATCAAAACTGAACAACACACCGGGTGACAATATTGACCATGGCTCTGAAAGCTGCAACCTGAAAGCAGCAGTAGAATCAGAAAATCAGATGGCAGTACACAGTGCAGAAACCAGTCAGTAGAAGGATGATTATCAGATAATCTAGAAAAGTTACCAAAGGAATAACGAACGTCAATTCAAGAAAATAAGGACAACGAATGAAGCCACAGGAACAAACAACTATAAAAATCAGTACTACCTGGAGGGTTTCTCCACCATTTCCTATTAGATGCAGAAGCATATTCAAAATTGGATGTAGAAACTGAAGCAAAGCAATGGAATCAACATTCTTCAAACCGTTAATAGCCTGCATGCAAATTCATTACACTTGAATCACTTCTTCACATAGAGCCGGTTAACCACAGAGCCCAGGCAGAAAAAATACATACAAAAACAAAAGAAAAAATCTACAGTACCTATTGCACGCCCAACACCTCAGATGATACCAACCAATGTTACCATCAGTATATTGAGAGTTTTTTTATTTATTTATCTACGAATGTGTATGTTGTGAATCTAAAGGGAAAAATCAGTACTATGTATTGCCCAATTTCTATGATAACTGAAATAATGGAATCTTGACTACCATAAAATAAAAGAAAAAAAGACAAATGGGTTTGAAATAAACAATTAAAAGGAAGAATACCTCCAAAAGCTCAGAACCCCAAGGTGCACTTGTTCGAAGAGTGTGCCTATCGTATTCAAGAAAAAAATCTCTTATCCGCTCATTGATAGGATACAGCGACGAACAAAGTCTTAAGCGCAATCGAAAGATATTCTTTCCATCTTCCAAATAATCCAACCTCTCCTGGTCACGGGGAAGGGGAGTGGAATTGTCAGTTTAAGAAGACAAAGTGGACACATAAATACTTAAAAGCTTCCTACCAACTACAAGATTAGAAAGCTGCTCGTGAATAGGAGACAAGAAAAAATCATTTTAATATGCAGGATAACAGTACAGCATGCAGGGTAATGGCATAAACATCAACGAATGAGCATGCAAAATAAGCAAGAAATTAAATTTTAATATACTTGTCCAGAAAAATCTCAGATTTCCACTGTTAGGTATATCCCTTCTAACCATAAATTGAGGTTAATACTACAGTAGAATAGAAATAAAATTGAAAATGAATAAAATCACAAAAACTCAACATTTTATGTACTTTCACTAGTAGAGAGTAAACAAGTTATAAACTCATTATGAAACACAAACATACTCTGCCCATATCCTGGAGATAATGTGGAACCAGCTCTCTCATAATTGGCAAAGAAATTTCAGACCTACACCTGAATAGGAAAACAACCATTTTTGCTCCCATCAATTACGAGTATCATTAAAAGTCAAAACTCTCCATGAAAACATAAAACAAATAGCAAGATGGTAATACAACTAAAGAACAATTTTAAATTTGCAGTTAATTGAAGTAACAAACAAGAATGGTGAAAACATAATATTGTTTAATTGGGAAAAATTGTTTACATAATCAATTATTAGAGTATTGAAACCAGCAGAATTGATACAAGTTATACAGTTGCTATGACAAAAGCATTTTTAACTACCATAGAAGCAGGCCTTTGTAACTGTGGTATAAACTCTCGAACTATTTAAACTACTAAATTGGATGAAAGATTAGTGTCAAAGGAATAACCCAACATATATTAAGCGAGCAACCACATGACCAAAAATTGTGTTGAGTTTCCTTCAGTTCAAGAACAAAGGAGGAAGAAAAATCGGGTTGAAGGCATATTACATACTGAGCATACGTGGATAATGGAAGTGCCGCATATCCGATTACTACCTGAAAAGTGAATGGACAGAGTTCACTTTAATGAGGTGAATACAATAAAACTGAAGCAACAGGTCAAAACCAGCTAGTCCTTTAGTTTAGAGAAATAAAGCAATTAAAATGAACTTACAGGTTTTGGAGCTTCTAATTTTGTTTGAAGATCTACATGAAAAAAAGTAAATAAAAGATGATGTGTCGGTGTCCAGGTAGCAGGTAGGGAGAGTTTGATCTCATCATGGTAGCAGGCCACCTTAGCACCAACAGTCAATTGTGTGTGAACCCACTTCTGGAGTGATGCACCGGGTTCCCTTGGATACATTGCCTGGTCAAATCAATTGTACAAACCAAACACGTAAGAGAAAATTCAGAACAGTGAACAGCTTACATCAGAATAATCAAGGCATATTTACCTCCAAAGGCTGTCTACGAATATCATTATCATCCTCCCGAAGTTCAACCCTTATGAACAAATTCCTCTTCCGACTCAAACTAACAGTCATAGGATATACATAAAGACAATGAAAAAGCTGCAAGAAAGGCTTATTTCTTGTCGTCGTACGGAAGTCAAAAGCTTGAAACTGGAAGTTAATCAAAACAAAACATTTAGTTAATCAGACATGTAAAATTAAAAAACATAGTCAAAACTAATAAAACTATCTGAAGGAATAGATGGTTCTGAACACATTCTTCCATATGCTGCATGCATATCAAAAGGATCTAAGAAATAAATGAATGGCTGATACGAGCCAACTAGTTGTGTCACAAATAATATTATACAAATGTTAATATATATAATTTTATATATATATACAATATATATGGAAAAACTAGAACAGCAATACAGATCAACTGACTCAAAAATTACAGTCACAGTGAACTAGCAATACAACCATAAAATACAAAAATCAAACACAACTAAACAACCCACCCCTAACAAATTACACACATAAACAGAAACCAGAAAAACTAAGAAACAACTGCCTCTCAGCTGACAAAGAAAGGGCCTGCTGTAGGGGTGTCACATTTTTAAAACCATTTGTGCAGAAAAATAATGACTTGCAGTAACAATTGAAGTTCAAGACAGAAAGCATTATGATGCGTTATACTTACATCGTCAGCACTGGGAATTGAATTTCCATGAGCATTTGGTCCATTTCCAGATCTTTCTTTGGTGTCAGAAGAATTCCACTTAGAGCTGCTACCCTGAGGACCATCCAAACCATTACTTGGTAGCTTCCCAAATGTGGAATCGGTAATGCGGTCATCAATAGAATCATTATTCACACTACCACTTTCTGATATATTTTCCAAGTCATCATGGTCATTCTGGTGCTTCTCGATTTCCAGCCTCATAACACCTTTCACAGGTTTATGAATCTTACGTTTGGGATCCTTAAATTGTCAACAAAAACAAACCATCATAATTTGAACAACAGGCATCTAATGAAAACTCCAAAAGTCAGAAACCGTCTGTATGTACTACATAATTTGGGGGGAATAGGAAATACAGACAAGAAAAACTCATGCAAACAAAGTAATAAAGACCATGGAGGTATTAAATATTCATACAAGAGGATTTCTGCATACCTGAAGTGAGTCCTCAGTATAGCATTCTTTAACTTTATTTAAGTTTGATATTTCAACAACAACAGAGCTTCGACTTGGATATCCTAGCTTCCCATCTAATGTGACCTTTGCACTAGGCTCAAACACACCATCATGAGAACTTGTACCAGGTATACTATGAGCAAGAGGACTGCTTGGGGAAGCAGACCCACCAGAAGCTGCACCAATGCTGTTATCAAATAATGAAACAATAGCCCAGGCGAAGGACTCTCTGTAAGGCATTATTTGAGACCACACCTGCAGTTTTTGCTTTTCTTTCTCAGTCAAGTGTACCTGTTCAGATAGAGTGAACAAAGTTTTTATACAAAACAGAAAATTGAGAAATTTGTAAATTTATTTTGTCATGCCAATATGCCATACAGTTTTTTAAGAATCGAGTAACATATATATGGACATACTGGTTCTTTGCGCGAATAAACTGAAGGTGTAACCCCGCCATCTTCTGTGGCATGCTTCTCTAACTGGATTAGCAGACAAACTGATGATGATGGAGCATCTAAATAGAAGATTCCACGAGGTTCAAAAGAAATCTTCAGCAAAAAAATGGTAGGGGCAACGGTAAATTTGTTAGTCATAATATATTCCAAAAATTAACTCCTAAAAGTAATAAGTACAGAAAAAGCACTAAATTGACAGGGAAAAAAAATGTAAAATTGATCTTTTAGCTTACATCCTGCTTTTCAGTTGGTGCATGTCGAAAATAAAAGTCCTCTGACAATTTTTCTCTTCTCTCCCTATTGTATAAGCACATTGTACCATAAAATGGCTCTACATGAGAGATGGAGGGAGGAGAGGGCAAAGAGAGAGAGAGAGAGCACAAAGTCAGAAATCTTGAAACATCTCAACATTACAAAAGCAGTAGTACAAAGTGAGCACCAATGATACAGCACCAGTACAAAGAGCATATCACTCACCAGCTAATCCCGCTTGAAATGACAGGGAAAGAACCTTCGCTGAGATCTTCAATCCACTAAGACAGCCCAAATGAATAGAGAAAAAGACAATTAATAAGCACAGGGACAAAGAACCAGAGAAGCAGAAACAAACTTCTAGTCAACAACAAGATTGTAGAACTGCCATACTGAGATATTGGAGTTTCTGGAATCCTTTGTCCGAATATCATTGACCTCTCATTTTCCCAATCAAATGCTGGTTCATAAGCAGGAAGGGGAGATTGACCAAAATGCTGCATGTACAGTACCACGTTTAAGAGAATTAACACTAGAAACGGGCAGGTGGGGTCATGGACTCATTGATTAGAAAAAGTAAGGTGCTGAACAAAGTTAAACTTATGTTGAACGTATAAACCTATCCTTGAACCAGTACAACCTTTGGATCATTGGACTGTACTGAATCCGATACAGTAGCTTCTGTGAATTGTCGTCCCGAGGTACTGGGGACGTCATCATCAGTAGTATCTTCCACCTTGGTTTGCCTTGCACTTGCAAGATGCATTTCTGCAAATGGATTCAAGATATATCAAGAACTCTACTGCAAATTAACTTGTTATTCTCAAACATTAGCATCTAACAGGCAGCCGATCAAATAAACAGTTCTAATACTTGGATTACACCACTCTTTTGCAAGATTGACACCCACTCAAGGCAGGATAAACATTACTCCCTAAATCTATCACTAACTTTAGATTTTTCACAAACTAAATATCCTATGCCAAAAAACCAAATTACAAGAATTCTATAGTTTTCTCTTAATATTGCCTTTAGAACCAGGTAGATAAAATAAGAAATACAGGAGAAAGAATCAAACTTTTATCATTACTTAAGCACTCTAAGAAAATGGGTTTCAACCAGACAACGGTAATGTACAAATTTAACCCAATTATATACTTTTGCAAAAAGGGTTTCAACCGTGCAACAAAAAAGGGAGTGTGGTGCTTAATTAGGAAAGTTTCCAGAGACTTAATCTACAAACTTAAAACCCTTCTGATACATAAACCCAAATGCACCCCCTTGTCCGCATGCTCAAGTAAGCGAAAGACTAAAAGACCGAAAGAAGGGGGTTCTATACCAGTTTCGATGTCAGTGTCAGGACCCTCATAAATCTGGTTCTGGAATGAGGGCGGTCCAATACTCTCGTAGTGACCATACTTGGTGTCGTCCTTCACCCAGTCTGTTGTGTAGCACTGCACCAGCTCCTTCAGATGTGGCCACTGCTCCAAATTCTCCTCAAACTACACAAACCCAATTCACCAAATAACCAAAAAGTACCCACTTTTGAATTCTTACCCTCAAAAATCAAACTCATAGAAACATAACCCATATTACATTGCTTTGCCAGTGAACTAAATACTCAAAAAAATGAATAAAATTAATTGCATTTTCTAAATTATACTTCTTGGACTCTTTCAACCCAAACAAACAAAAGGGTAGATAAAACAAAGACCGAGAGTGAGACACATTACCTTGTTCTGCCATTTGGTGGTGTACGGAGTGGAATCGCGGCGAGGCCGCAGGCTGAGCATGGCGGATCTATTGAGTCGGAAGCTCTGGAGTTCAAGAACAAGGTAGCGAAGAAAATAGTGGGTTTCTCTAGAATTTGCGAAATTTCTTTCCTTTTTCTCTTTCTTTATGTATTTTAATGGCGGACGCAGACAGCAGTAGTGGAGAAAACCAAAACGTAGTGGTTTATTTGGTAGATCTTAACTGCAACCAAAAGCTAAAGCAAACAAATTCAAAGAAATAATGAGTGAGTTTTGGAAGAAAATAGTGGAAGAATGAGAGAGACAGGAGAGAGAGAGGGAGAGAGCGAGCTTGAGGGGACCAAAGAGTAGGCTTGGAGCACTCAAGTCAAGGGGAGTCCAACCAAGCGCACCCCAATGCTTCCGGTCTGGCCCCTACCATTGTGTATCAGTTTTTAACTTTTTGTTTTACAGAACATTTTATATTACGATTTAATAATATTTTTCTTCATTTGTAAATATGGTATTAAAAAAATGGCTCACATGTGGTCTATTAAATATAGTCTGATTAGCATTACTCATCTAGCAATGATGCTATTATAGTTATTGTAAGAAGAAAAGGCATAAGTACCAAGCATGAAAACAATAAAATTATGTGCTAATCGTTAGTGATAATAAGTTCCTTGTATCTATACTTTCATACAATTACTACCTTTACAATGAAAGACTAATTCCACTCTCGAGATCATTTCTTCTAACTATTACATGTCATTTATGCGTACTTTGGTTCAATTTGACCACTTTAGACCGACCAAGAGGAAGCTG
Source organism: Pyrus communis (assembly GCF_963583255.1). NCBI lineage: Eukaryota > Viridiplantae > Streptophyta > Magnoliopsida > Rosales > Rosaceae > Pyrus > Pyrus communis. Next base: position 22,247,206 of record NC_084805.1, on the reverse strand, counting down.
ATTTTCACTCACTCAATGTCCTAAGTTAACCAACTAGATTTACCCAGCTGAAATGATTCATGTACATCTACTTATTTCATGTATGTTCAATCAAATTTTTTTTTCTATAACAAATTTAGCATCGTAAACGATCGTTATTGCTTCTTTGACGTCGTCCTTCACAATGGAGCCTAAAAGAAATTGCCTTCTTAGAACAAGTATAACTTCATATGATCTTATCATCCATACATGAAATGAAAAATGGATGTCTCAACTTCTTCTCTCGAACTATAGAAGGAGAGAGCACAAGTTGCACAAACATTTCCTTTGTTGTTGTTTCGCTTCCAAGAAAAGCAATTGGTATTTTGCTTACCACTTGATTTTTATAATGTATGCTTTTCTTCTAGCTTTCCAACCTAATTAAACTTGAAACATAAGTTACAGCAGATAGTATGCGTCTAAACATGCATCTAGGGTTTTAGTGGCAACCTTTTAATTCCTGTATATTCTATGAAGGAAGTGGGTGGAGTTTCTGAACCTTTTGGAAGTGCTTATAACTTATAGGTGCTTTTGGCTTTTACTGTTGAGCTTTTTATAGTAATTGAAGACATGCTTCTTGTATCAGCAGAAGTAGAAATATATAGTTTCCATGAAGAAAACACAAGTGGGTTGCTTGAAGCCAGCTTGGAAGTTAGGAACAGTCACATGTTGGATTTGATACTTCGCTGGCATAATCATTGCCTCACTCTTGTTTCTACTTGAAAATATTAGGTCATCTCTGAGGGTTATAGGTCATATTTAGCTCTAAAATTAATAAAATCGGTCTCTAATCAAGGAGTTAAGGGAAATCAAGCTAAGTTTGACTCCAAGACGCTAAGTTTGGTTTTAAAAAGTGATAAAATATAGTCCTGGACATTTAGGGATGGAAAAATTTAGTTGTAAAATAATCTTTAAAATATTAATTTTTAGAGAACTACAACAAAGCCAATGACTGCATTTAGCCCTCTATGACTGAAGATGACCTTAATAATTAGAGTGTGGAGGTGACTTTGGTATTCTGTTTTGATCTTATACACTCTTCTACTCAAACTATGTCTTCTGAGTATTTTTATATTTTATTCAATTCAAAGTCGAGAAATAAAAATGGAAAAGGTGATTCACTCCTCTCCACCTAATTTCGATTATTTTTAGGGTCAAAATCCCCTCTATCGCTTTTATCAACAAACAAAGGACAATTAATCAAATATTTCACTTATAAATGTTCCCACTCTAAGACCAACTCCAATGGTGGGCTAAAAGCCAAATTATCCCCCAAAATTTCCCCCTAAACCCACTCCAACCCAAGGGGAAATTTTGGGCTAAATGCTAAATGCTAAATGCTAAATGATAAACCAATTCCAAATTCCCCTCAAAATTTAGCCCAGAAATCGGAGTGGACTCCACCCAATATTTATCGGAATTTAAATTTTTTTAGATTAAAATGTTCATAAAATTAATTTATGATAGTCTACATATTTAATTTTTTTTAAAATTTAATTTAACAAAAAAAATAGCCTAAGTTCATTTTTTAATAATCCCCGGCTAAAATTTTAGGCTAGAACGGTTGGAGCAGAAAAGTTGTTTCTAGGCTAAAAGCTAAATTTTCCGGGCTAAAAAATTTGGCTTTTATCCCAACCATTGGAGATGGTCTAAAGCTTACTTTATTCAAAATTCAAGTTTTGAAAACAAAAGATCAAAACTTAGGTTGCATCTGTATTTTAATGGGGTTTCTTTTTGGCACACCCTCATAATTCAGACCCTTAATTTTCTTCGATTTGTTTAAATCCAATACAAATAAAAAGTGTAAGACTGGGGTACAAATTGTACGGAAATATCATTTTCCTTCCTAATTTCCGTAACTATGTTACTCCTATATCATTATATGTCATAATGCAACTTTTCTGATTGTCTTCTTGATCTCCGTGGCAAAGCCATCAGTTAATATTATTATTATTATTATTTTTTAAGTCATCAGGCAACTTTTATCCTAGTTGTTCATTTTCTCTTTTAAATATTGAATATTTCTTAGTAGAAAAACAGAGTTAACTTATATCCAATTAGAGCAATTGGTTCCTTAACTAAAAATCTATTACCATTGGTCTCTCAACTCATCAAAACGTGCAGTTATAGTCATTTTCATCAACTCCGTTAAAACTTCCGTCAAAATGAGTCACATGCCATGCACGTAAGGCTAAATCAAGGGGCAAATATATGAAATCAAATACGAAAAATTGCATCAATGGTCTCTCAACTTTAATCCAACTGGAGAAATGGTTCCTGAACTTTAATCCAATTGGAGCATTGACCCTCAACTTTAATCCAATTGTAGCAATGATCCTTCTAACATAACTCATTTTAACGGTGTTAACGAAAATGACCATAGCTACACGTTTTGATGAATTAAGAGACCAATGATAATAATTTTTTAGTTGAAACATCATTACTTCAATCTAATTAAATTTGAGGAAGCATTACTATTTTTTGGTACTACATTTTAAAATGGTTTTATAACAGAGGGCAAGGTAATGGAAGCTTCAAAGTTGAGTTTTTTTGGTACTACATTTTAGTTTCTGTTTGGTTGCTAAGAAAGTAGAACAAGGTAATGGAAGCTTCAAAGTTGAGTCTTTTTGTTTTGATTAAGTTGTGGCGGGTACTACATATAACTTTGAATTAGCTGAATAAAGATTATTGATAGCAATTCAGAGGAAATGTTAGCTTTTTTATCAGCACTCTTCAAGCAACATACACAATGGCGTTCATATGGCATGAATCGCATGATGGTCAGTCCTTTCGAAATAGTTTTGTGGAGTGCGAATTATACAATTGATATGCGAACTATAACGCTTGTTTTGATTTTCTCAACATGTCATGTATATTATTGATATCGGATAATGCTGTATAAACTCTCCTGAATTTATTTAGAGAAACTCCAAATGAAGATAAAGTTCAGAAGCATTCGAAATGGTTCCTAAATTTCAGAAGCATTCGAAACTTTCAACTTCTATTGAATTTTCCCTTTTTTTTGGTTCGTCGCGAGTTCTCAATTAATGGAGATGGATTCCTCTGTTGGAATTCTTATGAGCAGCGAACTGAGTTTTATAAGCGTTGGAGGTAACCGTAAAAATGATCATGTACTTATCCTGTGCTTACAACTTGCTGCTTGGAACCCCTACTGGTGCATTTCTAGATCTGTTCTCTACTGTTCGAGAAAGCTGCTTCACTGCTTCTTTTGGCAGATGGCGAGGCCGGCTCAGCCAAAGTCCCCCATCAACTACAATGACAGTTCCATTGATGAATTTACCTGAAAAATTTACAATGACAAATAAGTTTCCAACGATACAAATGGAAAAGCGACGTTGATAAAAGAGGAGTAACAAAACCCGTAGAAACGAGCATCAAGACCAACTCAATGTTTTGTTACTTGGTTTCATTTTCTATTATTTCCGACTGACTAAAGCTTTGCACGGATATTTTCTTCAACTGAAAGCATGATGGGACTGGATAACGCTAAAAAGCTGAAGCATCAAGAGATAATGTGCATGAAAAGTCCTGAAATCAGATACATGTCAAACCAGGATGGACTCCTGCAGTTTGATAATTGCAGTATTTCATACTCTTTTTCTAAGGGGGTTGCAGCACAAAACTTTACGATTATGCAAAAGATACCGATATTGCTAATCACATGTTGCTACAAAGATGACGATGATGATATTAAAATGCACAAACAAACGCTACCCAACCTGCATCCGAAGTAAGGTAGAGAGCGGCCATAGCAATATCCCATTTGTCCCCTAGTTTATACAAGGGCATGTAATCTCTAGCTTTGCTATTTATCTCCGCAGGTGCAAGTTTACTCATGCCAGGTGTATCACCAATGGGACCCGGTGCTATTCCATTGACCCTAATGTCGTAGTCAGTTCCCCACTCGAGTGCCAAGTTTCTCATAGTGGCATCAACAGCTGCCTGTTGGAAAGGGATCATTTTGAATATACTTATCACAAAAACAAGATATAACAACTGAAAATATATCGAACAAACCTTGGCTGCTGATACATGGACTTGATACCAAGCGGCTGTATAATGTAAAGTAACACTGATGTTCAATATTGTTCCACCACCAGATGAGCCCCTTCCGGGCCCTCCTTTTTTAAGATACTTAAGTGCTTCATGGCACATTGTGAATGTACCAACAGCATCAATATCCATAACTACAGGGAAGAAACGAAATATATGGTTTATTGGGTCAAAAAAGCACCTATAAATGAAGACGTTTTAATAGGCCAATGATAACCTAGTGAAAACAAAATGTACTACAACTTTGAGTTTACCTTAGTAAATCAACTATAGATCTAATAACAGAACTCATTTGTTTGCTTAATCTCTGTTTGCCCATTTCAATTGAGTTAAAAGGCTCAGATAGCTGGATCATATCCTTAAAAAGCAAACTTACAAACAAGTTTATGGATGCACCCACGCATTCCTGCTTTCTTTTGATTTCAGCACGCTTTAGTAATATATATTTTTTGTGTTAACCTAATATCTTTGAAATTTCAAAAGATTCTTTTTACAATTGATATATTAAGATCCCAAGCTAGAGAAAACCTTGCACTTATGAAGTTTTTCACCAAAAACAGTGCTCAACCATTGGCTGAAAATGTTTTAGCCCATAAATACACAAGAAGAATTTCATTTGATACCGAAATGAAGAAAATAAACAAATTCATATGTCCAAACATATGATAAAGATTGTTACAACATCCAACCTGTTCGAAATCCATTAGGTGATAGATCCTCTGCTGATACAAGAAAATTGCCAGCTGCAGCATTCACAAGTACGTCAAGCCTACCAAAATGCTGGAAAGTTGATTCCACCACTCTTTTTGCATCTTCCTGTTTACGAACATCTCCCTCAAAACCAACAGCCTGATACAAAAGGAAAAAATCAAAATAAATAATCTTGAACTATACAACCAACTAATTCCGATATGAATTGAACTTATGCACTAATACTAAATCACTACTCCCACAATTGGACTTTGAGCCATTTCATGCCGTGAATGAGACCATAGTGAAGATCTCAAGCCGCCAGGTAAACTCTAGAACCTACTCCTTGTGTTGCTGATGGCCTTCGACTTTTAAATTCATATCTAAGATCATAGTGCAACCCTAACCTGCTTGACCAACAGAATCACCATTCCTTTTTGTTGCCCAAAGTGCACACAAGTTCTGCTTTGGTTAATTTGCAGTCGTTCGATGGGTGACTAGGAGTTATTGGTTTTGATCAACAGACAAAACATTACCTGTAAACACATTTCGACCAAAAAACAACTGACACACGCCCTTTCAACTCCAAAGTTTACACCAAAGCAATGATCATGCGAGCAAAGAATCCGCTAATGCATATTAACTTAAGTATTTAACACTTGTAATTCCTTGGCACCCAAAAATCAATTTTAGTTGAGATAGTGTACGGTAAACCCAGATGGGCATATAAAGTATAAATGAAACTCCGAAATAAAATTCGGAAATTCACCCGCTTTTTCAATCAACCAAGCAGAACAACAATATTTATTATCTTTTTCTGAAAAAGGAACTACATTTCATTTCCCACATTTTCTCAGAAACCAAACAACCCCACGATTCAGCAAACCAGAAACATAAACAAAAACAAAAAAGACCCAGCTTTGGAATCAGAGAATACTGATAATGCATACAAATCCAATATCTTTCCTCACTTTTCTCATTACCCAATTTCCAAAATAGTTCACTGATAACAAAGAACAAACAGAATCGTATTTATTCCATTTTTCTCAATTTTCTGAGCAACCAAACAGACCCCAGAAAATAAAAAGCTTGACAAAAGAGAAGGTACCTGAATTCCAAGAGATCGAAGCTCGGAGACGGCTGAGTCAAGCACTTGCTTCCGGCGGCCCATGATGGCAATGGAGGCGCCATGTTTGCCGAATTGGGTCGACATTTCCAACCCGATTCCTGACCCACCTCCGGTTATCAGAGCCACCTTCCCTTTCACCGCATCAGCCTTGAACGGCGACTCCATCTCGCTCTCTTCTATCTGTTCTTCTCTCTTGCTTGCTTCTACGAAGCTCCTGTTAGGCTATACAATAGCCTGATGTGTTTCGTATGGCGACACCGGTCAATGTATACAGTTTGTGGTCCAAAATAAAATTGTTATATTTTATTGAGCTAATTACGAAATTTTGTCACCTTCAAAACCACGCTCTATTTATTTTAAAAAAAAAAATTCACTTCACTAGCTAAACTTATAAAATATTAACAATTTAAACAACTATTATTTCTGAGTTTCTAACCATATGCACAAGAAAATATTCACTTACAACCAATTCATAGGATTAGTGGCATCTTCCAACTAGTTTAATGTTCATGTGTATTAAAATATGAATAGTTTATCTGATAGAAATTTACTACGTGGTGAATTGGTAACAAGAGAGTGTCTCTTTTGAAGAAGATTAGTTAGACCATAAGGTAGCCTAATTTTGGTCTAACATGAGACTTATCCATTCTAAATTTTAACGTAACGTTACTTTGGATTGCAAAGTTTGTGCTAGACAAAAGTTAGGCAGGAAAGAAAAAATAAGCTAAATGATTAGTTTGATTGCCTTATAGAAGTGGGTGTCACTCAAATCACATAAATAGTTAATGAAGATTCGTATGCTCAAATGCAAAAGTGGTTTAAATTGGTTAAAATTTAATTCTTTGTGGAGTAATGGATAATTTGCACCTTTTTTTTCCTTCCAACTTATTAATTTTTTATTTTTTAAGCTTATTTTAAGGGCTAATTGCATTTGCATCACAAGATTTGGAGTCATTTGCAATATAAGCGGTGAGGTTTCAATTTTCAGATTTCACTATGTAATTTTTGAATTTCACTAATTTTATCTTTTCATCGATTTTATTGTCTAATTAGACATTAAATGTTGATTTGACAGTTCAAATATGGATCGAGACTATACCACATCACTAGACTTACCACTCAACATGTAATTAAACGGTAAAATCAACATAGGGGTAAAATTTATACAATTCAAAATTACGTGGTGTAATATTCAAAACTGAAAACTCGCGACTGCAAATGAACACCTAATCTTATATCTTATGGTGTAAAATGCAGCTAGCCCTTGTTTCAATTTTGGCGCTAATAATTGGCAACCAAGCGGTGTCGTTTCTGTCACACCCTACTCAAAGGTTAAAACTTTCAGCCGCCACCTTCCTGGAAACCAAAAACACGATGGCTGAAGAAGAAAACACTGTGTCCGTCGGCTTCCCTCTCTTCAAACCCGCCGCACCCAAATCCCCAAAACCCTCCAAAAACCCTAATCCCGCCGAAACTGCTGCCCCCTCCGCCCCTGACTTCCAAATAGAAAAATCCACAAACCCTAACCCCGACTCCGCCGCTACATTCGCCGACCTCGGCCTCGCCGACTGGGTCCTCCGAACATGCGACGAGCTTGGTATGAAAAAGCCTACGGCGGTCCAATCCCACTGCATCCCCGAAATCCTAGCGGGCCGGGACGTGCTGGGCATCGCCCAGACCGGTAGCGGCAAGACGGCGGCGTTCGCTCTGCCGATTCTACAGCGGCTCTCCGAGAACCCTTTCGGGGTTTTCGCGCTGGTGGTCACGCCGACGAGGGAGCTGGCATACCAGTTGGCCGAGCAGTTTAGGGCTCTGGGGGCGTCTTTGCACTTGCGATGCTCTGTGGTTGTCGGAGGCATGGATAGCTTGACTCAAACTCAGAGCTTGACGGCTAGACCGCATGTGGTGATCGCCACGCCGGGGAGGATTAAGGTCATGCTTAGCCAGAAGGATATTCGTCCTGTGTTCTCTAACACCAAGGTAACTGGTATCTGCCATTTTATTTTCGTCAGTAATTTGGTCAATTATTTTGTATTGTATAAAATTGTAATGTGGTTACATGGTGTAATGTGCGATTTAACTGAGTTTTCGGCTTCTTTTTGAAAACGGATATGGATGGGAAGCTAAGAAATTTTTTAAAGGAATGATGATCTGAATAGGACAATTGTAACAAATTCGAAAATTAGTTTATCCATGGCAAGATTAGGATCTTAATTAATTGGTGATTTGACGATGATAACAACGACGGATTCAGCTTGTCCTCTTCACTATGAATTCTGTACTTATATAGAATATTTAATTTCGTTTCAGTTTCTAGTTCTGGATGAAGCAGATAGATTATTGGATGTTGGCTTTGAAGAGGAGCTGAGAGCGGTGTTTGAGTGCTTGCCAAAGAGTCGGCAAACTCTGTTATTTTCTGCAACTATGACAAGTGAACTCCGAGCACTGAATAGACCTTCTGCAAATAAGGCATACAAGTACGAGGCATATGAAGGTTTCAGAACAGTTGACACTCTAAAGCAGCAATATGTTTACAAACCCAAAAGTGTGAAGGATGTTTATCTGGTACACATTTTGTCTAAACTTGAAGATATGGGTGTTCGCTCTGCCATCATATTTGTTGCAAAATGCAGGTATCTCTCTTTTCCGATATTTGTCATATGTTATGGTGCCATGGTTGGCTCGTTTGTTGAACGGCTAACCAATTGACATGCACTATTAAATAATTATCAAATTATGATTTTATAATGTGTGAGCAGGACTTGTCACCTTTTGAGTTTGTTACTAGAGGAGCTTGATCAAAGATTTTCAGCGTTGTATTCATTTAAGTCCCAGTCTCTAAGACTTGCTGCATTACATCGATTCAAATCTGGACAGGTTCCTGTGTTGCTCGCAACTGATGTTGCCAATCGTGGTTTGGACATTCCGACAGTCGACCTAGTTATCAATTACGACATTCCAAGGTTTTATTCCAGTTGACCTATTATTGCTACCTTCTGAGAAAATGTAGTTCAAGTATAATCTAATTGCCATGTACTCACAGGGATCCAACGGATTATGTTCACCGTGTGGGGCGTACTGCAAGAGCAGGCAGAGGAGGTTTAGCCATAAGCTTCATTACCCAAGTAAGTAGCAGTAGCAGAATTGGTCATTGTGAAATGGGTTATTGTTAGCAACTTGTAGCTTAGTAATCTCTCTCCTAGTTTCCTCCCTCCAATTGAAGAAATCTTGAGGTGGTCGTTCACTTGTAGTTCATAATTCCAACTATTGAGAATTGGGAGGAAGATGTTTTTCTTTCTACTTTCTTGATTGAAGAAGAGAAATATTATTTGTTTGAAAAAAAGTGATTATGTGTTTTTGTTAACAAGGGAGATTGCTTTTTTGCAGAAAGAGGTAAACCTCGTTAAGAAAATAGAAGAAGTTGTAGGGAAACAAATGGAGGAATTTGAATGCAAGGAAAACGACGCTCTTGCTGATATTACCAAGGTATTGCATTTTTTCAGTTGAAAGAAATGATTGAAATACATGTACGACCTATTGGTTAAGTAAAGCTTGTTGAAAAGCTAGTCATCAATGCCTACTTTTAGTTTCGGAAATGTTTGCTTATGTATTATACCTTGAACGCGCAGGTTTTCAAGGCCAGGCGTGTTGCAAAGATGAAGATGCTGGATGATGGGTTTGAAGAGAAGGAACAAGAACGGAAGAAACAAAAGCTGAAGATGCTAGAAGAGAAAGGTTTACTGAAGAAAAGGAGCAAGAAGAGGAAAAGGGAAAAATCTGACAAGTAATTGGCGCCTATCTCGAACCGAAAAACTTCAATAGTATCATTTTTGTAGAGTAGGCCTTTAATACAAGGATACAATGTCCATTTTTAAGCTTGCTTTGTTTCTTTGTTAATTAAATTTCAAACTTTGTATGTTGTGAAAAGTAACTATTAATTCGATCATCTCTTCTTTCGTTATGTTGGTCTTTCAATATATATTTGCATACGGATTCAATTCATTTCTTTTCGGCTTTGTTTTGGTTTCGTACGAGCCTACGATGGGAAATGTTCAGAAGGAGAGCCGAGGTGCAAATTTGGATGTTATGGTTTTGGTTTCTTGATTAGGGTCAGAATTACTCAACTAGAGAGGTTTGTAAACCTTGTTCATAGAGTTCTGATGCCCAACCAACCATTGTCTATAATTCTGAATTAATTATCATATTACGTTGGAAGTTTGATATATGTAACGCATATTTAGGATAACACATTCATCAGCCCAAACAATGAATGTATTCTTGCAAATATCGTAATTAGAATCGTTCATTAACTTCATTTTATTTATCATTCAGATTGTATCGAACAAATCAATGATTTAGTAATATATAACATCCCCGTGAAGATTTGTCCATCTATTTGACACGCATACTTTTTTATATATTATTGAAAATGTTCTTTCTTTTAGTAAAGGTAAGTTCACGACATCTCTTAGTACACTCTATATTATCTTCCTTAGTCCGCTCCCTCGTCACATTATCATTTGTTAAAAAAAAAAAAAAAAGTATTAACCTTAAAAAAGAAAGTATTGATCTTTTAGTCTCATTTCACATCTTCCTTAGTCCGCTCCCTCATCACATTATCATTTGTTAAAAAAAAAAAAAAAAAAAAAGTATTAACCTTAAAAAAGAAAGTATTGATCTTTTAGTCTCATTTCACATTAAGTATAATTTAGCCACTACCTCCTCCTCTTAACACTTACCCGGTCTTCCTCCTCACGCGGACACTCCGAGTCTTCTCTATTTCCTTGCCCAGATTTCATGCTTTCCCGTCCCAATGTGTGATTAACAAAGAATAATTACGATTAACGATTAACAGCCACTGCCAAACAACTCCCTAATTTTTCGCCGAATTTTCAACAAATGTCATGTTTTTAGGGTTCATTCACTAATCCCACTCCCAAATTCCTTTGGAAAAATCATTAATGCGCCCCTATATAATCCCCTTCTTTGTCTTCCCAATTTCACCACCAATCTATTTACAAACCCACCTTCGTGAATCCATCAGAAAACGACATGTCGACCGAGGAGAAGACGATTGAAGACCCTGCATCCTCCGCCTCTGCCACCGAGGAAAATAAGAATGAAGCCTCCGCCTCCGAGGCGCCGTCTACGACGGAAAACGACGGCGGGGAAAAGAAGAAGATCTCCCTCAAGACCTCCGACGGCGAGGTCTTCGAGATCGACGGGGATATCGCGATGCAGTTCGAGACCGTCAAGTCGTTCTTCCAGGACGAGGGCGTCGGCGACATGGTGATGCCGGTGCCGAACGTGCACAGCGCGGAGCTCGTGAAGATCATCGATTTCTGCACCAAAACCCAACATCTGCATCGGAAAGTGGAGCAAGATGAGGCGTGGAGGAAGGAGCTGAGGAAAATCAGCACCGATTTCGTCAGGGAGTTAACAACCGACAGCGTGATGGAGCTGATCCTGGCCGCCGACTTCTTGCACGTCGATCTATTGCTGGAAGTGCTGAACCAGACCGTGGCGGATCGGATCAAGAACAAGAGCGTCGAGTACGTGAGGAAGTTGTTCGGCGTCGAGAGCGATTACACGCCCGAGGAAGAACAGAAGCTTCGCGAGGAGTATGCTTGGGCTTTTGAAGGAGTCGATGAAGACTGAATATATAATTTGAAGTTACCGTTTTTAATTTTGGTTCTTGAATTTCGGGTTAGGGTTAAATTTGTGAAAATAAAAAGAGGTGTCTGAATATCACCGTCCAAAATAAAGACGAGAAGACTAGCAGTGGATGAATAGTAGAGTTTTAATTTTATTATTGATGATGGTGTGGATTAGTGCTAATTATTAATTGAAATCTTGTTGATTGGCTAATTGGTTTTGGAAATCTACTAGGGAAATTGCAATTTCCTACCTCTCATCAATCTATTTTTCGGGTTTTCAATGTATTTTTCCGAATTGTAGAGTCGGAGTTACATCCTAAGTACTTACCATGTCAGAAAGTGCAAATCTTGCTCTCCAAATAATGATATTCCTTTTCTAAGAAGCGAAATTGAGGATGCTGATTAGTTGTTCTTGAATCAAACAAATCTTGGTTTTAATGAATTGTAGCGTTAGAGTCACATTTCAAGTACATAAGCATGTTGAAATGTAAATTTTGCTCTCAGATAACGATTTTTTTTTTCTTTACTGAATTTTCTATTGTTCTTAGGCATGTTTACTTACATAGTATGGTGATATGAAGAATGAAGGACTAGAAAGAATGAGGATTTGAAGGATTAGGTATGCAGCATTAGACAACCCTCCATATGTTAATGGGATACTTGATATGTTAATGGGATATCTTCTGTTTTCAGGTATTCAGTACTTCAAATTGATAGAAATACATAATTTATGCATTCCCTAAAGTGCTAGTAAATATATGATTTGAAATCATAATCATTTATTCTCATTCTCATACATAATAAGTAAACCCAGCTCAACTGAGGCCCTCTGGTTTTTATGTGCAGGAGATCACTAGGTGATACCATGGACGAAGCCATGCAGGGACCAGAATGGTCTCGGGCATACCTTCATATATTTTTTTCACACAAAAAACTGGAGTTATTCTTGTGAGTTCCAAAGATATTTCAGGTGATTTGGACCTAAATCAGAATCTTTTCTTTATTTCTTTCACTATGTTCAATTTGAGGCTGGTGGCTCTTATGGAGTTAACTGGCATTATTGTGAGTTTGCAGGAACTTAGTTGATCAGAAGAGAGAGAGACGGAAAGTAGGCGAGAGTTTGGTTTTTATTTTTATTTTTTGCTTTATTCTCATCCTCCATCCTTTTTCCCCTCACCACTTACAATTACTTTTATTTTGTATCCAAGTCATGATACTTGACACGGGGGTGAGTTGAGGAAAGGGATGACAAGAACAACATGACACCAAACTCAAATAATGGTTGTCGGTACTTAGGACATGACAGATCCTTGTTCTTTATATCAGAAGAGCACTTTAAGATGAAATTTTTAGATCCCTTCTAAGCTAAAATTCTGACGCCGTCACTGGGTGAAATCTCGATTTATCTTCATCAAATTTTGGTTTTTATCCATATGTGGGAGAGCTATTTCAAGTCTAATTAATTCATTTATCTCGTTTACAATTAACTGCATTCTTTTGTTACTTGCCATTGTACCTCGATTTATCCCAATCAAACTCGATTTCCTCTAATCATGCCTTAATTTCCTTTATTAGCCTCTTGTAAACGAGGCACAAGAAGATCATAAATAGAGCTGTAGCTCTTGGATCCCTCCAGCTCAGCTGACTGCACCGTCACGCCTTGCGTCGGTATGCCCCCCAACACTGCCTGAATCCTCCCTGCAATGCCTCGAAGGCGATCACATCTTTGTTTCAGAGCATCCAGTGGTGGAGCTAGCATGGGTCATTAGTTGTTTTTGATCTCTAACATCTTCAAAAATCTTATGTATATTTGTTTGTATATTGTTTAGATCCGTATAAGCAAACTAAATTACAACCTTCTCCTTCTACTTTTTTAATTTTCTTCTACCATAGCCTTAACAGAATTCAACATTACCCATAGTATCCTGCATCCACTCTCGACAAGTCTCTACAAATTATAGTAGTTGTCAACATATGTTGGCGTAAACTTTTGAGATATGTTGACAGAAATTGGCAAGTGCTTATTAGGTGTTCGACGAAATGGCTCAATGAGATTTTTTTGGTTCATAATTATGATCCATTATTTGAAAATAGAGTAGAAATGGGAAAATTACCGCAGAGGAGACGGTGGTTGTTGAAAGCTGAAAAACAGAGGAAAGGTCCTTTTGATGTTTGAAGTTTGGTGAATTAAACCCTAATTTTTCAAAGATAAAATGATTATGATTTAACGGTTGAAATTCCAAGATTGTAAAATTTTCACGTCAAATATACATTATCATGTTAGTTCATGCATTTTGCAACGCAAAATATTCCTCTTTTTTTTCCCCATAATTTTGACAAAGTAAACTAGTGAAAATATGGATTTAGGGAGTCATCATGCATGCTTGATAAGCACGTGGTCAAAGGAGACAGACTTGTGTCACCATAGAAATACTCTCGTATTTTAACGGCACTCATCATGTGATAAGTGCGTGACGAGTGCTCTAAGAATATGAGAATATCCTAATTCTATGCAAGAATCTCTCCAATCAAAGGCGAAGCTTTAACGAGTAAAAGGAAGAGGAGAGAGTTGGCCTTCCTAAGGAAAATCATGACAAAGGACAACACCAGGACAAGAAGTGGAATCCCGGCATATTTGGTTTCTGGTCAATTCACATACGTTGGCAAATAATGGACAGGAAACTTACAGCAGCCAAAGCAGGTAACAATCAAAAGCACTAAAAAAATTAAGTCAATTTTCGAACTTTTAAATCCGAGATAATAACAAGCGAAAAGCTAAAACTTCAAATCAGTAGACACATAGCACATACACAATAAACCTAACTTTAGCTGCACTGCACAATCCACTAGGGTGTAGCCTCACACTCGCCAACTAATCCAACGGTACTAAAACTCATCTCTAACGATAACACGCTATGCCCCGGAACAGCTTTGGCCAGAATCATTAAGTGTCCGTCTGCTGCTGTTGGGCCTGTTGTTGCTGTTGCTGCGGCTGTTGAGGTTGAGGCTGAGCCCACGGCATGAAAGACACAGGTGGTCGAGGCTGTTGAGAAGCATACATTGCTGCTTGATCAACTGGCTTCCCCATGATCATCCCAGGAGCTCCCACAGGATGCTGCTGTGGAACATAATAGTATGGAACATCTGCTGGGGAACCCACCACTGGGAGGGTAGCCTTGGTCACACCAAGTGCCTCTTCTTTCAACTCATCTCTTGGGATAATATCAACCAAAAAATCAAAGACGTCAGTCCTTGAAATAGCTGCTGCGATATCATTCTTTTGTAATGTCCTCCTTTTGTTCTCCTCTGTGTGAATCCACGACCGCAAAGTCAGCTCCAATATGAATATTTCGCATGCCTTTGCAAATATAACTGGAGCCTCAGCAGATATCATTCGAACATCCTCATCAGCTTTCATTATTTTCTTAATTCTAGCAAGTGGAAGGCTGTGATTCTTGAAGTCGGATGCTTTCTCAATGTCTTGCATTTGGTCCGACCAGAACTCTTGAAGCTGCATCTGTTGTTGCACCTGTTGTTGGTGGTGAAAGTGCTGTATTTTCTGGTAGGCAAGCTGATGTGACGGATCAGGGAAAGTGGTGGGAGGGTGCGTTGGGGAAGGGACAGACACAGCAGGAGTTCCAGAAGCCACCATGGGAGCAGTTTGATATGAAGGAGGAGAATATGATGTCATTTGACCAGAACCTGCTACGACACCAACTGCAGGCTGCTGTTGATGGTGATGCTGCTGCTGCTGCTGCTGCTGTTGCTGTTGTTGTAGTGTTTGTTCTGAGTGATCCATGATTAATTACAGGGAAGTATCCTTCTTGTCCTTGCTATTCCCTAATCACAATGCTGGATGAAGAATAACAAAATGAATAAAAGATCTTAAAATATAGTGGTCCTCAATGAGACAAGAATAACAAAGTAACAGAAAACAGAAAATCTCTTTCAGCCTCCTTTGAAGAACTGAAAACCTCATTCTTCTCTACACTGGCATCTCGTGCGCTTTAGCATCCATTCTACGTCCTAACAATACACATGTTTCCTCTCTTTGATGGAGGATATACGGCTTTCATAGAGCATAAAACAAAATTTGACTCAACGACTCAATGACACAGATAAACCTTAGAGCTCAAGCATCGCCTTTACACCAAAACCAAAATGTTTCTACCACCTCCAACTCCCGTTTCTAAGGGATAGTCGGTGTTGCATATTTTGAAAAAATGATATGGAGACCTATATCAAAACTCTGGGTGGACTCTGGATTTGATGAAGGAACACTCGGATATTCATTAAGCTTCGTTTAATTCAGCAACAGGTTTACGCCTCTCCAATAACCAACCACGAGTTCTGTTTTGATGCATCTATCCACTACATGCATGCTTAGAACCATGCCCGGGCAAAATATAGCTAATTTGAGAGTCTAAATTTTTATAATTTCTCAGTCCTTAACCAATCTGCTCTGTTGATTGAGGAAAAATGACCCCCACTGTTCCTCCACTAAACAACACGTCCCGCTTCTGCAGATCGTCATGCCAAAATTGTTTTAGAAATTTTATGGCGCATCATGCATTCTTTATAATCACAAATGAACACAAAACCCTTCAAACAATAAGAACAAAAGAAAATCAACCGCATAAAAATCTAAAAAATCAGCTTGAATAATACATGATAATTAACTAAACAACCAGTTAACAGAGGATTAGGGAAGTTTTAATTTCATTTTAATCACACTCAAGCTACTAATGCATTGTTTGGTTGCTGAAAAACCAAAATTCTATCTTTTTTCTCATTGAGTGCTTAACTTAAGTGCACCCACTAATTATAACACAATCCAGAACAACACAAACAGATAAAGATGGAAAATTTTCCATTTTTCTTGCCTAAACTTTCCCAGCAACCAAACAGAGGATACAAACAAAATTACAAGCCAACAAACCATCTAACAACAAAATTTCCTCAGAAAATCCAAAGAAAAAAGTAAAATTAAGAATTACCCATTAGAGCTTAGCTGAATCTTTTCCTTGGCAGAAACCCTAACAGAGAAAAAGAGAGGAATCTAGAGAGAGAGAAAGAGAGAGTGAGAGGGTCAAATGGAAGGGACAGAAAGTTTGAAATGTTTGGGCTTTTTAGAGAGAGAAAAGGAGAGAGTTCGGGAGCATCGCTAGGTTGACACGTTTCGAACACTGAGAGTTCTGACTATTCCAGGAGTTATGTTCAGAACTGCCACGCGTCGATACCTCACTGGGACTACAGTGGACAGGGATGCTCGCGTATACGATTGTGACGTATGAGAAAAAGGACCGCATATATATTGGTAAAGGGTATTTTCGGAAATATAATTTGGTCCAGGTAAGCATGCGGGATGGAGTCGATGGACCGTGGAGCGATTTCATGCGGTCACGTGACACAAGGGGTCCCATGACTTTTTTTTTTTTTTTTTTTTTTAATACATCAATATTCTTACTTTAAGGAAATGGAGAGTTCAGCAAAATCACATAACGAGCAGCCTAATTTGATATCGAGTTCATCATTCACGAGATTCGAACCTAAGATCTCACACTTCCAAGTGAAAAGGAATATCACCAGACCGTATTACTGAGTATTAGTAGTTTACTGAGGATTGACATTCTCTTCAGATCTCTGTGTTCAGAGCCTAACGATCAGGAGATTCGAGTCGTTGAAGAGAGAGCTCGAGACCCTTGATTTGTGTGAAGTGGACTAGTAGAATGGGCTAAGGAGAGTTGCAAAATTTAAATGAGTGGTTCGGATCTCCTTGTCCTTGGAGTTCGAACACAAGAATCCAGAAAATATCTCGATTTGTCTATGGAGTATTCACATGGCAAAACTCTTATGTACAAGTGTCGGATCACGTGTGTGGTCACACTTGTGTGGTCCCATCTTATAAGAAGGTTGGATGCTTTCGCAGTGGAAAAGAAAAATGACATGTACTAGTTTTTTTTTTCACACGTCTTTGTGTTATTGCTATCGTTTGTGTCATACAATTTGTTCTTCTCATACTGACAAAGCTAAGTTTTATATCATGAGGAGCCACAAAGTAAAATCATAGGATTTTGCCCTCAATTATGATCTAGAGCGGTTGAGGAAATGAATGAGGGACCAAGACATCCTCCCACACAAAACCTCGTTCATATGTTAGACTTGTGCACTACAAGGTGGCATTCAAGTTCTTATTTGTGCATAAGTGGTGTTAATTTGCGCTTATGTTTGAATTTTAGGTCAACTATACAAAACCTCTCAAACCTAGGGTAGTTGGGGTTGAGTTGACACAGTCTACTGGGAGTAAAAGGTGGCTCGACCGTAAATTGAAAAAGTATAAAAGATAAAAAAGAGTGTACGGATAACATCACTCTTGCTCTAAAACCAAACCGGTTGCAAACAAAGCAGCAGAGGCAGTGAGAGCCGAGACCACCTCCTCCGTCTCATTGCTTGTCGGCCGACCAAGGCGAGAAGGACTTGTGACAAACAACAAATGACAACCAATTAAAGCCGCACTAATTGTTGTAGTTATCGGCTCAAAAGTCAAAACTCCCAAACTGTTTGTTATTAAGGCTGTCTGGCTACTCATGTAAACCTTTCTACATCTAATAACAATAGAACTTGCTGTTCCCCCCTTATCATGTTCCCTTTGAGGGAGGGTGGGGCATCCCAATATGATGCATAACCATTAAAAATAATGCCTATTTGTTTTATGTGAGATGTGAAACTTATTAGAGTTATGTTACGGTCAGTCGTTTATGTGTGCGTGACAACTTTTATCACTGATTAAATACAAATTTTATAATAATTTATCATCAGAAAACACTTACGCGCATGACTGGTGCTTGATTTTTATCAGTTTCTAAATCTCCAAAGCTTATCCCACTTTCAAGAATTAGTTGTAACAACATGTGAGTAGGGAATATTCTAAACATTTTACACTATGTGAGTTGGGGAACCACCTAAGTTCCTAAACCTCTAATAAGCATATATTCTCCTCTTGATGTTCACTCCCTAGAAACTCCTCCAAAACCTAGCAATGAAAGGCTTCAATGCTAGGCTCTCCTTCCCCTTGCATGAGAGCCTTATCCATGATCTCACCATTCGGAGGTTTTGTCTGGCGCGACTTGAGCAAGAACAAGGAGGAGGAAGGAGGTGGAGGTGGAGGTGCGGAGCAGGAGAGAATACTCCTTCCGAGGTTGACGAATTTGTCGATAGCTTCATCAACATGGATCATTGCATTTGCATTGGTGATAATGACATTGAATCCATGGAGAAACAACAAAGTAGTAGTGGTAGTAGTACTGAGTATTTAGTACTCTGATCAAGATGGGATTGAGACATTTTCAATGGTGGATGATCTGTATGGAGTTGTTTTGATTATGATGGAAGCAGAAGATGATCATGTGGATATGAGTGGCTTAGTGGATGATTTTCCGGTTTCAAAAACCAAGATGCGGCCCAGGGTTGAGGAGGTGAGTCATGGTGTGGACCGCGGGACTCGTTGAAGATCACAATCCGTTTGAACTTGAAGATGGCATGAGAGCCTTGATGGAGGAGGCTACCTCACTAGGGATGCTAACAGAGTTCAATTTGATATCGGAGCCTGTGACACCATCGATTCTGAATAGAGAGAACCTGGACTTGAGAGAAGGGGAAGCATTATTTGTCAATAGCATCATGCACTTGCGAATGTATGTCAAAAAGAGTAGAGGCTCTCTGAAGGCAATCCTTCAAGCTTTGAGGAAATTAGGTCCATCTGTGCTTACATTGGTGGAACAAGATGCAAACCACAACGGGTCATTTTTCCTCGGGAGATTCCTCTAGTCTCTTCACTTTTACTCCGCAATTTTCGACTAACCCGAGGCTAGCCTCCCGCGAAACAGCCCTTAGAGGATGAGGATCAAGAGGCGGCATTTTTGCGCACGAAATCAGAAACATTGTCACCTTCGAGGGCTCAAATAGGATGGAGAGGCATGAGAGGGCAGACCAGTGGATAGGGCGAGCCGGGTTTCAAGAGACGGGGTTGAAGTGTACAAGTCAAGCAAGGATAATGTTATCTGTTTATGGCTGTGATGGCCACACTTCGGCTACTGAAAAGGATTGTCTCCTCCTCGGGTGGAAAGGCAGGCCGATAATGCTGGCATCGGCATGGCAAGCGCGCTGCGTTTCTTCCTCCTAGACTCCTAGTTAGCCGCCCCCGTCATATAATCTGTCGTTGCAGGCTCGCAGCTGGTCGATTCGGTTAAGCCATTGGCATAGTCTATTGGAAAGTAATAACTCGCAATCAAGGAACACAATGATGCTAGAATTTGATTCCTAAACATATTCTTACTGATGTTGGCCTACCAACCACAAGTCACAGTAAATCTGAAAAGTTGGCAAACTGGTATAAAATAAATGCATGGATATAGGAGCAGCAAAAACCAAACAACTCTGCATTCTCTTTCCAAAAGCTCAGACAATCCGCTACAATTTCGTGAATTTCTTGGGAATAAAGTAAAACAAAAGGAACTGCTTTGATCGGAGCCAATTCCATTCCGGAAATAGTGGAAACCATGGATCTGTGCTCCGATCAGGATATCACACACACTATCTTGTGAGTTAACGATTGAACAAATAAATATCGCGTCTAAATAGTGGAAAACCGACACAAGTGTACATATTATTATTTAGGAGCTTTGTGACCCTGTGCTTTAGGTTGACTAGCCGCTGTACTCATTACTCGTAAGCATCTGGCGATTTCTGTGAACGATGGCCTGGCTGCAGGATTAGGGGCCCAACACTGCTCCATAAGCGTTTTCCATTCGGGATCACAGTAACTTGGAATGGTGGGTCTCAATGTGTTATTTACAATACCTCCTGCAGGTATTCAAAATTCGAAAAAATTAAATCCGGAGGCAAACATCAGTCTTAAGCGGTGCAACAATATTGACATGCAAGCACAACCTCAACGAAAGGAAGAGAGTAAAAACAATTACTTACCTATAATTGCTCCATAGTGCATGTTGGCATACGGCTCCTCGCCAGTAAGAATCTCCCATAAGACAATGCCAAAGGAGAAAATATCAACCTACAACATTTAATCAAGACTCAGACGAGGGAAGCAATGAAGTACGTCTACCAGGTCATTCGACATTAATCAGACCCTATGAAAGAAAGGCATTCAAGAACAAGAAACGAAAATAAATCATAAGAACAACTTCTCCACCAATCGGACAATTTTAGTTTCATCCAACTTTATTTTTTAAATAGAAAGAGATCCAGTATGAAACTTCAATCACGTTAGACTTCCCTATATCTAACTGCGATTAATTGGTACTCTCTATCACTTATTATCCATCTACTTCTATCTCCATTGTAAAAGATATATAATAAACTAAATAATTTTAAACTAAAAAACTCAAAAATAAATCTTACCTTTTCGGAGACCTTCGTGCTGCTGCCATTCAGCAACTCTGGGGCCATCCATGGTAACGTTCCCCGTACACCACCAGAAACCAGGGTATTTCGCTTAATTTTTGAAAGCCCAAAATCACCGACCTGGGAAGCCATATGTATTATTAGAATATTCAATGTAAGTTGCAAAGAGAGAAAAATAATCATTTTCCTAGTTCAATACAGTAATTTCATAATAATTACCTTGCAAATTGGACGTGCAGGATCTTTTAGGTTCACAAGTAAGTTGTCACACTTCAAGTCAAAATGCACAATATTCTTTGAGTGTAAATATTCCATTCCAAATGCCGCATCCATGGCAATTATTAGTCGCTTGCGGCGATCAAGATACCTGCGTTTGAAGATTCAAAGAAGGTGAAAAAGAGAAAAAAATCGCTTCCATTCAGAAACAGTGAACTTGAAACAGATGGATGAAAGTATAACTATGATTATATGAGAGCACGAAACAAACTAGAAACATAAAGAACGGTATACAACCACCTATTACCTGTCTTTTCGAAGTAAGACATGCCTAAGAGAACCATCAACCATGTACTCCGTAACAGTAGCAAGTGTTCCCCCTGGTCCATCTTGCACCACACCATAAAATGCCACAACATTTGGATGGTGAAGCTTTGAAAGAATGTCAGCTTCCCGCCAGAACTCTATAGTCTGACAATGGAGTTAGAATTACCATTAAGGCCTTGAAAAGTAAAATATTAACGTGCCATAGAAGCAACAAAAATATGAGATCATATTTCGTCCACTTGCATCAATGAATGTGAGTTTCATTACAAAATTCAGAGGTGGGGAGGAATGGCTACCAATCTCTCTTGCTCTGATGATCTCCCGGTGAAGCAGCTCTTATTTAGTCTCTTAATGGCAACATCACTGCCCCTCCATTTTCCATGGTACACAGTCCCAAAGGTACCAGAACCCAGTTCCTTCAGCTGTTCGAGATCTTCGTTCTTTATTAACTATCAAGTCCATGAAGAAGAAAGAATCAAACAGATGTAAAATGGAAAGTCTTTACTATTGGACAAAGTAGTTTAACTAATGCCATAAATAACAGGTCCTGTGCATTTAGTAGCAAGTCTGTTTAGATGTATAAAAGAAAGAATAACCAAGTAACTGGGGAACTAACTGCTCTAACAACAATAAAACAACCAAAGACCATCCAGAATGTTCAAAAGTTAGGAATGATTCTCTGTGTGCGTGTGACCATGCACCAATACATGCATGGACTATTGGACTCACACACAAATATTATCCAGATTCAAATCCTAAGCCAAGCTCTAACAAGACTAAAAAAATGCTTTTCCTACTACGAGCTACACTTGAATGAAGTCATTTATTTTTATTTGTATCTCTTTTGCTGTAATCAATCATTAATAGGTATCAGTTTACCTAACCAAGTTATCAAGAGAAAACTTTTGTATCAAGTTATTGAACGTGTAAGCATCACACCTGCAAGGTACTGATATCAAAATCTCCCAGAGAAGGATCTAAAGGAGGTAAACCAGCTCTTCTGCTTGCAGACTTCCCATCCTATATCAAAGTAAATGAAACATTTTTTGATAAAAGAGTAAATGAAACATTGTTAGCAAAGGAGCAATTAGTTAAGAAAAATGAGAACTGATCAAAAGACTACCTCATACTCCGACTCTTGCGCTCTTATGTTTTCCATCATTCCCTCAAATTGCATACTTTCAGTGTCCTTCACTTGGGAATGACCATAATTAGAGTGCAGAGCTGTTGCGTTAGCTTTAGCCATTCCAGGCAACTCTGTGTGCATGTCTTCTGCAAATTTAGGCTGAGAACCAGCTCCTTCTGCTGTTAACGGTGTAACATGATAAGATCTACCGTCCCCATTTCCAATCACAGGCGGAAAACCAAGATCCTGGTCCATAAGAGAAACATCTTTTTTATCAAAACCTTCTTGTGCCAACTTTTGGAAATATGACCAGTGTCTTGGTTCATGATTTTCCATCTTTAAGCTCAACCCAGTTCCATCCTTATGCAGCAAACCAATATCAGGGGAGTCTTCAGAAAGTATTGCCTTGGAGAATATATCTGACAGGAAATCACGGGGAAATCGTTCTTCAATATCAATAATGATGTCTCCCTGCACTGGGGTAGAAACACCAACTGAAGCTGCTGCTTGAGAAACATCTTTAGAAAACTTCCCTGTCAAAGAATTGGGCTCCGCATGTCCCTTAGCGTCAACAGTCCTTGGATCCT
This sequence comes from Pyrus communis, assembly GCF_963583255.1. Lineage (NCBI taxonomy): Eukaryota > Viridiplantae > Streptophyta > Magnoliopsida > Rosales > Rosaceae > Pyrus > Pyrus communis. The sequence goes on along the minus strand of NC_084805.1, from coordinate 22,223,959 downwards.
TGCTGGTGTCCTCTTTCTGATTAACCTCTGAATGATTAGATGCAGATACCTCATGTTGCTTTCCAGAAGGTAGCCGACTTATATCTGGAAACTCAGATCCAGCTTCTGCAATGTTATCAACCATATGGTTTGGCAATGCCCGCTTTACTTCACCATCTACATCTTGCAAAAGCTTTGCATTCATCTGAGAAACTGAATCAGCAAATTCTTTGTACTTTTGAAGTTGGATGAGTCCATCATCAACAGTTTGAGCATCGGTACCTGTTGTTGGGGTAGATTGTTCAGTTGGGGGAGCAAGGTTGCCATGTTCCTGTAATTTGTTAACTCCTTCCATGACTGTATCCTGCTTGGTGATATCAGAACGTGAATGAGTAACGAGAAACGGAGGACCATGAGAATCATCAGACTTTGTTGATCGATTCAGCAACTCTGCCTGCTCCCTGGGAATTCTTTCTGAATAGTAGACTCTCTTAGGAAGCACAGGTAGCTCGTGGTAACCCAAATCAACTCCATTGGACAAATGGTCAGCACAAGCTGGAGCAAATGCATCGCTAGTTGTGAAGCTATCCTCAACTTCACTAGATTTTTGCACCAGCATTGGGTTCCCTGAATCAATTGATGAAGCAACCTTTTCAGGTTCCTGGTACTTTCTTTCATCTTTTGATGCTTCTTCAACAGGAAGATAGTTCATCAAATTTCCATCATGTGGCTGTAAAGGAACAGAGTTCTCTACCCCTGATGGGCGGAGTTTTTCAGGGTCACTCTCTGGCTGCAGTAAACCATCACGTTTGGGTTTCACCTCCTTTACTGGCATCTCAAAATTCTGTTCTCTTGAGCCACTGGATGGCTGCCCTTCAATTGAACCTCCTTGTGGATTCAGAATCCCATGATGAGCCACTGAAACAGTTCCTCCAAATGGGGAATGACTTGGAAGGGCATGGCCATTGTGCAATGGTTGCTGCATATTTTGTCCAATATGCATCACCTGGGTATGCTGAAAAGGAGGATATGTTTCATAGGCATTTGAAGAGTTAGGCAGGATTGGCTCGGAAGATTGAACGGTTCTCGATGTAACAAAATTAGCAGTTGAATTCAAAGAGCCTACCCCTATCGAGTCTTTTGCAACCCTACTTGTGTCCTTCTCAATATGTTGTCCATTGAACTCATCTAAATTATTTGCTAGAGTGCTCGTCAAACCATGTAAAGACGAATTTTTTCTTGACCCCAGGTCCATTCCATTGATAGCAACTACATACTGAACCTCAGAATCACCATCCACACTGTGCAGACCAAACTGAGCATCCTCCAAATCACTCATGGAGAACAAAAACATCCTAAGCTTTTGTGGTCCTTCTTTATCTTCTACTTCATTCCATTCTTCCATCATATTCTGCAGATCCTCGTCACAAGATACAGAAACTAAAGCATCAAGTTCCTCTCCAGGAAGCTGATATTTAATTACATGCACTTGATTATAAATTGACAAAGCTTTATGTATAAGCTCCTGCCAGGAAATGTCCTTTCTTACACGGATAATGCGTGTTTCGCCTCCAACATACCTTAGCTTCCCATCGCTTGGTCGGGGTAAGATTTTACCACCAAAGCTACAGAGAACCTTCATTTTCAGTGATGAGCTATCAGAGGCTGCATAAGAGGCATATCCATGCACATGACTGTTTCCATAGCCAGATAAAGCTCGTGGTACTGATTGAACTGACGCATACTTATTTTTGTCGTCATATAAAGCTGAGCCCTTTCTTTCAAACTGTTTTGGACCCCTTTCAGCAATATGAAGCATCGAAGTATCTGACCCACTCTCAGAGCCTGTATGACTGATTCCTAAAATTCCTTTCAGTTCAACATAATTTGTTGCATAATTTGGATCGCCAACAGCATTTGGATGCAAAGGAATCCTGTGGTTCACCCGATCAAGCATAAATTGTAGAGAAAACTCCTCTCCGGTCTGTATGGAGTAATTATGTGCAGGTTTAACTTCTGGTATAAAGTCAGTAGATCTCATATCAGTATGCATGCTGCTCAGAGAGTCTGGCACGTATGACTGGGATGCAGGTTGGTAATCATCCCTCCCAGGTTCCATGGAATTGTCTTGGAACTGCTTATGCGTTCTTAATTGTTCAATCATACCATTGTTTGAATTTCTTCCTCACCTCAACACCAAAATACTGTCAAAAACTCAGGCAATGAAGCAAAATTTTGAGTGCTCAGTCACAGGCAACTCCTATGAGATGCCAACATGCTGATCTTTGCAGGGAGAAAAACTGAAACAGAAAACAAGCTTCAATAAGTGTCTGGTCTCTATTGTCCATAAAAAATCCAGAAGCTTAAGTAGTATCGTAAAAGAAATGCTTCATTTGGTAAAACATGTATACCAGTAAATCTTCTTTCACTTACTATCAACAAGTAGTGAAAATATCAGAAAGTGCGTCTCCGCATTTTAACTTATGAATAAGCTAGCAGGAAAATAAAACTACATAAAACAAAAACCCAGGAAACCTTTAATGTTCCACTACCATTTCCCCATAAAATATCAAATAATATACAAATTAGTTTTCTAGCATGTGTGTATTGCAATATACACTCACTGTCATGCAATGTATACATGTTGCATTACCATATGATCACGATCATGGAGTTCTGCACTACATGTAAATGATGTAATTATTTGAGTAATTAACACTATGCAGCCCACCCTTGGGTTATGTCAAGTGGCGGGAAGGTGGGAAAGTATTTCTGGGCTTCAACTGTAAGTACCTAAATCTTATTCACTGTAATCACTCCATAGAGATTGCAGGCCCCATTACAATCGATATGATTATGCAAACAACTTCAATTAGGTGACTAAATTTCTTGTATAACATTCTTTCTAATTCTGTTCAAACAAAGACAAATCATACTATAAGAAGTCCTTCCCACCCTATTGAAAAGGATTGTTAAATCCTTAAGGTCGAGCCTTAACACTTCCAATCCTAAATTTCTAACTACCTTAGCCAACTAACTTCTTCAAACCCGATTGGCCACCCACCTTGTATGTGTGTAGGATTCAGCTACAACCAACTCGGATCAAACGGATATAGTATTTTCTCTTTTTTTTTTTTTTGACTTGTTTCTTCAGTCAATGTGAGAAACCAAAACTAAAGAATTACTGCGAGCTACAATTAACGAAAAACGTAGATGAAGAACAGATTTGATCCTTGAGTTTTAAGCTTGATTATATATCGCCGCAGATGAATATACCTATCAATAATCATAAACCATCACAAACAAAACAAATAATTTATAAATAAAATAATTTTATGAAAGTTTCCTTCTTTTTTTATGGATTAATAAAAAATTTCCTTCACCAATTAACAATCACAAGCCAAACGATTCATGACCTTAATAGCTCACTTTCCAGTTCCATCAAGTATAATCCACAAATACTTACATACATACATATATGTATATATCCATAAAAACAACTTGAACCACTCACAGATCAAAATCCGGAAAAACCCAGAAAACCAAACTACGATCAGAAAAAACCCAAAAACAAAAATCAAACAAGAACTAGGTCAAATTTAAAACAAAGAAATGAAATTAAACCCACCAAGTACCTGATTGATTGAAAGAACAACGCTTTTGCACCCAGCAAGCTCCAAAGCTTAAATCTTTTAGGTTCAGGAAGGCTTCAGTGAACCAGCCACCGGCCCACCTTTACTGAATCGGAGAAAAAGGAGGAGTCTTTGTGACCGCAGCTCAAAAGCCCGATTTCAAAAATATGAGAAATAAGAAATAAAAACCCTCACTTTGCTTCACTTTCTCGCTCTTCCTGTTCAAAATTTTAGATTTTTGGCTACCTCCATTTTTGTTACTAATTTATTGTTTTTATTCGCTTTGATGCTAAGTCAATTGGATGAAGACAGTGTTCATGTTCCAGGATTGCCCTTATTGGGTTGAGATATTACTAGAATGTTACGAGTCGGTTAGGGGAAATTTTTTTCAGTATACTGGAACATCAAAAATTATAATATAAATGGTTGAAAGTTTTTAATTTTTTAATTTTTTAATATTTAATCATTTGTATTATAACACTTAGTGTACCGGATTATATTTCAGTACACTAGGCAATGTTAGTTAAGAACAAAGTTAGGCTAGCCTAGGAGAATCCCCATGGACGTTGTGAGCCCTCCTTTCTGTTTGTTTTCTTGAAATTTTACACGGAGGAGAGGCTATCTTTAAGGGCTTACAAAGGGGTCTTAGACCCTTTGTTGGTTTTTACATATCACACATCAAGAATAATTGGTGGTAGTAGGGTACACGAACTTAGGTCTTGGTCTAACGAATAAAACAATATTACCAACTCAACTAATCCTTGTTGGCAAAGCTCTCCTTTTTGTGTGAAGGAATTAGGAAGTAGATTTTTTTTCTAAATTTGAGAACACTTTTATTTCTCTATTGTGGGAAGGATATTTCAAACTAGTGCAAAATAAGTGGGTGTTTTTGTCTTGACAAAGTGACCTGATACACATTGACATCAACTCACTTTTTTTTTCCTTCTATATAGTGACATAGTGGGGAATGAGTAATTGAACTTAGGACATCGAAATTAAGAGCTTATGCTTTTAACCAATTAATTTACAAGCTTCTTGGACATGAATCCACCTTTATTTTAACTATGTTAACTATTTGGTTAAACACAAGCGTTACTGTCTAGTAGTATTTCTCCTCATTTAATGTTTTATGTTCATCTTCCATGAATGACTAATTCGAAACCAATCACTTTGAACTTTTGTTCAAAAAATGTGAAATTGTTTCCCTGTTTTTCATACAAATATTTGCTAATTCACAAATAAATCACATAACGCTACATGTGAATTAACTTGCAATTTATCATCAAGAAATTTGGTGAAGAAGGGACGAGCGAAAGGTTTCTGGGTGTAATGATCCTCACCCCTTTAGAAAATAATAAGCGCCTCACACACTACCACTGCTGGAAGATAATCTCATATAATCATTCTCTATTTAAAAAGAAAAAAATAATACAATTTTAAATCACACGCTCCTCTGCCAATTTATCATAATCTATTGTGTTGGAATACTATTTTGACTTTCATTAGATCTGGTCGGTCTACTTTTAGAACTTTTTTTTAGTTTCGCATGCTTCTATAATTATCTTATTTTTGTATAATGAATTATATGATAAAAGAAGCTTGGAATTTCAGTACACTAGGCAAGGTTAGTTAAGAACAAAGTTAGGCTAGCCTAGGAGAATCCCCATGGACGTTGTAAGCCCTCCTTGTTGTTTGTTTTCTTGAAGTTTAGAGGGAGGAGAGGTTATCTTTGAGGGCTTACAAAGGGGTCTTAGACCTTTTGTTGGTTTTTACATATCACACACCAAGAACGATTGGTGATAGCAGGGTACATGAACTTAGGTCTTGGTCTAACGAAGAAAACAATATTAACAACTCAACTAACCTTTGTTGGCAAAGCTCTCCTTTTTGTGTGAAGGAATTAGGAAGTAGATTTTTTTTCTAAATTTGAGAACACTTTTATTTTTCTCTATTGTGGGAAGGATATTTCAAACTTTAGTGCAAAATAAGTGGGTGTTTTTGTCTTGACAAAGCGACCTAATGCACATTGACATCAACTCACTTTTTTTTTCCTTCTATATAGCGATATAGTGGGGAATGAGAAATTGAACTTAGGACATCGAAATTAAGAGCTTATGCTTTCAACCAATTGATTTACAAGCTTCTTGGACATGAATCCACCTTTATTTTAACTATTTTAATTATTTGGTTAAACACAAGCGTTACAGTTTAGTAGTATTTCTCCTCACTTAATGTTTTATATTCATCTTCCACGAATGACTAATTCGAAACCAATCACTTTGAACTTTTGTTCAAAAAATGTGAAATTGCTTCCCTGTTTTTCATACAAATTTTTGCTAATTCACAAATAAATCACATAACGCTACACATGAATTAACTTGCAATTTATCATCAAGAAATTTGGTGAAGAAGGGACGAGCAGAGGGTTTTTGGGTGTAATAATCCTCACCCCTTCAGAAGATAATAGGCGCCTCACACACTACCACTGCTGGAAGATAATGTCGTCTAATCTTTCTCCATTTAAAAAGAAAAAATAATTACAATTTCAGATCACACGCTCCTCTGCCAATTTATCATAATCTATAGTGTTGGAATACTATTTTGTCTTTCATTAGATCTGGTCGGTCTACTTTTACAACTTTTTTTTAGTTTCGCATGCTTTTATAATTATCTTATTTTTTTATAATGAATTATATGATAAAAGAAGCTTGGAATTTGCCTCCTTTGCAATTTGATATTTTGAACTCTGAAGAACATGGTCGGTTTGGTCGTTTACTTAGAATTATTTGTCATTTTAATGATCTAAAATTATGTCACAAATCCAAAAAAAATAAGAGAATCCCATAAAAAAAATTGGAAGAAAACAACAGGCAGCTTCGCAATCATCTTTGTGAATGGTTATGGCGGTTTGATGGTGACTATTCGAATTATCTAGTAGTCCTCTTTTTCTATATTTATAATTTTTGTTAAGAATGAATCTCACATTAATAGAAAAATAAACTTTGTATTGGCTTATAAGTAAGTTTGACTACTTTCTATATTATCAATTAGTTTTATTGTAGAACCTCAGCTTTCTTCATAGTATCAGAGTAGGTTGTCTCGCTTGTGAAGCCTAATGGCCACGTGTGCTCCACATCACCATGTTGTGTTGTCCACATTGATGCGAGGAGAGACTTTGCATGAGCTTATGGCGGTTTGATGGTGACATTTCAAATTATCTAGTAGTCCTCTTTTCTTATATTTATAATTTTTGTTGAGAATAAATTCCACATTAATAAGAGAATGGACTTTACATTGACTTATAAGTAAATTGGGCTACTTACTATATTACCAATTCATCTTATGGTGGAACCTCAACTTTCTTCATAGTACCGAGTAGGTTGTCCTGCTTGTGAAGCTCAATGGTCACGCGTGCTCCACATCATCCTATTGTGTTGTTCACATTGATCTGAGGAGGGACTTTGCATGAGCTTATAAGTAAGTTGAGCTACTCCCTATATTGTCAATTAGTTTTATAATGGAACTTCAACTTTCTTCAATTTGATACTCTCATCCATAGAGAGGAAAAATATAAAACAAATGCTAAGCCTTTGAATTAGCACTAGTAATGAAAAAGATTTAAAAAAATATTAGAATGTAAGCGTTCAACTTAAAACCATTTAAGCACTTATGCAAGACTTCAAATTTTCACAAAGAAAATGTTTGGTTCCCTCCAATGCACACGAGAAAATGAAAACGCGTTTGGGTTGACAAATCAAAGGTAACAAACTTTTGGTTAGGAACTTCCGGATGTTGTAGCCCCTGCAATGAGTGGCTCCCATGAACGCCGATCTCACACGATAGTAGTCGTACTCGAATTTTCTCCACGAGCATAGGGCTAGGAGTAATTTGTGCTCTTCTTAGCCTTGATATTTGAGGTCCTTGAGTCCCCTCCTATGGTTGTTGGACTTCTTTATATTAAGAACGTGGTGTTTCTCAACTGAGCTTGTAACGCAGTTTTTGTGCCTTCTCCAGTTTGTATCCTTTCAGTGTTTCTTCTTTCTCCAAATATCATTTTTTCTACATTGAGATTGGCTACCTGATCTGACAGTACACATAGCCATGTTTATAAAACTGCAATGAGGGACAGAAGTTTTAGTTTTGGTGGTGTAATCTGGCTTGGAAAATCTTAAAAGTTGGTGGTCTACTACTAATTGCATCGAGATTTTTTAAAATAAAATTTCATGTCTGAAATGCTCAGGGAGCCCTAAGACACGCATAGTATTAGGTTTAGGCGATTAAGTTTAAGACAATATTGGTTTATGATTTACGCTTATTGATGAACATTTAGAATGCGTGAGAAACAAACTTTGCATATATATAAAGAAGAAGATCTATGTTAACTTTGTGTTGTTTGGTGCATAGACTGCATACATACTTAGTTTGTAAATTCAATGCTTCGATGATTGATATTTTAGATCATGAATTATATTTCAATTATAAAATTTGGAAATATGACTTTAGTCCTTAATTTTTTTTTTTTTTCAACATAAATTCCGACATAAGTTTTTTTACTCGAATAAAACTCCTTGACTAGACCCCACCTAAGCAAATTTATTAATTATGATTGACTTTAGACACTTTAAAAATATAACATGCCTAATATACATAGCGGGCGTGATTTTAACATCGTAGTCATAGTTGAATGTTGTAGCTTAAGTGGTAAATAGTATCTCTATCCCTCGTTCAGAAGTCCGTGTTCTAAACCTCTCTCCCCTACTATCGGTTGTATATATAATAAAAAAGGGTCTAATTGTGAAACTGTAATATCATGAATCCATTATACTTGAAATTTGTAATTACTACAATGTCTTAATATATTTTCCATGGTGGGGGAGAGAGACTCTTGTTTTCTCAAATCTGCCCCCATTAGGTTCAACATGAAGAACAAGAAATTGCACTCAGCAAAGAAAATAAAAATGATTAAAATGAAAAAACGATCGCGATGGGACTCGAACCCACAATCTCCCGCTCCGGAGGCGAGCGCCTTATCCATTAGGCCACGCGATCAGGCGTTGACAATTTTACCATAATATTTTATTTAAATTATTTTCCTTTTCTTCAGATTTGGATGCAAATTGGTTAGAAATATCCGATTCCGAGTTGAAAAGTTCGAAAATATTTCGTCCGATTCAAATCCGAACCCCCCACCCTCCCCGCCGCGAAAAGAATTGGATAGGGATTCAAAGTGAATATTCCGAATATATATTATGTCGAGAGAGTTATGGAGATGAGATAATTTTGAATTTCGGTATAGAATTAGTTCACTACTTTCTAATAGGCCAACCAACAATTAGTGATGTATGAAGATAGGGATGTTACTTGCAGTACAAGTAATAGGTTAAGCGTAAATCGATATGCTGATATCATAAATACGAACCAATAAGATGGAAAGAAAAATCGTAATTTATAGGCTTCATATGAAGAGAAAAATGCATTGAGAAGTAAAAGGGTTATGAATGAAACAAAATATTTAAATTTCTTACAGGAAATTCAGGATATCGTCCTGGAGGATCCCGACCACCTGCTTTGTTGCAAGCCGAAGCTCCTTCTTAGAAGGGGACACCCACCAGGGTAACTTGGACGACACTCAAACGATTGGCATTGCTGGTTTGAAGCCTTGTTATGCATATGTATCATCGTTAATGTTTGTGCTACATGTTATGCATATGTAGCATCGTTAATATTTGAACTACATGTTATGCAATAGATACTGATAATTTCGAGAACGAAATTTTTATATGGAGGAAGGACGTGAAATGAACCCCATTACACTATTCAAATTCTCGTATTTCATATTTACGCGAATTTATTTTAGTTTTTTTTTTTCATTCATTTTATAATTAAAGTTGACTAGTTACAAAGTTCGATTTTCCGTAATTAGTCAATAAAAATCCATAGAACTTTCAAGGTCACTTTTAGCATTTTCAACACGGAAAGGAAGAGTGACAAGTTCAAGAAATATGGAAATAGAACTTTATTTACTTTGTCAATAAACCCCTTCAAACTGCTGCTCTGATTCATGTGTCACATAAGAACCTCGTTAGAGTTCAAAGGAGGGCATAAGAGGTTGAGATTTTAAACGAAAAACACAGGTTTCGATTCAGTAGCATGACTTGTAACCGGATGTCTTAATTGTGATACAAGTTTCCAGCAATACCACTTCGTTACACGCTTTCTGTAGAACTGTTGATGGGTGTGTCGGGCTGTGCACCCCATTCAGTCCAAGATCCGTCATAGACTGGTACCTCAGGCTTACCAAGTCGATGAAGACCCTAACGAGAGCACATGAATATGAGAAGTGTGAATAAAAGCGGCATGGTTCCTTACTAAAACATATATTGAAAGAATGTATCTGGAAAACTAAAACCATTGTTTACGTTCAGAGCAATTATTCAAAAGAAACTTCATCTCAGTAATGTGTTTCTATCTCTAAAAGGAAAGAGAAAGGAGATAAAAGATGGACTACTATCTCCTTTTCATCCTACCAAGATATAAACAAGTGTGCGCGCACACAAACACCTACGTTTATCTCTGTGTGTGTTTGTAGAGAGAGAGAGAGAGAGAGAGAGAGAGAGAGAGAGAGAGTCTTACCAATGCGAGAATGCAAGCTGTTACACCAGTACCACATGAAGTCACGACAGGGCTTTCCAAGGAGATGCCTGCAGCATGAGGTTAGGATCGTTAATTATCACATATACCTTCTGACCAATTAAAACATTCTACTAAGGAAATATAATCCACATGGCGTGGACAAATAGCATATATATACTTTTCATAAATTTGGTCTTTGGTAAAATTATGCACTGCTAAATGAGGGCGTGACTATCTAAAAATAGTAAGACATTCAACATCTATATACTAGTCCGAACAAATGTACTAGGCAAAACATGCATTCTTTGTTTGCGGTTGAGCTTGTATGTTTAAGAAAGAGACAACGCTCGAAAACTGGATTCTTGTGTACGGAATCATAGGGTACAACAAACAAGTGTCCAAGATCTAAGACAGCAAAAGGTAACTATGAAACAAAAAGGTTATTACCTTCTTCATCAAATCGGGCTTTCAGCTTATCTGCTGGTAAGAGTGTCCCTGAAGAATCCAACAACTGTAAGGAAACAACACATTTGTTAATCAACAGCTTATGCAGCAAACCGTTCTTTACACAATCCAACACATTTGTGTTGCAATTTCAAAAGGAATAAGAAATAGACTATTAGGAAAAGGAGGGTTGAAATTGCTAACATTGCAAATGATATAAAGTTCAGACACTGATAGAATCATCACAAACCCTAGGGATGCACCATCAGGTAACCACTATAATAACACAAGCAGTTGATCTTTTTACCTGAGGAAAAGGAATGCACTTGCTTCCAGGTACATGACCACTTCTTATCCCTTTCCGAGGCTCTAATGTAGTTCCATTGAACCTGCAACAGCAAATTTCTGTCAAATCCAAGATTCTTAATGCAATTACAAATTTCTGTTAAATCCAAGATTTTTAATGCAATTACAAATTTCTGTTAAATCCAAGATTAATGCAAGAACAGTCATAAGAAATAGGCCTTCAAAACCATGTCACGAATAGGAAAAATAAACTCTAAAAAACCATCTCCATATAATCTGAAATAAATTCCTTTATGTGAGGCAGATAAAAAACACAGAAAATTTAGGGTGCTCAACATACTGTTATCTTATCTCAATCAAAATTACCAATTTCAAACCAATTATTTGAAGATGAATGAATGAACAGGTTCCAGCTGGTGATTCACAAAATTAGGGAAAAAATAACAGACCAAGAATTACTCAAGCTTCACATCACTTGGTAGCATGAAGAATACCTGGCCTTTGATCTGGCATCTATAAGCTGGTGAGTTCCTTCCTCAACATTTTTTCTAACCTGAAAAATACAGTAGGAAATATAAAACAAGGGTAAAAAGAAGCGGAATGGGTTTAATTTGTTAGTTGAAAACCATAGTTGCCACCAATTTCAGGGGATGAATTCAAGACATGCACCTTTACGAGTTAATTAAGATAGAGAGACCAAACCTGATCAAGAGTCCAGACAAGGTGTGGCTGAAACTTAGTCTGAAATGTGGTGGGCCCAACCTGCAGAACAAAATTTCATTCACTGAATCCATCACAACAAGCCTTGAAAATCTACAATGTATAGACTACCATGATAAAAGAAAACAAAAAAGCATTATGATATCTGGTAGTGGTGGCAGTTCTACTTTTATCCATGTTCCACAAAACATTCTGTAATAACCATAACCATATGCTAATGGCTTTTGGATTCAGAGAATTCCAATATCCCTGTCAGTGTCAAAACATAACAGATTTCAGAGACAATTATGTAAACTGTGAACTTACTGCTTGTCCCTTGTATATTTTCTCTATTGCCTCACTGGCAGCACTAGCTTTCAAAATTGCATCACCAGAGGCACTAGATTCAACATCATATCCAGATGCACGCCATCTTGGCAGGCCTCCATCTAAAACCCAGACTCTGTCATGGCCAAATACTCGGAACATCCTTTCATTTTATAAGGAAATGAAGCATTAGATTGTAACACAATGAAAAGCGCAGAGCACAATTATTTATTACATTTCAGATGAGTTAAAACTTTAAATCTTTCAGAATCAGCCCCACAACTTACCACCATACACGAGCTGCACTAAAGATCCCTTTTCCATCATACACAACTAGATCATCTTTGTTCTCAATGCCAAGAGCAGAAACAGCAGCAGCAAATGCTTCCTCTGATGGTAACATATGCGGTAACTGTTACAAGTCATCATTTCTAAATCTTCAATAAAGAGAGAACAGGAGAGAGAAAGATAGTTAGAAAAGTGGTGTGTATGCCTAGTGATGATGGCGCACACACCCATAAGAACCAACAATCTCAAGAATTATTCATCAGAATTTGTTGACTTGAAGAATCATTCATCAGATTAATACTAACATCTTAATCATATACTTTGAATTATTTTCCAAAATGGCTAAATAAGGATGTATTTCTAAGTTAACTCAAACTAAAAGAATGAAATAAATCATTTACTGCAAGCGAGACTGGTGCAATCTGATATCATATTTTGACGAGAAACATAGAGTAGAAAATATCTTACTTTTGTATTGCGATCTGAAATTCCATCTACGTCAAAGAAAAGTGCACCAGGAATGTGAGCAACCTGTTGTGACAGAGATATGGAATTGACCAAAATGAGCCAAAGTGGTAAATGAAGCAATATGAAGTAATATGACGATATTAGAACAAGATTGGAGTTGATACATATATTATTAAGAATTATTACATGGCAGCAGCAGTCCAGAATTAAATTTTTGAAGAATAAAAACTCAGTTTAAAGTTATGATTATCACAAGTAGAAAGTTTGGTGAGCACCTGATACTCTTGAAGGGGATTCCTTTGCTCATCGGGCATGTACCAAGACGCATCTAGCACCTGAAGTAGATAACTTAAAAAATTCACCAACATGCAATGGAACAAAGGAAGCATATAGGAAAGCAGAAAAAAAAAGTGTAGTCTCCAATTAGAAGAAGATGATTTGATACAATACATCATGATCTGACTGAAAAACAAATCACATACAATAGAAGGTGAAAGAGCATTGAGCATCAAGCATTTCTTGGTAAATGGTAATATATTCAACTTATTCCAAATTTAAACTCCAGTGGAAGAAAGGGGATGATTAATAAACTATCCAGTGGAAGAAAGGGGATGATTAATAAATTATGTTTAATACAAACATGCCAAGACATGGTACCTTCAGATCAGGCTCTTTGAGGTTAGCATGGAGCCAATCAACAGAAACAACAGGCTCATTTGTAGACACAGATTGTGTTGAAAAATCAGCTCTTGCGCCAGCTACTGATGAAGCCATAACATGAGGAACCCGGGCAGATGTTCTATATTTCGTATAGGCAGGTTTAGCTTGTAAGAATTCTGTTCCCTTCTGCATGCACAGAAAAATCATCACATTGCATCTTGCCATAAGAAATAAGATTCGATTCAATAAATAGCTCAAACTTACTAGGCTACTAGCACACTTTTAAAATGAATACCGAACTAAAATACCAAATAAACAAACTTCCAAATAGATACGCAAAACCAAAACAATATTATCACTGAGACATCTGAGGATCATGGCGATTCAGAAATAGCCACTTAAACTTTGCACCAGAAGAAGACCATAAAACCTAACGCTTGAGTTAAGAAGAGTTTGCAGTAAACTTTGTACCCGCCCTAGGAAGAATGCATGTTTTCAATGATTTCACTGCAAACACTTACTCCAAACCAACATCTTTATATAACCCTTGTGCCTAAGAGAACATAAGATTTTCAACGATTTGATGAAAACTATCTTGTAAGTAAGTAAGAGGCAGCTAAACAACCGGTATTCAAGCACTCTACAGTATAAAGGATATTTAATTAAACATGTAGCCAGTAACCCACTGCGGGAACTATGCTTTATACAGTAAAGCTAAGGTACAATACCAAATACTTCATATTATAGCGACTATGAAAGTCGGATTTTAGAAAACAAACAAGCAGAGTCCAACAAATTCCCCAGCTTTTTCAGTTCATGGCTATTGGAGTCAAGCAAGAGCTGCTAGGCTCAACGAAGGCAATCAGGAACGGAGACCATGTTCATAAAAACTACACTCAACGCCTACACAATGGTAAACTAAAATATCACCACAAGCCACTTCTGATTAAACAAAGAAAACCCCATGTCAGCAAAAAACTGAAACGCATTCCAGACAACTCAATTCACCGACAAAACTAAAACCCATGAACAAAATACAAAAAACACAGATACATGGGAGCAAGAAAAATGACAGGATAAAACCAAAAGATCGAAAATTTACACAAGGGGAATCAGCATATCATCCAAAAGAACAAAACCCACAAATCAAAATCGAAAATTAAACACGAAACGAATGGAAGATTGGTATTTACATGGACAAGGGAAGTGAAAAACTGGGGCTTTTGGCAGAGAGTGTGAGAGGAAGAGTGGAAAAGGCGATGACCCAGGAGAGTCCTTGCGAAAAGGGATGAAGCCATTCACTCAAAAGACCATAGAAATTAAAAAAATGAAAGAAGAAGCCAATGGGTCTCCCTCTATCTATCTGCAGCAGCAGCTCAGTGGGACGGTGACAGGATTTTAGTTTATACCTTCATTTCCTCGGACCTTTTTAGGGGCACCGTGTAAATGATAAAATATGTATTTTAAAGAGTTAATAATTTAAAAAATAAAAAATTTTACAATTTATATAAAAACACGTAATGTATTATTTGTGTTCTCATCACAATAAAAAATTTCTCTTTTTTAGAGGCCTGTTTGGACGATTAAAATTCATATGCTCGCACATGAATTTGGAAAATTGCATTTACATCACCTAAAATTTCCTCTTTTGTGTATTTGCCACTTGGAATAGAAGTTTTTATAATTCACCCCCTAAACTTAGAATCGTTTGCCAATGTGGCACATCTGTGCATTTTTCATTCACAATTTCATCAAGAGAAAATACTATAAATAATGCAACTCAATTAATGGTGGTTGAATTATTAATAAAGAGAAAATACTATAAATAATGTAATATGCACGTTTATTCATTAGATTTAACAAGATGTGTTTTTGATAGAAGATTACGGGCAATAATTATATATTTCTTAGCCAAAATCTGATTAGATGAAGTGACACTGTAGCAAAATCTTTTACAAAAGTTGAATATAGATCGCTATCGACGTCTCTGAGACTACTTGGACTTACAAGTTGTTTCATGAAAGTGATTTCACTTTCACATTGCTTACACCATCAACTTTTATGTTGTGACGATATCTCTATATCACTTGCTTCAAATAATGTGTTTCATGCTCGAAAGATTGAATACCATTACATCAGAGAATGCAGGTTCGTTTGAAAATATTTTTAAAATAACTGAAAACATTGTTGGTGAAAGCGCTTTTCTATAATTCACTTGCATTTTTACTAAGGATTGATTCCAAAAACACTTTTAATTATTTTAAAAACACATTTGCATGTGGAGATCACATTGCATACGTTCATAAAAAAAACGTTTTTCTTTCATAGGGACGATTTCAATTACTTGAATCCAAGTTTTATCTCAAGTTCCCCTCCTCTCATCTCAACTTGAAGGAAAATCAGACAATTAGTGACAGAATAATGTGACAACGACTGAGTACCTAACTTAAATGAGTCAGTGATAGAATCACAGAGCTTTATGCTTATGATCAAAACAATTCATATTATAAATCACTCTATAATGATCGTTTCTGCAAAAAATGAATTAAACTACGATCGTTTAGTTAATCTATTGTAGCAAATACATGGACAATTTGTGACTAATTTCGTTCATTTGTTTTTATATAGTTTGATGACTAAACGACCTTAGTTTTAATTGATTTTTTGCAGAAGAGATCTTTATAGAGTGATTTATAATATGAACCGTTATGATCATAAACATGAAGTTCTATGAATCGCAACAAACAATTTTGAGTAGGAACTCCTACTCTTCATTTGAGGAGCTAAGTATTTATTTGACCAATCCAGTGAGAATTCTTCTGGCCTAAACAAAGAAGGATATTTGGAATTCTTAATTTTGTGTTATCAGTTGGAAAACGATCCCAACAAAACAAATGACAGTCGGAACTGCTGCTTCAAAACATGACACAAGAAACAAGCACCAGATTTTGTATAGGTAAGAAATAAGAGAAGAAACCTAGCTTATAGCTATGCAGTTCATCTTAATCAACACTGAGACTACAAGTACCGTGTCCAACGAACTATGAATCTGACTTTCCTGTGATTTCGTGCAAATGTCAACGACACAATACGATTACGAACAAAAACAACACAACCACAATATTGAAAGAGATGCTGGGGATGAAATTCACGCGCACTGGTACAACATATGTAAACACAACCATATAAAGTAAAAGTGAATTTTGTTTTAATCAAAACCCGCTTCTAATTAAGAAATGCGGGAATCTGAAACTCGTCTGATGAACTACTGAAATAAAAAGTCTATCAATGCCTGGAATCAATCTACAAGGATGCGTTAGAGATAAGAGTTCCAAAAACCCATGTACCTGCTGAACTTTAAAGCACAGCATAAGAGCTCTCTATCAGACCAACAGGAAGCCAGGAGAGAAAAAACTAGAAAATTGCAAAGAGAACAAAACACATAAAATAGAATTAGTAGCCACACCAATCGATATTTCTGAATACGTGATTGCTGCCAAACTATTTCATGTAAGGCACAGCTCGTCCATCTATCAGCAAAACTTATAAGGGTAATACTTCAAATTTACTTGATTGATTATGTGACTAGTACTTCCCAAGCCAAAAGAATAAAACCCATACTTCTCAGCATTTTGTTTTTACCATGAACATTTTCTACTATGCTTTCCCTATTGCCCAAAAAAGGGTGTTCTGTAACTATGTAGTGCCAACAAAAGAGAGAGAGAGAGAGAGAGAGAGAGAGACCATGAATCATAAAGAATAAATTGAGTCCCAAATATTATACAGAATGAAAGAAAGACAATGCCGCTATATGCAAAATGGTCCATAATGTAACATAATGGATATAGGCAAGTATAACGAGATATCTTTCAGGATCAAAGATTAAAACCTGATAGCAAAAGAAATTTAGAAAGGAAATCCTTGATGGAAGTTCTTCTTGGAATAGTCTTCTGCCAATCGCTTCACACTCTTTGCATTTGTATAGAATTCCATTAATTCATCAGCAACATCCTTTGGGTGGCAATTAATAAATGCCTTCAGAAACCTCTTCTCTGTCATCCTCAATGCCGTCAGCATCCTAGGGCCTTTAATCTGCAAGTCAAGACCCATTTCCTGAATCTTCCCTACAAGAAATACCCGTGGCTTCAACACAGCTTCCAGATTTGAGTACAGCAAAAATGGATTCTCAAGAATCACTTTAGCAGGGAACTTCATTTTTCCTATAATGAAAGTCATGTTCCTCTGAACCTTGTCAACTGACAGTGTAAACACAAGGGGAGAGCTTCCCAAAAGACCAAAGATTTCATCTTCCGAGAAACCAAACTTCTCAAAGTTAGATATCTTCTGACTGAGTGTTTCAAGGCGTGAAACGCCAATAATTGTGACAACGTACTTGTACATCCTGGAATCAGTTGAGAGCCTGGTTTTTCGAATATATTCCATCTTTTCATCATTAAATGAAGTTCTTGGAATCAATGTAGCGCGTTGTAGAAGCATTTGAATCAAGTCCTCCATGCTAAGACCAATTCCTTCATACAGCTTAATGACAGGCTTGATTTTATTGTGAAGGTCATAGATCAAGAGAGACGGGTTCCTTACAATGGCTTTGACAAGCACTTCCCTTGACACAAACAATCTCATAAAGAACTCAAGCCGCTCATCAATGCAATGATTAAATCGATAACTAAGAAACCGGGGGTAACAATTTATGATCTTCACGAGCTGAGGTGCAGTAATGCCCAAGCCACTTAGAACGTTTAGTTTGGACTGAAGCTGGTTAAGGTCAGTACTCCGCAAAACAGGCCGCCGCGTGAACATCTTGGATATGTCTGTATCACTACAACCCCAGTTCCTCAGAACTTCTGCAGAATTCTTGGGTTGGTCTCTAATATCTACTTCAACACCTTCTTCCTGGGCTTGGCAAACCGTCGAATAGGTGGTGAGTGGGAAAAGTAAACCACTTGTTGGGTACAGAAGTTTCGGAAAAGCGAAGAAATTTTGAGAGGGTGGCAATAAAATTCGGAACTTAAGTTGCTTAACTAAAGAACCAAATCTAGATGGCATGTCAGTAGTGCTACAATATTGGAATTCTATGAAATCCAGGCAACAAATTGTATTTGCACAAGGACCAATATGGAGAAATGGGCATTGATTAAATTCAAATTATTGGCTGAGGAATGTTTGGAAATCGGAATGCAGTAAAAGAATCAGTAGGAAGAATGGTAAGCTTTATCCGAAATTTCGAAACTCAAATCTTCTTACATACCCACAACAGCAATAAACTTGTGTCCTGATCCTCTCTGAACTGATGTAATCGAAACGAAACGGCGAAAAGCGTTTTCTGTAGGATTTACCACTGCCATTGATTCTGGATACTCATCATCTCGTCAGAGTGGCGCGCCAAGTTTTGAGCTTTCCATCTAATCCACAGAAAAAAGATATTTATTAGCAAATTAATAGATACTCAGATGTGAACATTCAACGAGAGAGAGAGAGAGGAGGACCTGGGCAGCCATGGATAGCCTTTGAGAGGGTTTAAGGACAGCACGCGTCGAGGTTTTAGGCACAGGCAGAAGGAAGCGCATTCAGAGAATCAGTTTTGAGACTGGGTAATGCACCCACGATTTTGCTAATCGCACCGACAATTATTTATTTACTATTTTATCCTGCTATTTAGTATGAGAAACAATTTCGAATTTTTTCTCCGGCAGACCAAATAGGGACCACGTATACAATTGGCCCTAGTAAACTAACTACTGTTACACACGATACTACTTAATATTTCTTTGATCACTATTGTCGTACGAGCAAGATGCTTAACAAAATACCTTATGATAGTATGATTTAGAATTTAATACCGTAGGATACAACTAGTTAAAATGGTGTTTAGGTTCATTTTACCGTATGATGCAAAATTCAATACCATCCCTCCCTCAACGGGCGGCGAGGGGATTTCCACGATCGAGAGATTTTGATAACTATCTTCACATTTTATTAAGGTTAGATGAAGGGAAACCTTTCTTGATGTTGTCCACAGTACTCAAATACCCTGAAACTTTGCCTCAAACTAAATGTAGTGAATACGACCTTTCGGTAATTCGTGGGAAGAAGTGTGATATAACTACACTATCAAAAGCAATGCCAAGGATGAATTTCATGCATCCTAGCACAAAGTTGTACAACAGGTTCATCAATATTTACAGTACGATTCAAAATCTAAATGATCGAAGTCTCCTTCCCGTCTCGTCTTCTCGCCATGGAAAAGAAATTAAGATCGAAAAAGCAACGATGCTATAAGATTAGTCACGCTTATATGCAAGAACGAAGAAAGCTGCACTATCTCCTTGCCTGCCACGCTTTGGTGAGTAACATGGATAGCAAAACGCCTTTTGCTTTTCGTTTAGAAATCCCCTCTTGGAGCCTCTACTGTGTTTGTTAGTTTGAGCAACTAGTGCTTCCTAAACACATTGGGGCGTTGAACCACCCTTCTTTGTTATCGAGTTCATAACTGTTACTCTTCACTGCGGCAGTCAAGTTCACTACCAGTCCCAAGAATGTAAACGGCAACAAATGACCCTATAAAATCAGAACAAATCAGCAGCCTACAAAGCAGATGAAATGTCGAACATCATTGAGTAGCGCATTGTAGTGAAAGAAGACACATTGAACCACAAATAATGGATTAATTGAACGGTTGAACCCCAAATTAAGAAAAAACAACGCAAATGTATGCAAACTGCTCCAAGTTCACGTAACAAAATGTATAGAGACCTGTACAGTAAGACGCGTTTTAGACATACAGATGAAAACCTGAGCCAAAAACATTCAGAAAGGAAATCCTTGACGTAACGTCCTTGAGGCTTCAGCCAACCGCTTTACACCCTTCACATTTTTGTAGTACTCCATCAGTTCATCAGCAACATCCTTTGGGTGACAACGAACAAATGCCTTCAAAAACCGCTTCTCCGTCATTCTCATTGCCCTCATCATCATAGGACCTTCAATCTTTTTATCAAGACCCATCTCCTGCACCTTCCGCGCAAGAAGTACTCGTGGCTTCAACACATCCTCCAAATTCATGAACACCAAGCATGGGTGCTCAAGAACCGTAGTAGCAGGAAGCTTCATTTGTCCTAAAATGAAAGTCATGTTCCTCTGAACCTTATCGACCGATAGTGTCAGCACAAGGGGGAACTTCGCGAAAAGGGAAAAAATCTCATCTTCTGAGAAACCAAACTTCTCCAAATTTGCAACTTTCTTACGGATAGTTTCAAGTCGTGAAACGCCAATGATTGTGACAACATGCTTATACATTTTGGAACCAGTTGAAAGCCCGGTTTTTCGTATATATTCCATCTTTTCTTCATCAAATGAAGTTCTTGGGATCAACGTAGGCCGCAACAGAACCATTTGGATCAAGTCCTGCATACTAAGACCGACTCCTTGGTACAGCGCAATGGTGGGCTTGATTTTCTTCTGAAAGTCATAGGTCAGGAGAGAAGGGTTCCTCACAATGGCTTTGACAAGCACTTCCCTTGATCCAAACAATGTCATAAAGAACTCGAGCCGCTCATCCAAGCAATGGTTAACCCGAGAAGTGAGAAACCGAGGACGGCCAATGATAATCTTCACGAGCTCAGGCGCCGTGATGCCCAAGCCAGTTAGAAGCTTGAGTTTGCACTCAAGCTGGTTCGCGTCGGCATTCAGTAGAGAAGGCCCCCGCGTGGAGATCATCGAAATTTCAGTGTCACTACAGCCCAATTGCTTCAGAACTTGTAGAGAGTTCTTTGGTTGGTCTCCAATGTCTTCTCCCGCACTTTCTTCCTCAGTCAGGCAAATCGTCGAATAGGTTGCGGGTGTGAAAATAAACCACGTTGCCGGTAACAAAGTTTTGGGGAAAGATTGCAAATTTGGCGATGTGGGTAGGAAGATGCGGAGCTTCAGTAACGATCCAACTCTGAATTTCATGTCAGATATGGACTGTGATTCAATGCAGGAAGAACGCCAAAGGGGTGTTATCAATTTTGATATAAGTTCTACGTGCAAAACTTGATGGAGATTTTTCGTAGATTTACCTTTATATTGTGTTTGCAGCTGAATGGAAGGAAAATGGAATGGCAAAAGCAATGTAGATATTCAACTATTCAAGCTATGACAATTCAGTATGCAAGGCACGTGCACATATAATTGGGTTTTGAAAACTGTTGTACCACGTCAATCGTCCGATCATCTCATAAAACAGTGAAACATAACAAAACATATATGTAATTAGAACACAATGACAGTATCTCAAACCTATTGTCAGTCATATGTTTCATGTCAGATGCCTTATGCAATTGTTCGCATGCAAGAATCCCTCATTTTTCACGAAATATATCTCTTGTGTATACGTCACTCATCACGTTAACAAAAGAGATTTATTTTGACTGTGTACTTTAATCAGGATGACAATCTAGTCATGTTTGGCCGGGTTGTATTTCTTTTGCATGAAATGATATCAACTCAGCTTTTTCATAAGAAAAATGCTAAGAACAATCGCTCATGTTTGCGTGGATTTGTGAGAGACTCCTAACCGATGCCCTGTCAATTCCACATGCATCCAGGACTAGGCTAGATATTCAAATCCAGATCCCCTTATTTCTCATAGCCGAACTTATCTTTCATACTTCATACAATAAAAGATTTAATTGCGAAAAATGTGAGCAAAAAAATTAAGAAAGCATCATATATTTGTACCGAGTGCCGAACTCTCTTGTGCACCTTCCTGCTCAGGTGCAGTTTCACATGATTAAACCTTATGGACGTACATATAGGTCCTTTAACTCAGCAAAATAAAAAACATGACAGACCTCTCAGATCTATCCAGTTTCCGATAACCTAGGAACGTACAATATTGGTTTAGAGCATAAGTATTCATTGTGTGACGATTACTTCACAAAATGTGAACGGAAAAGAAAACGTCATCCAGCCTTGGACGTTGTTCTCCAGCATGCTTCTGAGACAATGTTCTTGCGGTTGGAATGGTTTTACAGCGGTAAACTTATCTCTTCCTGTCTCTTAATCCAGGTAACTCTTTCCCTGCAACAAAACTCTTACTCGTAAGTTCTGCAGTTCTACAAATGCATCAACTCCTGCAGATTCAGTGTGGAAGACAACAGACACACAATATGCAAAAGTTAAAGACAGGGATTGTTTACCAGGAGGCTATGGATCACACGACGCCACAGATTATAATGAGTCTATAACAAGCAATTCCTCCTACTACTTCATGGCATACCACAAGATCAATTTTCTGGGCAGAGCATTCTGAAAAAGCCTAGTTCCACCTGAAAGCATGGACTTGTCAAAGGACATCAACCTATGGAAGCCATCCTATCTGTCTATCTCTACTCTGACCTCATTGACCGGAACCTTGATTTTTCTTAATATTGTTTCGTGGATTTAATTGAATCCAATGACTCTTCCGTGCCTGTCAAATATTTTCCAAAATTAAAATGACGCTTAAAGAATTAATGAATATATTAACATGTTTTAAATCTCAATCTTCATAGATGTTGGTGAGGTGAGGCCCTAGTATAGTAATATGTTGATTTTGAACACAAAGCCAAGAAGAAAGACGCAAATATAAAAGTGCAGAAATTTTTACAAAGGTAAATACCCGAGCGTTGAGAAGCAATATGTGAAACAGGTCTGCATCATTCGACAACAATGATATCATGAAGTAGAATGAGAAGAATAAGAAACTTTCATCTACTCTTGGAGCATAAACAAAAAGATCTGCATTGCTCCTCTAAAAGAATGAACAACAAACTTACTTAGTTTTACCGTCTTAAGTTGCATGCAAAAGCACAGTTTTACTTGATGTGGATACTAAAAGGCTCTGCGCTGGTTCTTTCTTCAGACTTCTCCTCTCTATCAAATTTTGAGTTTCCAAAGCATTGTCCCATGCACCAGATGCAGCATATAGGCTTCCTAGAACAACATAGTTAACTGAATTCCTTGGATCCATATAACTAAGATGCATTGCTGCCACTTTTCCAAGTGAGCTATTACCATGGACACTACACGCCCCAAGAAAGGCTCCCCAAACTGCTGAATTAGGCTTTATGTTCATACTACACATAAGCTTGTAAGCTTCGTCTAACAAACCTGCACATGCATAAAGGTCTACCATGCAAGTAAAATGCTCAGATCGAGGCAAGATGTTGTATTTTCCAAGCATAGTATTGAAGCATTCCCATCCTTCAACTGTCAGTCCAGCATGGCTACAAGCAAAGAGAAGAGACAAGAATGTGATATCATTAGGTTGCAATCCCTCGTATTCCATCATTTTATATAAAGCAATCGCCTTATGTCCCAAGCCATTCCTTCCATATCCAGAAATTATCGATGTCCATGAAATAACATTCTTTTCCTCCATCTCGTCAAAAGCATGGTTAGCATCTTCAATTTCTCCGCATTTTGCATACATATCAACAAGAGTATTTCCCATGGCCACATCATGACAAGGTTGGTGTTTAAAAGTAAGGGCATGGATTTGTCTTCCCAAGATCAATGAAGCAACATTCGCACATACATTAAGCATGGAGCATAATATGACACCGTCCAGTGCCACGCACATAAGAGTTATTTCTTTAAGGAGGTCTAGCACATCACTGCTGTAGTTACCTTCTCGTGCATATCCATTTATCAGTGCCATGCAAGATATAACGTCCTTTTTTATCATGCTCCTGTATATCTTATGAGCTCTCTCTACCCTTCCACATTTTGCATATGCATTAATTAGGGATCCACTTAAAGATTTGTGTGAGCCAAAACCCAGTTGTGTGATGAATCCATGTATTTGACTCACCTTCATAAGACCACTACCTCCGGCTAAAGCTCTCAACACACTCCCCAAGCTGAAGCAATCAGGGATCATGCCTAAGTTAAATGGTCACAGACGATAATTAGACATAAGTAATAAGAGGACAAGTAAAGGTGTTCATATGAATGCTATAAAAATCTCAAGGCATGACAACAAGATTATTGAGACTTTACTGTAACCATGCTTCTCAAGCAGGAACCTCCAGTGGGAAACCAATTTTTGACTACTTTCATGCGAGTTAGTACATCAAAAAAGGAAT
Source organism: Pyrus communis (assembly GCF_963583255.1). Lineage (NCBI taxonomy): Eukaryota > Viridiplantae > Streptophyta > Magnoliopsida > Rosales > Rosaceae > Pyrus > Pyrus communis. The sequence goes on along the minus strand of NC_084805.1, from coordinate 22,199,397 downwards.
AACACGCACACACACACATACACAAAACTGGTGTAAATAACATTGGACCATAATTTCTCTTATATTGAATGTATCAGTGGTCATGCTGCAGAAAGAAAGGGCAATGCCATTGATATACACAAGGCGAATGCGGCAATGTGGCAAGTAAACATTACTCAAGGAATCAGAAACACACGAAAAGAAAAGAACACGGGAAATTTTTTTAAAACACTAGAATTTTAGCCATTTTAAACATTCACCTTCCTTCATCATCTAATGAAACATACGCAAAGAGTCATCAGCAAAACCCTGAACAGCATAGCCGCCAATCATAGCATTCCACGAAACCAAGTCCCTCACCGACATTTCCTCAAACAAACATAGTGCATCCTCTATCTTCCCACAATTAGAATGAAAATCAACCAACGCACTCTGCACAAACAAGTTCTCAGCAAACCTACCTTTCGCAATACACTCTTGTATCTGCTTCCCAACTTCAAAACATCTCAACCCAGTACACGCCCTCAATGCACTCCCATACCCAAACTGATTAGCCCTAAAACCAGCCTGACGCATACCCAGAAACACCATCAAACCACCCTCATAACACCCACCTTTAAGATACCCAGAAATCATAACGGTGCAAGACACGACATTTCTGTCACGCATTTTAACAAACATATTGCGGGCACTAACCATGCGGCTGAATTACGTATAAAAGATTAGCAGCTTCGTATCTAAATTCAAATTTGAACCAAACCCATCTGTAATTACATGGCTGTGAACCAAAAGACCGGGCCTTTCTGCTCGTTCGTCGATGCAGATCTGCAAGATATTCATGTACAGAGAGTAATAAGAGTTCGATTGGGTTGGTTTGGAGAGGAGTCTCAAAGCTTCTTGAAATTGGCCCCTTTTGCACAAGGCTTGCATAATGTGCGAGTTTGTGGAGTACTATGGAATGGGGCGCGTTATTATTTGAAAGTTCGTTTATCGTTTCTGTACGGACATATGAACAAAATTTTTGCCGCCACTTTTAACGGAAATATCAACCACTCATTTTTAGTGACAAGATTTTTGCCGCCACTTTTAACGGAAATATTAACCCAGAGTCACTCATTTTTAGTGACAAGCTATTTCTTGCCCAGTTTAAAGATATGTTATCTCCCTTAGCAGCGTAGTATCGATTCTCTTGTATAAACTTGTTTACTATTCATTCCTTTTTAGCATATAAACCTCTGTTAATTAAAAAAGAAGTGATTGTAAGAGGTTCAACCTTAACAGACAAGGTGAAATCTTGCCCGATACTCTTTGTTTGTTCTCTAAATTTGTAGATCTATTACTTAATACATTCTCCAATATGTATTCAAGTCATATCCACCTACTTTCCTACTTTAAGAGTCTTATTTGTATCTGGATCTGGTTAGTCTAATGAATATGCCTTCATTAAAAGCAATTTAGGACCAAACAAATGACTTAAGGGGCTCTGGACTCCTTTTATTCGAACATACAAGATTCTGAACTAAAAGTCCTTGTTTACATTAATGTGGACTTAATCTATCCATGACAATCCCTTGATAACAAGAAGTCCGAGCAACTTGGGCGCAAGTAATCGACTTAAAACACTCTTGTTCTACATCTGCTATATTGAGATAGCAGTGGCACGCCTAGTACTTAGTTTGTTTTGATTGCAAGTCTCAAAGCCTACACCTAAGGCCCCACAAAGGCACTTTTCAGAACTAACTCTGTCATCTTCTTGCAGCACATCAACAAGCAAGAGTCTGATTACACATCCAAAGTGCCAATCCGTTAAGAAGCTGTGCTGAGGTCCGAGGATCATTCTTTAGAGAAATCTTCGCCTGAACAGCTACCACTGCTGCGTACCTTGATCAGGTAGATTAAACACATGAAAGTATTGCTCGTCTTGCTTAATCTGTGTTATTATATATAACTGAACATTATACAGCAGAGAACAGACAGCACACAAAGCCAACAGCTATTATATTTGGTCTTTCCATAGGTACATTAGTTTGTCTGGAAAAAGTAATTTTCCAACTTATTAGTTCCACCATATAAAAGCAAGTTAAAATCAAGCAAACCGTAAACATAATAGTAATGAAATTCATCGCGGTACATCAGTGGAATTGGATATCTCAGCTGTGGAAAAAATTTCTGGTTTTTTTCCACTCACACCAGTTTCAGCCACATTTCTTCCTGTAAAAAATGCGGGCTTTTCAGGTAATGGCAACGGTGTGCTTTGATTTGTCAACATAGATAAGACATCTGACATGGTAGGACGATTAGCTGCATTTTCTTCCACGCATAGCAGACCAACATGAACGCATCTTAACAATTGATCTTTGATACATGAATCACCTAATGTTGGATCCATTAATTCAAGAACTGTGCCTTCCTTCCACAATTCCCATGCCTGAAACATGCAGGATTGTATTTAATTAGAATCACGCACCTAAAACTATGAAGAAAAACTTGTCGTCACAATTAAGATTGGAATGACATACATATCCAACTATATTAAGCACGCAATCAGCATTGTAGAAGCTATTGTTTCTCCTGCCGCTTACAATTTCAAGCATTAACACTCCAAAACTATAAACATCAGATTTTATGGAAAAGAGGCCCTCCATGGCGTACTCAGGAGACATGTAACCACTGTTACCAAATAGAAAAAGACACTTGTTTTAGTACTTCTGCATACATAAATAATCCATGTTATGTAATATAGCAAACTGAAAGAGATGAAATACCAATTTATTGTTTACTTACTATGTTCCGACAACCCTATTAGTATTTGCTTCCAGTTCATTATGCTTGAAAATCCTTGCCATACCAAAATCAGATATTTTAGGGTTCATATTTTCGTCAAGTAGTATGTTACTTGCTTTTAAATCTCTATGAATTACTGTCACTCTTGAGTACTTGTGCAAGTAAAGCAATCCTTGAGCAATTCCTTCAATTATACTAAAACGCTTCTTCCAATCAAGTAGCGTGACTCTTGTTGAATCTGCTCAGTATATACAAGAATTGGTAGACTGATAATTTTTATCATATCACACATATCTGAAACAAAAATAAATCAAGCAGTAGGATTAAAGTGAGTGTTACCAACCGAATAAAAAGTAGTCCAAACTTTTGTTTGGCATATACTCGTATATGAGCATCCTTTCTTCGCCATGAATGCAAAATCCAAAAAGTTTGACGAGGTTTTTATGTTGGAGTTCATATATGAGTATCAATTCATTCTTAAACTCCAATGTTCCTTGCCCTGAACATTTTGAAAGCCTCTTAACAACTACTTCTTGGCCCGTCACCAATTTTCCCTGAATTAGTGATGCACAATATCTCACCTGATCAGCAATTTGTTTTTAGCATCAATAGATGAAATAACATTCTATGATTTAAAACCTTACCTTATAAACCGGACCAAATCCCCCCTGTCCGAGCTTGTTTTCTGGTGAGAAATTACATGTGGCAGCCATTACAGATGCATAACTAAAGACACTTAAATCATGTCTCATATTTCCATCATTTTGACGTGCAGTAGCACCAGTAGGTCGATCAGATTTCATTAAGTCACGCAATTCATCCTCAATGATCCTTGTCTCATTCTCGCCTATGTAAATTAAGGTACAAAATATATTTTACATTCATGACAAAAACTTTAATCGACGTGAATAACTTTGTGTACCTGAAAGTGCAAATTTTCTTCTTCGTAGTACATAGCAAGCGATGCATGGGACAAGTAATAGTTAGAGTAGCAGCTGTGATACCAGTGCCAATAAATATCCGCTTTTTTGTATCTGCATTCATTAGTAAATGTACTTGCCATTTAATTGCATATATACTAGTGTGTGTTTGTGTGTGTGTGTGTGTGTGTGAGCGCGGCCAAATTTCCTTCGTTGTTTTATGCGTCTCCTGTTGTGGGACGATCTGCACTGGTATGATATAGTAACTAGCGGGTAAGTTCTTAGTTGAAAAGGTTAATGATCAGTAGACTTACCATTATTGCGAAGTGACTTTGTTTTCAACATATAAAAAGCAAGTGTAGTATCACTAGTGAAGCCTTGAATGAACTCCCAGTTTATTCCTGTCTAATATTCACATCCAGACTGATCATCTTCAAATAGAAAGTTGAATCCAAAGCACTCGCAATTTTTCCAACAAGAATCTTTACAATCACTAAGACTTAGACTTCTATTAGAATCAGTCCGGTAGGTTGAATTTGAGGTGTTTTGTCTAATGAAACCACTTTCTATCTCGAATGTGTCACCAACATGTCTGCAAGTTGGCTTCTCCGCCCATCTCTTGCACCCTCCATCTCTGTTATAGCCATAACAGTAATCTGCTCTTGCAATAAGACCAACTTCAAAGTCATACAGTAGTCCAGCTGAGGTTAAGTACCATTCTGATGTAGAAGTCTGGTTTAGAGAGACGTAGTCTTCATTTTCGTTTGAAACAATGTTAAAATTATATCTCCTCATCAGCAGCTTAAGTCTCTTACTTGTAGAGGCTCCACTAGTCCAGTAAACCACTCCGCGTAGCTTAATCTGCAATTCTTGCGTTTTGTAGTCCCATTCAAAGGTGAAAGGCCCCAGCTCTGGGTTGGTCTCACTTGACCATGAAGTAAGTGACAAAATGTCCCCGTTTCTATGGTTAGCACCTAATTTCATGCCTGGATAAAGGGTGTCTGTTGGATGATCAAAACTTTGCCACAAAACTCGATTCTTCGATCCATCCACAGAGTTCACTTCCTGTAGGATAAAATTGCCAGAATCCAGTAGAGTAGCCACCACAGCACTAGTGTTAGTATTTGCAGTTTCTCTACTGGCAGAGTAAAGCTCCAACAGCGTCCCACGTTGGTCCATGATTTTCAACGTTTTATTCTTGTCCAAGGTAAGAACTCCTGTTGGCTATAAAACAGGTTTGTCCCGGCTGGCAATCCATCCCATGCGATTAAAGTCACTGCACCCTATGCTCAAATGGCTGTAATTGGAATTGCCGTATGGAATGAAACTCAAGCAGAAGGTCCCCTTTGCAGAACATAAGGACGTTGTGGAGCTGAGAGAGTCACCTGGCTTGAGTGTGTCCCTTGCACTTGCAGCAGTGTAATAGTAAGTCCAGATTAAGCTTGAAAATATGAGCAAGCAAGTTATGCAGCTAGCCATGAATGACTACATAAAAGTATTATCTGCCTAACCCTTCTAGTTTCTCTTTGTTGGTTGCAACTGAGTGATAAATCTAAAGCAAATTATTTTGTGTCAAGTGATTTGAACTTTGAAGTTCAATTGCCCGACAAAACTTTTAAAATGATAACCAATCAACACCCTAAATGGCAAATTGTACTATGCGGACCAAATATGCAGACGGTTCTAAGCCCTTGGATTTGATCTTGACGGTTCACAACAAATGAGCCCAAACTGATCTCACGGTGGAACGGGGTCTCCTTTCTTCATTTCCTTCCTCCTTTTTCTCCCTCGTGTTCCTCGCTGGCGTCTCACTCTCTCAACTCTCTGCTCTACATCGCACCCTCTCAACTGGAAATCTAAAGCAAATTTTTATGTATGAAGTGATTTAAGCTTCACAGTTCATGTGGCCGACAAAACTTTTAAAAAGATAACCAATCAACAAATAGATGCAGAACAAGACGGAAGGCCCATTTGCACCATTGAAACATAAACGCACACAACTTTGGAAGAGGTTTCATAAGATTGGAGCTACACATGTTTCATGCACGCATATGAAATAGTTGTCTGCCCAACCATTTCCTTTTTTCAACTACCATGGCTTTTATCTTTCGAATGTGCAACTGTTTTGTTTGATTTTCAACAGCAGCTGTACTTGAGTTTTTACATTAATTGCGTTCAATGCTATGCTATAGTGTGTCTTGTACAAGAGATTTTTTAATGTGACCGGTATACGGAATGATAAATCACGTGTCACTATACAAATTATGAGATTTTTCTCCGGGTAATGTTAGGGAGACTAAATATTTAAACTAAAATTTGTAAACCAAATGATGTAAATGTTGATGGTTAGATTATTAATTTAAATGTTGATTAACGTGCTTATTTCTTATTGGTTCACACTTTTCAGTTTACGAATTTAATTTAAAAATTTGTTCTCTATAACCTTATCATTTATCTCCTCTTTCTCTTGATAAGGGGCCTTGTGCAAGTAACCCGTCTCTCTTCCCCCCTTTTTCTCTTTTGGTTGGCCTCCTCCTCCCCTCTATTCTCTTTCCCCCTTTTTTTTTCAGTTTTCTTTCGTCCTCCTTTTATAGAGGGTCCTAATGCCTCTCTCTCTCTCTCTCTCTCTCTCTCTCTCTCTCTCTCTCTCTCTCTCTCTCTTAAATGTAGACCTTGCTCAAAAAAGGATATCATTGACGATTGAGGGTTCTAAGGCCATCTCTCTCTCCCTCTCCCTCTCTCTCTCCCTCCCTCTCCCTCTCTTTTTAATGTAGACTTTGCTCAAAAAAGAATATTATTTGATGAGAATTTTCATTATTTTTTTTATTAAGTAAATAAGTGGAAAAGAAAAAGAAATGAAAAAAAAAAGAGAAAACGACGTGCTACTGATAAGAATAGAAAAATATTTTTGTCAAAATTAAATTATTAGGAAAAAGTAAAAACAGACTCAATTATCTTTTATATATAAAGCCGGATGCCGATTTTAGTGTCACCGGCTTCGATAAAACTAATTGAACGAAAATACCCCTCGGCCAAAAAAAGTTAAAAGCAGGAAAAATGAATGCATAAAATAATACAAGGGTAATTTTGTAAATTTATTTTAAAATAATTTTATCATAAAAAATGCCCAAGCTTTTATAGTTGGTTTCCTTTCTTGATTTCTGCTTTCCTCTTTTGCTCCCGACATGCAGATCAGCACCCTCTTCCATCTGATATGACACCCACACCTCAAAATCAACTGTGCTCAAAGATTGGAGCCTAGAACAGTGACGGTTTTTTGGCGGAGGTTTTGGTGATTCTGCCCCAATCCTGCCGGAATTTGGTCTCGGCCCATGAGAGAAAGTTGATCCTCTCCTGACGATCTTTCTACCTATACTTGAGTTCGTTGAGTGAATTGAAAGTTTTATTCTTTTTATTTTTTTATTGGGTTATTATACAAAATGGTCTCTAGATTTGCATGGTCAGTAGAAATGGTCTTTGAGATTGAAAATCAATAGAAATGGTCCCTGAGATTGTCCACCATCCATGATTTTGGTCCTTCTGTTAAAAACTCTTTGAGCAATTTTCAAAGCTTCGTAATTCAATCGATTCTTAACCAAATTCGACCCCATAATATATCAAAATGAAGATAAGAAAGTGTAGAACAAGATTATACCTATTTAGAAGCCCAATGATTTCCAGAGATGGCCGAAAAATAGCCTAAAAAGTGACTGATTCGTTGGAAAACTAGAAAACTTGCCGGAAACTGGGTAAACTTTAAACATTCATAACTTCTTCATTACTCAACCAAATCGAGTGATTCAAAAACGAAAATCATATTTCTCGATGATACGAAGAGAATTATATCATTCAATACTGCTAACTAGCCATGGTTTGGCCTGAAAACTGCTCGAAAGTGGCTAACTCGAAAATGGTTAGCCACTTTCAAGCCGTTGTCCGACCAAACCACGGCGAGTTAGCCTTCGAAAAATGTACCATTCTTTTCATCTCGTCAAGAAGTATTATTTTTGTTTTTGAATCACTCGATTTGGTTGAGTATTGAAGAAGTTATGAACGTTTAAAGTTTACACAGTTTTCGGATAGTTTTTCAGTTTTCCCGCTGACCAGAGCTATTTTCTGGCCATCTTCGGCAACCATTGGGCTTCCAAATAGGTATAATCTCATTCTACACTTTCCTATCTTCATTTTGATATATTATGAGTCGAAGTTGGTTAAAAAACGATTAAGTTACAAAGCTTTGAAAATTGCCCAAAATCGTTTTTAACGGAAGGACTAAAATCATGGATGGTGGACAATCTCATGGACCATTTCTATTGATTTGCAATCTCAGAAACCATTTCTATTGATCATGCAAATCTCAGGGAACATTTTGTATAACAACCCTTTTTTTATTTTTTATTTTTTAGTTTTTGGTTTGTGGGTTTTAAATTTTTTTGATTTTTTTGTGCATGTAAAGGAAGAATCCAGAAGAGATATGTTCACTGAATGACTTGATAGGAGCGCCCTTCGTTGGGTTAGAGAGGTTTGTGAAGATAATTCATTACCCTCTTTCTTTTTTCGAATTAAAAAAACTAAAGTAGGGTTAATTTTTACTGTTGTTTGATTTAGTTCTCGGCAGTATTCGTGGTATTTTAGCGATTAACTTCCAAATTAATAAAACTCATATTTTAATTTTATGGATTTTTTGCGTTTGATTTTGGTTTTTGATGTGTTCTCAATGATTGACTTCTTTGGTGTTTATTTTTTGTTGGTGATATCACCCAACAGAAGAAGCAAAGATGATGAGCAGGTGCGGTTACGAGCAGAGCGCCACGGCAGGCCACGAGGGGATGGATTCAGTTGTGCACCCAAAACCATGTCGTTTCAGCCTTCTAAATCCTTCCATCAACGACAACATCAGACCATTCAGATACTTCAAGTACGTACATTTTTTTAACTTCTCGCACTTCTATGTTCTTTTAAGGTTTTAATTCGTAGGTAGAGTCTTCTGAAGCTGGGTCTGAGATTTTGGATATTATTCTTGCCAAGGTTCCTCTCTTCCCCTTAAATTTATTGAGCTAATATTCGTTGGATGATTTTTGAGCTAATATTCAGAGAAACTGATTTCCGCACACTCATTTTTGTGGATGCATCCACTCGAATCAAGGGACATAAATAAACTGTGGTTTGTAGGTTTTGCAGAGAAAAGGTCCTGCGGAAATCATTTCATGTTTTCGTTTTATATTTTCTAATTTGGGGGTTTCAAATTTGTTTCTATTGGCATGAATTAGTTTATTTTTAATTTTGTTGTCATGTTTTAGCTCACTCTTCCACTTATGAAAAAATTCCAAGAACAAAGACTAATTATTTTCTCCTGTTTTGTGGTTAATTTATGAAAACAGGGGATTTATGAGGATAGATTCAGTAATAAGCAATTGGCTTCATCGCCGCCATTTTTCTGCAGGTCTCTGTCGAGCAGGGCATCAAACCCTGTAATCCAAGATGATCATTTCGGGAACAGTGGCAACATGGCTCCATTTTTGCCGGCACAGCCTATGTTGTTATCGCGCAACGGAGGCTGTGTCCAGATGAAGTCCAGGGACAAGCCAGTTGCAGTGCGAATCGAAGGGTTTGATTGTCTTAGCAGGGACCGGAAGAACTGCATCATCTCTGCTATAGCTTCATTCCTTTTTTTTTTGTTTGTTCTGTATATTTACATGGGTTTTGTCTATTCATTTCTTCTTTTTTTTCTTCTGGAGATCGTTTAGATTGATACTGTGAATGTGTCGTTTGTTTTTGTTTTTTATTTCAGGAGGTGTGGCTTTTTGTTTTTTGGCCTTTTTAATCTGTTGTTGTAACATTTTTGTAATAGAGGTGAGTAATTTAAATTTTTTTTTTCAAGCTTTTCTCTAACAATGTAATAATTTTTTATGAATGTTGTGAGACTTCACTTCTATATGATCTGATGCATAAATGTGTTTGATGTTATTTTATGAATATGTTAAATGGGTTAAGATGCATATCGTTGTTTACACGGTATAAAAAATAGTTAGCTGTTTTTTTATTTTTATTTTTTGTGTTTTGGGGATTTTATCAGATTTGAAAAAAGACGGAGATGAAATTAATTTCAAACAAATTAAAGAATGCAAAAGTTTGGTTATTGATTTATTAATGGTAATGAGCTATTCAACCTTTTTATTTTAATTGTGAGAGTTTTCTAACTTTCTTCATGTGTTGGGTTCCCTTTTTGGATTCGTTCTTTGTGTTTACATGAGTTTTGTTTGTGAATTCCTTTTTTGTGCATCTTGTTTAGATTGGTGGTCTGAATGTGTTACTTGGTTTTCTTTTTTATTCTAGGAGTTGTGGGTCTTCATTTTTCCGGGCCTTTTTCTATGCTATTGTAACATTTTCGTAATAGTGGTAAATAATTTAGAGTTATTCTTTTCAGCCTATTCTGTAAGAAAGTGATAATTCTTTTCGCATATTCTATGGTTTCAATTTTGTATGATTTGAATGTTAAATGCGTTTCATATTGTTTTATGAATGTATTGAATAACTTGGAATTTATGTGATTGCTTATGTGATTGCTCATAGGAAATACAAAATACTTAATTATTGTTCTTTGTTTTTTAGTAAAGCCTCTCAAAAGTGAATGATACAACATAGAATTATTTTGTATTACCTAGCATAAAAGAAGTGAAGCCTTTTAATCAATCAAGTGAAGCGTTATAAAAGAAGGTAAAAAATGATAAGACTTAGTTATATCATTCAAGATTTATTAATTGGTAATTAGTTTTTGAACTTTTTAATTTGAGCTGTGATTTTATTTTGTTGGGTTTCATTTCTGTTGATTTTGTTAATTGTTACTTCAAATCATGTTATCATAGCTTGGAAAAGATAAATTGGAGTTTTTTATTTACTTAGGGATACCCTTTTTTATTTGGTTAGGGAGAAGCTGAGAATACACAAGACTGTAAATTGTGTGGTGAAATAAGTGTTATGGGTTAAAAATTATGTGGTTGGTTGTGGGGTATAGAGAATGGTTGGATGTTTTCTTTGTAGATTAGTGATATTTTAAGCTTTGAAAAAACAGAGAAATAATTCTATGTTGAAACATGCAACGGGAAAAAAATTGTAATGAAAAGTGTTACTATTTATAAATGTTAGGTTTATGACTAATTGCAATTTGCAAAGGTCTTTTAATTTTTCTTCCAGGTGTAATTTATGATTTATGTAGTGGTTTCAACTTTTTTTTTTTTTAATTTAAATTTTTTTTTAGAGGATCATTGTAATATTTGGGTTTTGTGGTTTTGATTTCTCATGTCTTGCTATTTTTTAGATTTTTCTATAATTTTTTTGGGTTACTAATAGTGTTGGCCTAATTTATTTATCGTATGTGTGTGACTAATTTACTTCACAGTTGTGAAAAAATAAAAGGTTAACTACAGTCTCTGAAAAAACAATCAGTGGATATAATGTGATCAATTACTTTGACAAATGCAGGTGTTTAAAAAATTCCAACTCTGCAAGTTGTGAAAAAAAGGGTTTCGAAATATTGTGCTTTCATGTTTCGGTGTCCTTCTGTTTCTGTTTCAAGGATTTTTGCAATAAAGGTAAGTGATCTAAAATTAGAGAATTGTTAACATCAAAATTTAAGTATCTGTTTTCATTTTGTTTTTAAGTTCGAATAAACTTTAGTATTCCTTTTAGCTTTAATGTGTTTAAATTGAAGTCCTAATTTCGGTGAATTGTTCATAATTAGTGTGTCATGTTGTTTTACTGTGTGTTTTATGGTTTGTTAATTTATAAGAGTCTTCACAAGAAATGTTGTTTACAAAAATATTTTGCTTCCATCAAATATATGACAAGGTTACATTCATTCTTTTAATGTTTAATTCACTTTTCAAATCTACGTATACATTTAAATTGTATAAGTTGCGCGTAGAATACCGTAGTTCTAAAAGAGCTTTCCGCGAGCGCGTGCAGGGAGGCTAGTTCTAATAATATGGATGCCCACATATTGAAAGGTGAAGAAGAAACAAGTTGTGACAACCCGTCCCAAATTATTTGTACCGTAGGTGTGAAATGACGATTTTGCCCCTGGTGGTTATTTGTCATTTTGGGTGATTGTTTTGTGGTTTTGTTGGTTGCATCTGGACCACACACCCTCATCCCCATCATTATCTCCCGTGTTCCTTTCTGTCTCGAACTCTCTCTCTCTCTCTCTCTCTCTCTCTCTCTTCTTCTTCTTCCTTTTGTACGGAAGAGACTCAAATCCCTTGCAAGCGTCATAGATCAAAGTGGAAAATAATACCTTTGTGTTTGTGAGGACCATACGAGTTCAACCATACCAATTTCAGGTAAGGAATCCTTCGATTTCACATCGAACCAGGAATCTCCGATTTTGTCACAGTTCATGAACACGTGAATTATTGACTTTCAGGGAATTTGAAGCTTATAGGAAGCTTAGTGAGGTCCTTAGGAAGCTCGGGGTGGTTCGTTGGGTAGAATTGGACGTCGGGATCGTGAGTCGCAAGTTTGGCCGATTTTTCTTGAATTTCTCCGGCGACATCTCGTGATCTTTGGGGCTTTAAACAGGTAAGGAAATGTTCTACAAGTTAAGATGTCACGCCCCGATCCTGACATACGTCCAGGATCGACACGTGACGTCACCCAAATACTTGTATAACTCACATACCCCGTCTCAAGAATATGGCAATCACAATTCGAGAATCAAATTGCAAAGAAATCTTTCGTTTACCTTATGGCTGCATCTAATCTCCTCGTTGGACTGCCTACGTACCCCCAATAGGGATCAAGTCATTCGTAGTTCACTATTCACAAAATCAGATGTTTATCCCACTAAGTTCAAGCAGAACAGCATAGCATTCCTCAATCATTCAATATAACCTGACAACATGTAATTCCTAGACTCAGCTACATAACCAATCCCCATGAAAACATGATATCTCTCCCATCCAACATATAATTCATTATGTCTCATCATGACATCGCAGTTCACAATGCACATCATATTTAAGAGCCGACTAACACAAAATCATCCTCTAGCCGCATTAATTAATTAATTTGATCAAAGTAAAACAATCATTCTCAAATCTTCTAAATTCATACCTTATGAAATCATAATCGAATCATCAAAATCCCGAAGGAGTCACTCAAACGTCTAACATCTTTTCTAACTCAATTACAAGACTCTCGAAACCATTGAGACAAATATATATATATATAACTAAGGCTAGAGTTACGTAATTAGGTCAAGCCTACTTCTCCAAACAATGGAATTTTAGGCCACCCCATGAAATTCAACAACCTCGGGTTCCAGACCACTCAACTAAACCAAACCAAATATGATCGCCTAAAAATGTACCATGTACAACCAATCATCATCACCTCTAGAATGTGTATGGTTCCCCATCACGGATATAGCAAACAAGACCATAGGCATAAACTCGTCGTGCAAGCAGTGATCACCTATAGCGGATATACCAAGCATGATCACCCTTGAATACATATGGTCCCCCATCATGGATATACCCAGCAGGACCATCCATGTACCGCAACTACGTGGTGCAATCTCATCATCACACATTAAACATAATTATACGTATACCTGCTATTGATTCCACATATCAACCATCATCCAGCTATATGGAGCACAACACAAGGAATTCCCTTAATTACTAATTCTACTAAAAATCTAATAAAGTACCCAACTCATCTCCTGACTTCCATCTTCATCTCATGCTAGGTAGTAATGCCAAGTTCACATAGGTATTCAGTTGGCAAGCATATCCAAATAATTATCAAACAATATTTAGATCCCATAATTGTCATAACATTCATCATAATTATCATTCACATTATTAAAAAGTTAATCAAACACACACACACACACACACACACACACACACATATATATATATATATATATATATATATATATATATATCACAACATCAATACACAAGCCAAATCATAGTTAATTAGCCTAGGTCTATGGCTAAATATATAAAATTCACATTTCAATAGAAATCATAATTATAATACCAATTCATATTTGCAAATGATACTAATATAAGAAATTAAGATAATAACCATATCACATATGTTAAAGTTTGGTGACGATCCAACGGTCGGATCGTCGATTCACACTTTTACCAATTAATGTATCGTAGAGAATTTAGGTTCCAACCATCAACTTATATCATAAAATTACCAAAACTGAGCTCAAGGCATCTAATTTAGCCTAAGAATGACGTCGACGGCTCCCTGGCCACACGCCGCCGCACGCGCCGCGGTGGGTGGCGGTCGGCTGCCCCAACTCGTCGGAAAAATCCAACTATTTCCAAAAATTACCAAATTTTACAAGAATGAAGATCTCAATGAGTAGAGTAAACTTTATACCTGCGGCCAAGGCCAATTTAGCCGGAAAACAACCCAAACTGGCCATAAACCGCCGGAACCCTAAGGTAGGTGTGCTTTGAATTCAGCTTCCAATCGAACTCTGACGCCTCCAACACCGCTTGGGCTTTGTTCCTGGGGCCGTGGATTTGTGGCTTCGAACTGGAAAAATGGGAAAGAAATTGGGAAATCTAACACTTCAAAGTTGTAGGGCTCATCAAGGGCTTTCCATAGACACCAAGATCACCCAAAACGGAGTTCGGATGAAGGAGATATGGCCGGGTCAAAATTGGAGTTTCGCGGATCAAAAATGACCCAACTCGGGTCCCTCTCCTTTCCCCTCCTTACTCCCCTCTGATTGGGCTGTTTCTCTCCCTTCAAAAATCTGATTGGTTCCCTTTTAATTAAACTAACCTAACCTTTAACCCACATGTGGGAATTAAATAATTCCCACAATCAATAGTTCACAATTGCAAACGTCCGTAACTATACCGTTATAATTCGGACTTGCAAACGGCTTTCGCCTATGCGTTTGTGGGTTCGAGATTTATTCGAAAATGTTACTTGTGACTTCAAAAGGTCAACAAGTAAATAATAATTTTCCAAACTTCACTTCTCGTTACTAGTCTAATTGAAATCTAATTTTAAATAAATTAATATAAAATCTCAATAATACAAATACATAGATTATAACAGTGAAATCCAGAAATGGGATTTCACATAAGAGCTTCAATTTGGTACAGGTTTCATGAAATTTGGTGAAGAAATGAGTGAGAACGAAAGGTTTAAAGTTTTTCCAGGTTTCCGGCGACCGGCGATTCGCCGGAGAAGAAGACGGTATATTCCGTCAGTTTTGGATGGAATATGCTGACGTCGTCAGTCAGTTTTAACGGAATCTATTAGGGTTTAACGGAATATTCTTGACGGCGTTAACTGACGTCGTCAGTGTGCCTGACACATGGCCACGCGTGGGGGCCGCGTAGGTCTGTGCACTCGCCAGCGTATGGCGGCGCGTGGAGCCTCGGAAAATTATTTTAAAAATATGGGGTTGTTCGTGAGGTTGAGTAGACCACATTGGTGTATTCAAACACCCCATTTAAGCATTGTATGAGAAGTTATTACGTAGTTTGGTTATGTGCTTTAATTGACGTTTTTATACTTGTTTCGCATATAGGTGAGACCTATCCTGAGGACGAGCGCAGTCACTCAAGGCTTAGGGGTTACGACCCTTCCACATATCAGTGAGTGAGCTTTTGGTTTTCCGTATATACCTATATACATGTGGTTTTTCCCGGAAAATGAAATAGAATGTTATTATTTTTTTAAAAGGCCATGCATAATGTTTGCATATTTATTTATGCATGAATTGTAACGTATATGTATGTTTGGTGATGCGGACACACAGGTAAGTGCCAGGTAAGTTACAGTTATGATTGTGTTGTAGTAGTTATGTGAGATGCATAGAGAGCTCATAACTTGCACCCCCGGTGTTAGTGCTCCTGCCTAGAGTTAGGGCATAATCCTTCACGTGATGTTCACCTCCTGTACCATATGCTCACCTTGGATCCAAGTTAGGTGCACAGTCATGTCCTATAGACCAATTTAGGTGGTTCCGACTCTTAGATGACCCGCGATTATTCGCCCAGTCTTCACGTGATCATAGCACTTAAGTGTATTTATTTACACACAGTCCTGTCGTACAGACCACTTTAGGTGGTTCCGACTCGTGTGCAGGTATAGTTAGTGAGTGGTGGATTTGAGCTCTAGTTTCAGCCGTACAGGTGACGTTAGGTGACTTCGGCTGACATGTTATTTATATTGATTAGCATTACCTAGGTTACCTTCATTTTATGTTGAGGCATTCGACATGGCATATTTCTGAACATGTTTTCGATATATGTGTATATTCTATTTTCTGGGAAAGTATACAGGTCTTATGGCGAGGGGTTAGAACTTTTGCTAATGAAATGATTTTGAAAAGCTTTGTTTTTGCCCACTCACACTTTCAGTTTTGCACCCTTCCAGGTTCTAATTTGGATTGCTCTTTGGTGGCTTATGAGGAATCCACGACATATCTGACAGATTATCAATAGTGTAGGACCACCTCTGGGTGTGTTTAGTTAGTGTTTGTTCCTCTGGACTGCAATAGGCTTTCTGTGCTCTGAATATTGTTTATCACACTTACACTTGCACTTGTACGTTAACTACATAGTTTTGTAGTTTGGTTTTTATTTATTCGTACTTTTATTATTATTTTTGCTTCCGCACTGTACACATGGTTATGTCACTTTCACGTGACGGCCAGCATGCCTCGATTCCGGTCGGGGTGTGTCAGTTTGGTATCAGAGCCTAGGTTTGGTAGTCCTGCTTATTTTATGCGTGTTCTAATTATTTTGGTGTCTTCTGTCAGAACTATGCCGCCTCGTATAAAACCACGTCGCTCTGCTAAGCCTAGTTTCCCTGATGTAGCTCAATTGGGGGAAGCTATTGCTACTGTTATTCAGTCGGCGCTCCGCCCTCCCCAGAGAACTCCTCTGGAGACCATGTATAATTTAAAGCTGGATAAGTTTAAGGCCCACAAAGGTTTTGAGGGAGCTGAGCGATGGCTTGAGCATATTGAAAAGACCTTTCGGGTATTACATAATCAGGGGAATCTTCCTGTTGAAATGTGGGTAGAGACGACTTCATGGTTCTTGGGTAAGGAATCCTCATCCTGGTGGGGACAGGAGGTTCATCGTTTAACCCCAGAAGAAATTGTTGACTGGGAAGTATTTAAACAGTTATTTCGGAAAAAGGTTTATTCCCCCTGAGTATATTGATCGCAAGAAGCAAGAATTTACTGAATTGAGGCAAGGGAAGTTGACGGCGAATGAATATTATAGGAGGTTCGCTGATTTATCTCGTTATTATCTGGAGGTTACTGCTAATCTGGTGAAGATGCTTCGTCGTTTCCGATTGGGCACTACGAAGAAGTGGCGTTCTATGGTGACCACTACTCCTTGTGATTCTTATCAGGAGTTCTATGAGATTTTGTTGAGAATTGAGAAATCTGAGAACATGCCTAGTGAGAGTGAAGAAGAAGATAAAGATGGTAATCAAAAGAAATATGATAAAGGTAAAGGATAAACATCTCAGGGACCTCGCAAGACCCAGAGTTTTAAGCGAAGTGGGACTAGTTCTAGTTTTTCCAGCAGAGGTTTTAGTGCCACTGGTCAGGGTAGAGGTGGTAGATTTTCTAGGGGTCTTAAAGGCCAAAGACAGGGTGATGCTAGTAGAGGAAAGGCTCTATTTTGCCGCAGGTGTAACAACATGCATTTTTGTGAATGTAGGAGAGGTAGCAGTGGTTGTTTCACTTGTGGGAAGATGGGACATAGAGCTGCAAATTGTCTCCAGAATCAGCTGAGGCCCCAGCAACCTTTCTTACCACCACAAGCGCCGATTCAGCAAGTCACAAGGCTTAGTAGTTTCGGGGAAATGGGTCGTGGTGGTGCTTACCATTATCAGGGTGATGTTGTTCTTTATGCTTCAGGGCAATATCCGTATCCCCAGGATCCTTATTCTCAGAGTGGGTATCCTCAGTTTTCAGGAGGTTATATGCCGTATCCGCCCATTGCAGTTGGTGGATCTCAGTGGCATCAGGGAGGACAGCCCCAGAATGGAGAGATTGCTTCTCATAATGCGGGATCTTCCAGGCAGTCTGGTTAGCCTAGTCAGGGGCGTAATGTGCAGAGTCGAGGTGGTCAGACTAGTAGAGGTCGTGGTGGACGACAACAGATCCAGGGGCGTATTCACAATATTTCTCTGCAGGATGCCCAGAATAATCCGGACTTGATCATGGGTACGTTAAATATCCTTGGTTATTTTGCTAGAGTATTGATCGATTGTGGTGCTACACATTCTATTATTTCTCATACATTTGCTCAAGTGACGCAACCTCACCCTACACCTCTAGGGTATGATTTAGAGTTTGTTATGCCTAGAGGGGAGAAATGTTATGTCGATTGTGTGCATCCAAGATGTCCAGTGATGGTGGAGGATGTTGTTATGCCAGCTGACCTTATCCATTAGATATTGTTGATTTTGATGTGATTTTAGGCACAGATTGGTTGCACCATAACCGTGCCAATATTGATTGTTACGGGAAAACTGTTACCTTCCATCGTCCTGGATTACCTATGGTCACTTTTGTGGGTGAGCAGAGTGGGGTGAGATATGGTGTGATTTCGGCAGTGAGAGCTAAACGGTTGTTATCAAAAGGGTACTATGGATATTTAGCACATGTAGTGTTGAACGATGTTACTTCTAGTAGAGTATAGGACGTAAGAGTAGTCAGGCATTTTCCTGATGTTTTTCCTGACGATTTACTTGGATTGCCACCAGACCGAGATGTGGAGTTCACCATTGATTTGCTTCCAAGTACTAATCCTATATCCTTGACTCCTTATTGAATGGCTCCTGCTGAGTTGAGGGAATTGAAAATCCAATTGCAGGAACTAGTGGATAAAGGTTTTATTCAACCTAGTACTTCAACCTGGGGAGCTCCAGTGTTGTTTGTGAGAAAGAAAGATGGGACTCTGAGGTTATGCATTGATTACCGGCAATTGAATCGGGTAACAATTAAAAACCGTTATCCATTGCCACTTATTGATGATTTGTTTGATCAACTTTGAGGTGCCTGTGTATCCTCTAAGATTGATTTGAGGTCGGGTTATTATCAGTTGAAGATTAGTAGTGATGATGTCCCTAAGACAGCTTTCAGGACTCGTTATGGTCATTATGAGTTTCTGGTAATGCCATTTGGATTGACGAATGCTCTAGCTGCTTTTATGGATTTAATGAACCAAGTATTCTAGCCATATTTGGATAGATTTTTTATTGTCTTTATTGACAATATCCTGGTATACTCTAAGTCTAAATCTGAGCATGTTCGACATCTTACTTTGGTGTTGAAAATGTTGAGGGAACACCAATTGTATGCTAAGTTTAGCAAGTGCCAATTTTGGTTAGATCAAGTGGCATTTTTGGGACACGTTATATCTGCTTAAGGTATTTTGGTGGATCCTCAAAAGGTAGTAGCTGTTAAGAATTGGGAGCAATCACGAACCGTCACTGAGGTATGGAGTTTTCTTGGTTTAGTAGGGTATTACCGACGGTTTGTTAAGGATTTTTCTATGATTGCTTTACCATTGATGAGGTTAACTACGAAGGAAGTTAAATTTGAATGGGATGATAATTGTGAGCAGAGTTTCCAACAGTTGAAGTATTGTCTCACTCATGCACCTGTTTTGGCACTTCCAGACAATAGTGGTAATTTCGAAGTCTACAATGATGCTTCCTTGAATGGTCTGGGATGTGTACTGATGCAACATGATAGGGTGATTGCTTATGCTTCACGACAATTAAAGCCTCATGAGATGAATTACCCTACTCATGATTTGGAGTTAGCGGCCATTATCTTTGCCTTGAAGATGTGGAGACATTATCTTTATGGTGAGAAATGTAAGATATTTACGGATCATAAGAGTCTTCAATATCTTTTCACTCAGAGAGAACTTAATCTTCGTCAACGGAGATGGTTGGAACTGCTTAGTGATTATGATTGCACGATTGATTATCATCCTGGTCGTGCGAATGTGGTAGCTGATGCACTTAGCAGAAAATCTCAAGGTCGTAGTAATGCGTTGTACGCTAGTCATGTTCCTCTTATGGCAGATTTAAGATCAACTGGAGTGAGGTTAGAGGTAGAAGATCAGGAGGTAGCCTTACTTGCTAATTTTCAAGTTAGATCGATTTTAATTGATCGTGTACTTGAAGCCCAGATGGTTGATGAAGAGACTCAAGAAATAATTCAAGCAAGGATTTAGGGGAAAAAGAAGGACTTTAGAATTCGTGAATCGGATGACATGCTTATGCAGGAGAGTAGAATGTACGTGCCAAATAATTTGGAATTAAAGAAAGCAATTCTTGATGAAGCGCATATCTCAGCTTATGCAATGCATCGAGGAGCTACTAAAATGTATCATACCATTCGACCATTTTATTATTGGCCGGGTATGAAAAGAGAGATAGCTGAGTATGTGAGTAGGTGTGTCATTTGTCAACAAGTTAAAGCTGAAAGGAAGAAGCCATTTGGGTTGCTGCAGCCGCTTCCCGTTCCACAGTGGAAATGGGAAAACATTACGATGGATTTTGTGTACAAGCTTCCTCGTACACATAATGGTTTCGACGGCATTTGGGTGATTGTTGATCGGCTTACTAAATCAGCGCATTTTATTCCAGTAAGGGAAAAGTATTCTTTGGGCCGATTAGCTGAGTTATTCATATCAAAGATCGTGAAGTACCATGGAGTTCCTGTGAGTATTGTCTCAGATCATGACCCTAGATTTACTTCTAAATTTTGGGTGGCTTTTCAAGAAGCTTTGGGTACGAGATTACTCTATAGTATGGCATATCATCCCCAGACAGACGAATAATCAAAGAGAACCATTCAGACGTTGGAGGATATGTTGAGATCTTCGGTGTTACAGTTTGGCGATGCTTGGCACAAGCAATTGGATTTAATGGAATTTGCCTACAACAACAGCTTTCATTCTAGTATTGGCATGTCACCATTTGAAGCACTATATGGTAAATCTTGTCGAACACCCTTGTGTTGGTCAGAAGTCGAAGAAAGAGTTTTGGTGGGTCCAAAAATTGTAGATGAAACTACTCAAAATGTTCAGGTAATTAAGTTTTGGTGATCATCGAGCGAGTTGGTGAAATGGCTTACAGGCTTGAGTTACCTTTTGAATTGGCTAAAGAACATAATGCTTTTCATGTGTCTATGCTTCGTCATTACGTTGCAGATCCGTTACATGTGATACTTCCTCAACCATTGGAAATTAATCTGGATTTGACATATGACGAGGAACCGGTAACGATTCTGGATTAGAAGAAAAAATTTCTGAGGAACAAGGCGGTGAGATTAGTGAAAGTTTTGTGGAGGAATCACTCAGCGGAGAAGGCTACTTAGGAGACGGAAGACCGGATGAGAGATTTGTATCCTCGTTTGTTCTATGATTACTAGTGGGTTGTTTTGTTTTGTAATTTCGGGGACGAAATTTTCTTAAGGTGGGTAGGTTGTGACAGCCTGTCCCGAATTATTCGTACCGTAGGTGTGAAATGATGATTTTTCCACTGGTGGTTATTTGTCATTTTGGGTGATTGTTTTGTGGTTTTGTTGGTTGCATCTGGACCACACACCCTCATCCCCATCATCATCTCCCGTGTTCCACTCTGTCTCGAACTCTCTCTCTTCTTCTCCTTTCTGTACGGAAGAGACTCAAATCCCTTGCAAGCGTCACAGATCGAAGTGGAAAACAATACATTTGTGTTCGTGAGGACCATACGAGTTCAACCATACCAATTTCAAGTAAGGAATCCTTCGATTTCACGTCGAACCAGGAATCTCTAATTTTGTCACTGTTCATGCACACGTGAATTATTGACTTTCAGGGAATTTGAAGCTTATAGGAAGCTTAGTGAGGTCCTTAGGAAGCTTGGGGTGGCTCGTTGGGTGGAATTGGACGTCGAGATCATGAATCGCAAGTTTGGCTGATTTTTCTTGAATTTCTCCGACGACATCTTGTGAGCTTTGGGGCTTTAAATAGGTAAGGAAATGTTCTACAAGTTAAGAGCTTCAATTTGGTACTGGTTTCATGAAATTTGGTGAAGAAACGAGTGAGAACGAAGGGTTTAAAGTTTTTCCATGTTTCCGGCGACCGGCAATTCGCCGGAGAAGAAGACGGTATATTGCGTCAGTTTTGGACGGAATATGCTGACACCGTTAATTCGTTTTAACGGAATCTGTTAAGGTTTAACGGAATATTCCTGATGGCGTTAACTGACACCGTCAGTGTGCCTAGCACGTGGCCGCGCGTAGGGGGCGCGTAGGTCCGTGCACTCGCCGGCGCGTGGAGCCTCGGAAAATTATTTTAAAAATATGGGGTTGTTCGTGAGGTTGAGTAGATCACGTTGGTGTATTCAAACACCCCATTTGAGCATTGTATGAGAAGTTATTATGTAGTTTTGGTTATGTGCTTTAATTGACGTTTTTATAGTTGTTTCGCATATAGGTGAGACCTATCCTGAGGACGAGCGCAGTTATTCAAGGTTCAGGGGTTACGACCCTTCCACATATCAGTGAGTGGGCTTTTGGTTATACCTATATACATGTGGTTTTTCCCGGAAAATGAAATGGAATGTTATTATGTTTTTAAAAGGCCATGCATAGTGTTTGCATATTTATTTATGCATGAATTGTAACGTATATGTTTGTTTGGTGCTGCGGACGCACAGGTAAATGCCAGGTAAGTTGCAGTTATGGTTGTGTTGTAGTAGTTATGTGAGATGCATAGAGAGCTCATAACCTGCACCCCCGGTGTTAGTGCTCCCGCCCAGAGTTAGGGCATAATCCTTCATGTGATGTTCACCTCCCGCACCATACGCTCACCTTGGATCCAAGTTAGGTGCACAGTCCTGTCGTACAGACCAATTTAGGTGGTTCCGATTCGTAGGTGACCCACGATTATTCGCCCAGTCTTCACGTGATCGTAGCACTTGACCGTATTTATTTACACCCAGTCCTGTCGTACAAACCACTTTAGGTGGTTCTCACTCGTGTGCAGGTATAGTTAGTGAGTGGTGGATTTGAGCTCTAGTTTCAGCCGTACAGGTGACGTTAGGTGACTTCGGCTGACATGTTATTTATATTGATTAGCATTACCTGGGTTACCTTCATTTTATGTTGAGGCATTCGACGTGGTATATTTCTGAACATATTTTCGATATATGTGTATATTCTATTTTCTGGGAAAGTATACAGGTCTTACGACGAGGGGTTAGAACTTTTGCTAATGAAATGATTTTGAAAAGCTTTGTTTTTGCCCACTCACACTTTCTGTTTTGTGACCCTCCAGGTTCTAGTTTGGATTGCTCTTTTGGTGGCTTACGAGGAATCCACGGCATATCTGACAGATGATCACTAGTGTAGGACCACCTCTGGGTGTGTTTCGTTAGTGTTTGTTCCTCTGGACTGCAATAGGCTTTCTGTGCTTTGAATATTGTTTATCACACTTGCACTTGTACGTTAACTACATTGTTTTGTAGTTTGGTTTTTATTTATTCGTACTTTTATTATTATTTTTGCTTCCGCACTGTGCACATGGTTACGTCATTCTCACGTGATGGCCAGCATGCCTCGATTCCGATCGGGGGGTGTCATAAGTGATGTATGACAAAACCACCAATAATTCACTTGTATCAAATCATTAACAAAGTGGTGGAGGATGTTGTGCTGAAGCGTCAAATATGAAACCAATAAACTAATATAGAAATATATTACAAGACAAACAACCTAAAGTGACATAAAGGTTTGTACTGGCTCGGCGTAAGCCTACGTCTAATTTGTACTAGCTTGGCGTAAGCCCGCGTCTAATTTGGCTCGACATAAGCCTACATCTAATTTGGAGACGACCATAATATTTCACTAATAATTAAAATGAAGAATACAAATAAAGTTTTAAACTTTCCCGCATACACTCTGAAGCTCTCACTCAAACAAAAAACAAATGAAGATGGTGAAAATACATAATAAACTCCTGTCCCAAAACCCACAAAAGTAACATCAGTACCTTTGAATGAGTGATTACCAACATAGGGGGATCACTCTCATTCTTTTCTTCCAATAGAGCTGTTGGCTGCTCTCCATTTAAAAACAAAAGACATCAAGCCTTATATAAGGCTGCTGCCAATTAAACCATCAGGCATCAGCAACCCTACCCACTCTTTCACATGGACAATTGAGGCCGAATCAATTTGGGCTGTTGGGCTCACAAAATACAAAGGCCTACTACATGAGCCACAAATCCAACAGTAAATAACAAGGCCACCACCAATTCCCTTAAAACAAATCACTAACAAAGTGGTGGACAACAACTATGGTGCAAAGAATGTTAGAGTTTAAGAATGAATTGATACTCATATCTGGACTTCAACATACGAACCTTGTTCGACTTTTGGGGTTTGGACCTGTTTATAAGGTAAGGTTTCAAAGTTAGTAACATACTACTTGATGAAAATAAAACCCCCAAAATTTCTCACTTTGGTATGGCAAGGATTTTCATGCATCACAAATAAGATTGTTGGGACATAATAAGTTACAAATAAGAAGTGCATTCTTATCACATCATTCACTTTTGGTTACTAATCATGCATTTATGTAGGTATAAGCTAAATCGTGTCTTCAGTGGTTAGCTGTCTCCTGAGTATGCCATGGGGGGAAACTTTGGTATGGCAAGGATTTTCATGCATCACAAATAAGATTGTTGGGACATAATAAGTTACAAATAAGAAGTGCATTCTTATCACATCATTCACTTTTGGTTACTAATCATGCATTTATGTAGGTATAAGCTAAATCGTGTCTTCAGTGGTTAGCTGTCTCCTGAGTATGCCATGGGGGGAAACTTTTCTACAAAATCTGACATTATAGCTTTGGAGTATTAACGCTTGAGACTATTTGGAAGGAAAAATAATAGCTTCTACAATGATCGCGTGCTCAATATAGTAAGATAGGCATGTCAAATAAAATCTTTCTATGATTAAAATGTTTCCTCTTTGAGGTGAGACTTAGAGAGTCTGATATCCTAAATGAATGTAAGGTTATTTCAGGCTTGGGGTTATGCAAAGAAGGTGCACGGCGAAAATTAATGGATCCAATGCTAGGCGATTCATGTAGGAAGATCAGTTGATAAGATGCATCAATGTTGGTCTGCTATGCATGGAAGAAGATGCAGCTGATCAGCTCACCATGTCCGATGTCATATGTATGTTGACAAATGAAAGCACGCCGTTACCTGTACCAACAAGGCCAGCATTTTTTACAGGAAGAAAAGAGGTTGAATCGAATATCAGAATTTCGGCAATTATCAGCATTTTCTTGGAGGTTTATGTGAATGGATTGGTCATCGTAACTTTTTTTTTATTGTAGAATTATCAGTAATTATTATTGGTGTAGAGTTTGCATATCAGCGGGGCTGACATTCTCTTTGGTTGGAAACTGATAGTTCTAGTGTTATTTCTGCTCTTCAACCGTTTGATTTTGATCATCCTTGGCCTCTTCGTACACAATGGTCTATTTGTTTAGATCGCATTCGGGAAATAACTTTCTATGCATCTCACATATATTGTGTAGAAAATCTTGTTGCAGACAATTTTGCTAATTTGAGCTTGTCTTCCCCATCTTTAATATGACATGATTTTCCCCTGCTAGCGGCTTATGCTACTATATTTTCAAACTATGTTGGCTTGCCTAACTACCGCTTCATAAATTAATGTGCATCTCAGCATCCAAGTTTGTTTCCCTTGTTTTTTTTCTGAACTTTATGGTGTTGTTCGACTTGTTTTGCAGGTTTAGACCTTTAGGTTTGGTTTTAGAAGAATTAGGTTTCATGTCCTCCATTTTTCTTTGTATCATTCTTGTTTATTTTTTCTAGAAGAGAAGGGAAAGGTTTATGTCCTCCTTTTTCGTATATTTTTTTTTGTTGTCTCTGTTTTATGAGAGGTAAAGTTGATGTCCCCCCACTAGGTGTAATTTATTTTCTAGTTATCAATAAAATCTCTCTTACCATCAAGGTTTCTCAAAAAAAAAAAAAAAAACGAATATAATAAGTGGAAACGAATTAGAAGTTTTGTCAAGAGAAATGGCATGTTTGACTCTGATGTAGTAGGAAGATGAAGGTACAATACTTGTGGAGAATGAGTCTTATATTGATGGGAGGATGAACTTTGCATGAGTTTATAAGAGCTAGGGCTACTCTTCATATTGCCAATTGGTTTTTTGGTGGAACCCCAACTTTCTTTAGTACTAACATGCCTGGTGTTCCTCAGTATACTTGCTTCCATAGGTGTACTACATGATCTGGAATACGTTTTGATTGAAGACCTTGTGCCTGAGGAAGAAGGCGGCTAACTCACTAAGCTGTTTCCTCAGAGGCACATCCACAGTAATTATATGAACTGGAACTGCTACCGCTGCTGCATAACTTGATCAGGTAGATTCTAACACATGAAAGTATCGTTCGTCTTGCTTCATCCATTTGCTCTTATATATAACTGAACGTTTTACAGCAGAGAACAGAGAGCACATAATGCCAACAGCTATTATAGTTGATATTTCCACAGGTACATTAGTTTGTGAGGAAAAAGTAATTTTCCAACTAGAGTACTTCCATCATACATATAAAAGCAAGCAAAAATTCAGGCAAACCGTAAACATAGTAGGATGTAAATTCATCGCGGCACAGCAGTGGAATTGGATATCTCATTTGATGAAAAAATTCCTGATTTTTCTCCACTCGGACCATCTTCAACCACATTTCTTCCTGCAAAAAATGCTGCCTTTGCAGGCAATGGCAACGGTGTGCTTTGATTTGTCAACATGGATACGACATCTGGCATGGTAGGCCGATCAGCTGCATTTTCTTCCACGCATAGTAGACCAACATGAACGCATCTTAACAATTGATCTTTGATACATGAATCACCTAATGCTGGATCCATTAATTCTAGAACTGTGCCTTCCTTCCATAATTCCCATGCCTGAAACATGCAGGATCGCATTTAATTAGAATCACACACCTAAGACCACGAACAAAATTTTTTCTTCACAATTAAGATTGGAATGACATACGTATCCTACTATATTAAGCAGGCGATCAGCATTGTAGAAGCTATTGTTTCTCCTGCCGCTTACAATTTCAAGCATTAACACTCCAAAACTATAAACGTCAGATTTTATGGAAAAGAGGCCCTCCATGGCGTACTCAGGAGACATGTAACCACTGTTACCAAATAGAAAAACACACTTGTTTTAGTACTTCTGCATAGATAAATAATCCATGTTATATAATATAGCAAACTGAAAGAGATGAAGGACCAATTTATTGTTTACTTACTATGTTCCGACAACCCTATTAGTATTTGCTTCTAGTTCATTATGCTTGAAAATCCTTGCCATACCAAAATCAGATATTTTGGGGTTCATATTTTCGTCAAGTAGTATGTTACTTGCTTTTAAATCTCTATGGATTACTGTCACTCTTGAGTACTTGTGCAAGTAAAGCAATCCTTGAGCAATTCCTTCAATTATACTGAAACGCTTCTTCCAATCAAGTAGCGTGACCCTTGTTGAATCTGCTGTATATAGAAGAATTAGTAGATTGATAATTAGCTGTGTATTTTTGACATATCACACAAATCCGAAACAAAAATAAATCAAGCAGTAGGATTAAAGCGAGTGTTACCAACCGAATAAAAAGTAGTCCAAACTTTTGTTTGGCATATACTCGTATATAAGCATCCTCTCTTCACCATGAATGCAAAATCCAAAAAGTTTGACAAGGTTTTTATGTTGGAGTTCATATATGAGTATCAATTCATTCTTAAACTCCAGCGTTCCTTGCCCCGAACACTTTGAAAGCCTCTTAACAGCTACTTCTTGTCCCGTCACCAATTTTCCCTGAATTAATGATGCACAATAACTCACCTGATCAGCTTTAAGTTTTTGCATCAGTGGACGAAATAACACTCTATGATTTAAAACCTTACCTTATAAACCGGACCAAATCCCCCTTGTCCAAGCTTGTTTTCTTGTGAGAAATTACATGTGGCAGCCATTACAGAAGCATAACTAAAGACACTTAAATCATGTCTCATATTTCCATCATTGTGACGTGCATTGGCATCAGTAGGTCGATCAGATTTCATGAAGTCTAGCAATTCTTCCTCAATGATATTTGTCTCTTTCTCACCTATGTAAATTAAGGTACAAAATGAATTTTACATTCATGACAAAAAATTTCATTGACGTGAACAACTTTGTGTACCTGAAAGTGCAAATTTTCTTCTTCGTAGTACATACCAGGCGATGCAGGGGACCATTAGTAGTAGAGTAGCAACTGTGATACCAGTGCCAATAAATATCCACTTTTTTGTATCTGCATTGATTTAGTAAATGTACTTCCATTTAATTTCATATATACTAGTGTGTGTTTGTGTGTGTGTGTGTGAGTAAGGAAGGTATGATATAGAAACATATAGAAATTTACCATTACTGCGAGGTGACTTTGTTTTCAACATATAGAAATTTTGTGTACTATCACCAGTGAAGTCTTGTATGAACTCCCAGTTTATTCCGGTATAATATTGACATCCAGACTGATCATCTGCATTTAGAAAGTTGTATCCAAGGCACTCGCAATTTTTCCAACAAGAATCTTTACAATCACTAATGCTTAGACTTTCATTAGAATCACTAGGGAAGGTTGAATTTGTGGTGGTTTGTCTAAAGAAACCACTTTTTAGCTCGAATATGTCACCAATATGTCTGCAAGTTGGCTTCTCTGCCCATCTCTGGCACCGTCCATCTGTGTTATAGCCATAACAGTTATCTGCTCTTGCAATATCAACTCCTCCAAAGTCAAATAGCCGTCCATATGAGGTTAACACCCATTCTGATGCAGAAGTCTGGTTTAGAGAGTAGTAAGAGAAGTAGTCTTCGTTTTTGTTCGAAACAATGCTAAAATTATACCTCCTCCTCAGCAGCTTAAATCTCTTACTTGTAGAGGCTCCACTAGTCCAGTAAACCACTCCGTGTCGCTTAATCTGCAATTCTTGCGTTTTGTAGTCCCATTCAAGGGTGAAAGGCCCCGGGTCTGGGTTGGACTGACTTGACCATGAAGCAAGTGACAAAATGTGCCCGTTTCTATGGTTAACACCTAATTTCATGCCCGAATAAAGGGTGTCTGTTGGATGATCAAAACTTTGCCACAAAATCTGGCTCCTCGATCCATCCAGAGAGTTCACTTCTTGTAGGATAAAATTGCCAGAATCCAGTAAAGTAGCCACCACAGTACTTGTGTTAGTATTTGCAGTTTCTCTACTGGCAGAGTAAAGCACCAACCGCGTCCCGCCTTGGTCCAAAATTTTCAACGTTTTGTTCTTGTCCAAGGTAAGAACTCCTAGAGGGTATAAAATAGGTTTGTCTCCGCTGGCAATCCATCCTCTGTTATTACTGACACTGCTCCATATG
Organism: Pyrus communis; assembly: GCF_963583255.1. NCBI lineage: Eukaryota > Viridiplantae > Streptophyta > Magnoliopsida > Rosales > Rosaceae > Pyrus > Pyrus communis. The sequence goes on along the minus strand of NC_084805.1, from coordinate 22,170,183 downwards.
CACAACTGACTGGAATTCGAGTTGTAAAATGTATAGAAACCCAAGCAGAAGGTCCCCTTTGCAGAACATAAAGAAGTTGTGGAGTTGAGAGACTCACCCGGTTTGAGTGTGTCACCTGGTTTGATTGTGTCCCTTGCACTTGCAGCAGTATAATAATAAGTCCAGATTAAGCTTGAAAATATGAGCAAGCAAGTTATACAGCTAGCCATGAATGACTACATAAAAGTATTATCTGCCTAACCTTTCTTCTTTGTTGGTTGCAGCTGAGTGATAAATCTAAAGCAAATTATTTTGTGTCAAGTGAATTGAACTTTAAAGTTCAATTGCCCGACAAAACTTTTAAAATGATAACCGATCAACACCCTAAATGGCAAATTGTACTATGCGGACCAAATATGCAGACGGTTTTAAGCCCTTGGATTTGATCTTGACGGTTCACAACAAATGTGCCCAAACTGATCTCACGGTGGAACGGGGTCATTTATGACCCGTCTTCCTTCTTAATTTCCTTCCTCCTTTTTCCCTCTTGTATTTCATGCTCACGTTTCACTCTCAAGAAATTTTTAATTATGACGGAAATACAAGTTATCACGTTTTTTAATATAAGTAATGGAGAATTTTATTTTTGAAGTTTTTAACTTTTTAGCACACATATCCCACCATTTAAATAATGACATATGATGTATCATCTAATATACTGATCACACTGAAAAATCTCTCTTCACTCTCTCGTCTTTCTATCTCAACTTTCTGCTCTACATCTCACCCTCTCAACTGGAAATGTAAGGCAAATTTTTTTGTGTGAAGTGATTTAGACTTCATAGTTCATGTGGCCGACAAAACTTATAAAATGATAACCAATCAACAAATAGACGTAGAACAAGACGGAAGGCCCATTTGTACCATTGAAACATAAATGCTAACAACTTTGGAAAAGGTTTCATAAGATTGGAGCTACACATGTTTCATGCACGTATATGAAAGAGTTATCTGCCCAATCATTTCCTTTTTTCAACTTCCATGGCTTTTATCTTTCGAATGTGCAACTGTTTTGTTTGATTTTCACAATGAAAAATTTCTCGTCTTGTACGTTTTTAATCATCCCATTCCAAGCTGAGCTGGTTCAGCAGTAACTCTTCAATGTATCAAGAGTGTTTGTTTGGAAAAAGATGCACAAAGTGTGAGGCCACTAAGGGAGTTGGTTATATCAAACTTATGCATACCAGTTTTGATGCGACTCTAAGGTATTGGATTTCTATTATGACTAATTAGGTCCATTACATGTATTTCCATTAGGCCTATTACACTTCAAATCCTATTATCTTTATATGTATTTAAACCCTTTTATGATGTAAAGAAGGTATGAATGAAGAATATCGTTATTTACTTTTCTTAATTTCTCTACATTTTCCCTTTCTTTCTCTTTCTCCGAAATAGGTAAATGGAATTCTGGTGGGAGCTGTAAGGGAGCAACTCAACCGCTCCAAACTTTGAGCTCTTCTTACTCCAAGAAGACCAGAATTGCAGAAGAGGTCATAAAGCATATGAAAAATCCTGTGAAATTCTTGAACATAATCGACTTGTCCGAATATCAGCGGCCATCCACCCATATATAGGAAGAAAATCAAGAAAGTCGGAGATTCAAGATTGCAGTCACTCGTATCTTTCTCCATTTGCTGCAGTAACTGAAACTAAACCGGTTTCTGTTTCATTTAACTTGTATATAGTTCCTGCAATTATTCAGCAATTTGTCCACTGTGCTGACTGACTAGCTAGCTTGTAATTTTGAACTCTATCTCGTGCCCAAATGTGTCCATCAATTATTCAAAATTTTGGACTCTATCTCGTGCCCAAATGTGTCCATCAATTATTCATCAATTATTCAAAATTTTGGACTCTATCTCGTGCCCAAAATTTTGGACTCTATCTCGTGCCCAAATGTGTCCATCAATTATTCATCAATTATTCATAATTTTGGACTCTATCTCGTGCCCAAATGTGTCCATACATTTGCTCTTTTGGTTGATTGAATGAGGAGGAACCAAGATAAATAGTAGATGGATAATATTGTCTCACAATCGACAATATTATTCCCAATCGACAACTCACATATCAAAGCCTACCAGATAATTTTTTTTTTCCTGATTTATTTGTGTTTTTATAAAGCTGGGCATTGATCAATCTCAGACAAACACTTGCGAAATCTCACTGACCTCCTTCCAATTGATTTTTTTCCTCATTGAAAAAAACTACATAGTTATAAAGAGGCCGCAATGAGAATGTTTTCCATTACATTACCAACTACATCTTTATGCTTTATTAGGTTTAATTTTGAAGGCATTTAAATCTATTTTAGTGAATTTTCTGTTATTTTTGAAAGATTTTATAAAAAATGATATTTATGAAATTGAGTGTTAATTTTTTACTATTATCTATCAAAACTCGCAGGCCAATGCCAATCCTAGTTTTTTCTCCGGGTAATGGAGATTAAATATTTAAACTAAAATTTGTAAACCAAATTATGTAAATGTTGATGATTAGATTATTAATTTAAATATTAATTAACGTGCTTATTTCTTATTAATTCACAGTTTTCAGTTTACGAATTTAATTTAAAATTTTGTTCCCTGTAACCTTATCATTTATTTCCTCTTTCTCTTGATAAGGGGCTCTGTGCAAGTGACCTGTCTCTCTCCCCCCCTTTTTCTCTTTTGGTTGTCCTCTTCCTCCCCTCTCTTCTCTTTCCCCCTTTTTTTTCCGATTTCTTTCGTCCTCCTTTTATAGAGGGTCCTAATGCCATCTCTCTCTCTCTTTTTAATGTAGACTTTACTCAAAAAAGAATATTATTGATGAGAATTTTCGTTCTTTTTTTTTTAAGTAAATAAGTGGAAAAGAAAAAGAAATGAAAAAAAAAAAAATGACGTGCTACTGATAAGAATAGAATAATAATTTTAACAAAATTAAATTAGAGAAATTTTATTTAAATCAATTTAACCTATTTATACACCCAAATTTAACTAAACTAAACTATTATTGAATTTTAACTAAACTATTAATATCTCTTTAAACCCAAATTTAATACCTAATATACCTCTATAAACCCAATTCGTAGATTTATTTGTACACCCATTGAATTTTTAAGTCAGAAGCTGCCGCTTCAACAGATGTAAGATTGAAATCGAAGAAGAAGACTAAGAAGATGGAGAGAAAATGGGGTTTTGGGTGTGAGTTTTGGAGATTGATTTTGGGTTTAAGCTTGGTTTATGTGGCGATGTGCGGGTTTTATATGATGGTTTCAGGTGCATTGAAACCAATTCTGTCGCCGGAGATGGTGAGAAATGTTAGTGAAAAATCTTGGGTTGTGGATGATATGAATGGCAGGCTGAGGTTCTTGCAGAAAGAGATGCAGGGTCTTGTTCCTGGTAGCAGTAGGGGAGCCAAGGTGAGGGCAATGGGATTCCTTGACTCCAATAACCTTGTGCCGACAGCCCCAAACAAGAAGAAGAAGAATGAGCTTGGTAAGTTGTGCGATGCCCGTAAGGTGTTTGAGGAAATGTCTGAACCACGTGTGGTTGCGTGGAATGCGATGATTGATGGGTTTAGGAAGAATGGGGATATGGGTTCTGCTGTTTTTGCTATTTGAAAGCATGCCGGAAAGGGACGTGGTTTCATGGACAAGCATTATAAGCGGGTTTGGGAGAAATGGGTGTGGTTGTTGTGCTGGAATCGAAATGGGGGTTTGAATCCTTCACTCAAAGTGCAAATTTGATCAAGGGAATGAGAGGGGTGGCATTGTGCTTGCTGATGTTTTTCGGGTTTTTCGTGGGCGTTTTGGGGTTCTGCAGTTGGGTTTCGACATTGGATTTGAAGGGGGATACTGATGGGTGGAAGAGCTGGGTGTTTGTGGTGCAATTATGGTGATTACGACTTCTCTCGTGCTGCTGATGCTCTACAATGCCGCTGAGAATACGGTGTTGTATATGTATTGCCGGGCTGTGAATGGTGAGCTTGCCATGGAAATTGCAGAGGAGTTTGCTAGGGAGTATGTGAGCTTGCCCTTCGACAACGAAAAAGTCCCTCATGTTGTTTCGGTTGCACATGCTTGACGAGGAGCTTGAGGTCAGTCAGTCACCTTTGTGATGGCTAGTTCATCATTGTCGAACTTTATTTGTAAATAGACTTGTAAATACAAATGATGTTGCTTTATTTTTGTGTTTTGATGACTCTGGCCGCAATTAAGCTCTCATTAGATCAGACAATACAAAAGTATATGCATCTCAGTTAAAAGTTCGAAACCAAACTCTTGAGAAAAATTTCTATACATGGCATGCCATCATTGCCATGCCTGGTTCCTTGCTGGTCTCACAAATGAAAGACTTAAAATTAAAATCACAGTTGATGACAATCAGAGCTTTCTTGTGTTAGCCGGGCTGGAGGAAGATGATTGAATTGAACGAATTTAGCGTTCACGTTTTAGTAAGTAGAATGAGATTTAATCTCAAACGGAGAATAAAGTTTACCAATAGTCTTTACAAGAAGAAAAACCATGTTTTAATCATCTTCTAAACTCTAAAAAATTGAAATCGAACGAACAAAAAATTCATAAATTGAGTCATACCTTGGTTGGAGGATTCAAAACTTCAAAATCATCATCCATCAATAGAAAATTTTATTTTTCTCTATGAGAGCTATTAGGGTTTTAGTCAGAATGAATGTAGGATAAACAAAGAATGATTGTAGGGTTTAATTATAGTGTTTGGGTTTATTGATAAATTTGAGTTTTATTATTAATTTCATTTTGTACTTAATAGTAATTATGCAATAGGGTAAAATAGACAATTAACATTCAAAATTTTAAGTTGGATGTAAAAAGAGGTTGCATGAGTTTAAATAAAATTTCCCATTAAATTATTAGAGAAAAGTAAAAACATACTCAATTATCTTTTATATATAAAGCCGAAGGCCGATTTTGGTGTCACCGGCTTCGATAAAACTAATTGAACGAAAATACCCCTCGGCCAAAAAAAGTTAAAAGCATGAAAAATGAATGCATAAAATAATACAAAGGTAATTTTGTAAATTTTTTTTTAAATAATTTTATCATAAAAAATTATGATAAAATGTGTCCAAAAAAAGCTAGCTTGTAATTTTGAACTCTATCTCGTGCCCAAATGTGTCCATCAATTATTCAAAATGTAGGACCCTATCTCGTGCCCAAATGTGTCCATCAATTATTCATAATTTTGGACTCTATCTCGTGCCAAATGTGTCCATACATTTTCTCTTTTGGTTGATTGAATGAGGAGGAACCAAAGTAAATAGTAGATGGATAATATTGTCTCACAATCGACAATATTATTTTTAATCAGCAACTCACACATCAAAGCCTACCAGATAATTTTTTTTCCTGATTTATTTGTGTTTTTATAAAGCTGGGCATTGATCAATCTCAGACAAACACTGGCGAGATCTCACTGACCTCCTTCCAATTGATTTTTTTCCTCATTGAAAAAACTACACAGTTATAAAGAGGCCGCAATGAGAATGTTTTCCATTACATTACGAACTACATCTTTATGTTTTATTAGGTTTAATTTTGAAGGCATTTAAATCTATTTTAGTGAATTTTCGGTTATTTTTTAAAGATTTTATAAAAAATAACATTTATGGAATTGAGTGTTAATTTTTTACTATTGTCGATCAAAACTCACAGGCCAATGCCAATCCTAGTTTTTTCTCTGGGTAATGCTAGTGAGATTAAATATTTAAACTAAAATTTGTAAACCAAATGATGTAAATGTTGATGATTAGATTACTAATTTAAATGTTGATTAACGTGCTTATTTCTTATTGGTTCCCACTTTTCAATTTACGAATTTAATTTAAAATTTTATTCTTTGTAACCTTATCATTTATCTCCTCTTTCTCTTGATAAGGGGCTCTGTGCAAGTGACCTGTTTCTCTCCCCCCTTTTTCTCTTTTGGTTGTCCTCCTCTCCTCTTTTCTCTTTCCCCCTTTTTTTTTCTGTTTTCTTTCGTCCTCCTTTTATACAGGGTCCTAATGCCATCTCTCTCTCTCTCTCTCTCTCTCTCTCTCTCTCTCTCTCTCTCTCTCTCTCTCTCTCTCTCTCTCTTTTTTAAATGTAGACTTTTCTCTAAAAAGGATGTCATTGACGATTGAGGGTTCTAAGGCCATCTCTCTCTCTCTCTTTAATTTAGACTTTGCTCAAAAAAGAATATTATTTGATGAGAATTTTCATTCTTTTTTGTTTATTAAGTAAATAAGTGAAAAAGAAAAAGAAATGAAAAAAAAAGAAAAGAAAACGACGTGCTACTGATAAGAATAGAAAAATATTTTTGACAAAATTAAATTATTAGGAAAAAGTAAAAACAAACTCAATTATCTTTTATATATAAAGCAGGAGGCCGATTTTGAGGCTTCGATAAAACTAATTGAACGAACATACCCCTCGACCAAAAAAAGTTAAAGGCAGGAAAAATGAATCATAAAATAATACAAGGGTAATTTTGTAAATTTATTTTTAAATAATTTTATCATAAAAAATGCCTAAGCTTTTATAGTCGGTTTGCTTTCCTCATTTCTGCTTTCCTCTTTTGCTCCCGGTGTGCAAATCAGCACTCTCTTCCATCTGATATGAACCCACACGTCAAAATCTGATATGAACCCACACCTCAAAATCAACTGTGCTCAAAGATTGGAGCCTAGAACAGTGACGGTTTTTTGGCGGAGGTTTTACTGATTACGCCCAATCCCGCCGGAATTTGGTCTCAGCCCAAGAGAGAAAGTTGATCCTCTCTTTACGATCTTTCTACCTATACTTGAGTTCGTTGAGTGAATTGAAAGTTTTATTTTTTATTTTTTTATTGGGTTATTATACAAAATGGTCTTTAGATATAAATGGTCCCTGAGATTGTCATCCATGATTTTGGTCATTCCGTTAAATATATGACAAGGTTCATTCATTCTTTTAAGGTTCATCCAAGTTTTATTTTCACAAGAAATGTTGTGTACAAAGATATTTTGCTTCCATCAAATATATGACAAGGTTCATTCATTCTTTTAATGTTTAATTCACTTTTCAAATCTACGTAGATAAATACATTTAAATTGTATAAGTCGCGCGTAGAACACCGTAGTTATAAAAGAGCCTTCAGCGAGCACGTGTAAGAAGGCTAGTTCTAATAATATGGATGCCCACATATTGAAAGGTGAAGAAGAAACAAGTGGTGTATGACAAAACCACCAATAATTCACTTGTATCAAATCATTAACAAAGTGGTGGAGGATGTTGTGCTAAGTGTCAAATATGAAACCAATAAACTAATATAGAAATATATTACAAGACAAACAACCTAAAGTGACATAAGGGTTTGTACTGGCTCGGTGTAAGGCTACGTCTAATTTGTATTAGCTCGGCGTAAGCCTACGTCTAATTTGGCCTGGTGTAAGCCTACATCTAATTTGGAAACGACCATAATATTTCACTAATAATCAAAATGAAGATTACAAATAAAGTTTTAAACTCTCCCATATACACTCCGAAGCTCTCACTCAAACAAAAAAAAAATGGAGATGATGAAAATACATAATAGACTCCTGTCCCAAAACCCACAAAAGTAACATCAGTACCTTTGAATGAGTGATTACCAACATAGGGGGATCGCTCTCATTCTTTTCTTCCAATAGAGCTGTTGGCTGCTCTCCATTTAAAACAAAAGGCATCAAGCCTTATATAAGGCTGCTGCCAATTAAACCATCAGGCATCAGCAACCCTACCCACTCTTTCACATGGACAGTTGAGGCCGAAACAATTTGGGCTGTTGGGCTCACAAAATATAAGGGCCTATTACATGAGTCACAAATCCAACAGTAAATGACAAAGTCACCACCAATTCCTTTAAAACAAATCACTAACAAAGTCGTGGACAACAAAGATGTTCGGTGCACGGAACATTGGAGTTTAAGAATGAATTGATACTCATATATGAACTTCAACATACGAACCTTGTTCAACTTTTGGGGTTTGGACCTGTTTATAAGGTAAGGTTTCAAAGCTAGTAACATACTACTTGATGAAAATAAAACCCCCAAAATTTCTCACTTTGGTATGGCAAGGATTTTCATGCATCACAATTAGGATTGTTGGGACATAATAAGTTACAAATAAGAAGTGCATTCTTATCACATCATTCACTTTTGGTTACTAGTTATGCATTTATGTATGTATAAGCTAAATCGTGCCTTCAGTGGTTACTTGTCTTCTGAGTATGCCATGAGAGGAAACTTTTCTACAAAATCTGACGTTATAGCTTTGGAGTATTAACGCTTGAGATTATTTGGAAGGAAAAATAATAGCTTCTACAATGATTGCGTGCTCAATATAGTAAGATAGGTATTTCAAATAAAATCTTTCTATGATTAAAATGTTTCCTCTTTGAGGTGAGACTTAGAGAGTCTGATATCCTAAATGAATGTAAGGTTATTTCAGGCTTGGGGTTATGGAAAGAAGGTGCACGGCTGAAATTAATGGATCCAATGCTAGGCGATTCATGTAAGAAGATCAGTTGATAAGATGCATCAATGTTGGTCTGCTATGCATGGAAGAAGATGCAGCTGATCAGCTCACCATGTCCGATGTCATATGTATGTTGACAAATGAAAGCACGCCGTTACCTGTACCAACAAGGCCAGCATTTTTTACAGGAAGAAAAGAGGTTGAATCGAATATCAGAATTTCGGCAATTATCAGCATTTTCTTGGAGGTTTATGTGAATGGATTGGTCATCGTAACTTTTTTTCTTATCTTTCGAATTCCTGACACAATACGCTTTCTTCTTTTCCTTCTCTATTTTCCATTTTCTACTTTTCTTTTGCAGGGTTTGCAATCTCCACTTTTTTTCTTATCTTTCGAATTCCTGACACAAAAGACTTTGCAATCTCCATTTTCTACTTTTCTTTTGCAGGGTTTGCAATCTCGCCGTGATGGATGCCGTGACTTAGGAGAGGAAAGCGATGCATTGCAGTCGGGGGAAGGATTTGGGGTTGCTTCTTTAGAGTCTCCACCTTCATTTTTTTTTGCTTTGCGGAATGGGAGAGGTTTTTTTTTTTTCCTACAAAGCGAGAGAAACCAAACAAAGAAAGATTTAAAATGATGGATTTGTACCTTTAAATGCTTTGTTGCTTTCCTTTGCCGTGTATCCTCTTCTCTGTTTGCTTTTGTCTCCCTGAATTTCTGCAGCAGTTCACCTCTTTGATTTCTTTCTTAATTTCTGCAGAGTCTCTTCTCTTTTTTTGTCCGTCCTTTGTATGCTTTTTGGCCTCCGTCTCACCTGTGTTTTACGTCCTATTTATAGACTTTGAAGAACTTTGAGTCTGACAGGCAACGTGGGGTGAAAAGTATGGTGAAAGTGGGTAGTTTTCACTAACTTCTTTTGCACGTCTAGGGAAATGATGGAACTGTTTCCCATTATAAAATTAAAGTTTATTTTTATTTTACAATGGAAGGTGTAGATTTCTTAAAATAATCTGTACCTTTGATTTGTTTGCCACTCACATTCCCACTTTCCTTGATTTAAGGAACGGCTTCTTTTTCCTTTTTTTTTTTTTTTTTTTGACCTCAACATAGAGGTAAAGTTTATGTCCTCATTAGGTGTAATTTATTTTCTAGTTATCAATAAAATCTCTCGCAGCGTCAAGATTTTTTTTAAAAATAAAAATAAAAATCGAATATAATAAGTGGAAACGAATAAGAAGTTTTATCAAGAGAAATGGCATGTTTGACTCCGACACAGTAGGAAGATGAAGGTACAGTACTTGTGGAGAATGAGTCCCTTTGCATGAGTTTATAAGAGTAGGGCTACTCTTCATATTGTCAATTGATTTTATAGTGGAATCCAACTTTCTTCAGTACTAACATGCCTGGTGTTCCTCAGTATACTTGCTTCCATAGGCGTACTACATGATCTAGAAAATACGCTTTGATTTAAGACCTTATGCCTGAGGAAGAAGGTGGCTAACTCACTAAGCTGTTTCCTCAGAGGCACATCAACAGTAATTATATGAACTGGAACTGCTACCGCTGCTGCATAACTTGATCAGGTAGATTCTAACACATGAAAGTATCGTTCGTCTTGCTTCATCCATTTGCTCTTATATATAACTGAACGTTTTACAGCAGAGAACAGAGAGCACATAATGCCAACAGCTATTATAGTTGATATTTCCACAGGTACATTAGTTTGTGAGGAAAAAGAAATTTTCCAAGTAGAGTACTTCCATCATACATATAAAAGCAAGCAAAAATTCAGCAAACCGTAAACATAGTAGGATGTAAATTCATCGCGGCACAGCAGTGGAATTCGATATCTCATTTGATGAAAAAAATTCTGATTTTTTTCCACTCAAACCATCTTCAACCACATTTCTTCCTGTAAAAAATGCTGCCTTTGCAGGCAATGGCAACGGTGTGCTTTGATTTGTCAACATAGATACGACATCTGACATGGTAGGCCGATCAGCTGCATTTTCTTCCACGCATAGTAGACCAACATGAACGCATCTTAACAATTGATCTTTGATACATGAATCACCTAATGCTGGATCCATTAATTCTAGAACTGTGCCTTCCTTCCATAATTCCCATGCCTGAAAAATGCAGGATTGTATTTAATTAGAATCACAAACCTAAAACCACGAACAAAAACTTTCGTCACAATTAAGATTGGAATGACATACATATCCTACTATATTAAGCAGGCGATCAGCATTGTAGAAGCTATTGTTTCTCCTGCCGCTTACAATTTCAAGCATTAACACTCCAAAACTATAAACATCAGATTTTATGGAAAAGAGGCCCTCCATGGCGTACTCAGGAGAAATGTAACCACTGTTACCAAATAGGAAAAGACACGTGTTTTAGTACTTCTGCATACATAAATAATCCATGTTATATAATATAGCAAACTGAAGGAGATGAAAGACCAATTTATTGTTTACTTACTATGTTCCGACAACCCTATTAGTATTTGCTTCTAGTTCATTATGCTTGAAAATCCTTGCCATACCAAAATCAGATATTTTGGGGTTCATATTTTCGTCAAGTAGTATGTTACTTGCTTTTAAATCTCTATGGATTACTGTCACTCTTGAGTATTTGTGCAAGTAAAGCAATCCTTGAGCAATTCCTTCAATTATACTGAAACGCTTCTTCCAATCAAGTAGCGTGACCCTTGTTGAATCTGCTGTATATAGAAGAATTAGTAGATTGATAATTAGCTGTGTATTTTTGACATATCACACAAATCCGAAACAAAAATAAATCAAGCAGTAGGATTAAAGCGAGTGTTACCAACCGAATAAAAAGTAGTCCAAACTTTTGTTTGGCATATACTCGTATATAAGCATCCTCTCTTCACCATGAATGCAAAATCCAAAAAGTTTGACAAGGTTTTTATGTTGGAGTTCATATATGAGTATCAATTCATTCTTAAACTCCAGCGATCCTTGCCCTGAACACTTTGAAAGCCTCTTAACAGCTACTTCTTGTCCCGTCACCAATTTTCCCTGAATTAATGATGCACAATAACTCACCTGATCAGCTTTAAGTTTTTGCATCAGTGGACGAAATAACACTCTATGATTTAAAACCTTACCTTATAAACCGGACCAAATCCCCCTTGTCCAAGCTTGTTTTCTTGTGAGAAATTACATGTGGCAGCCATGACAGAAGCATAACTAAAGACACTTAAATCATGTCTCATATTTCCATCATTTTGACGTGCATTGGCATCAGTAGGTCGATCAGATTTCATGAAGTCTAGCAATTCTTCCTCAATGATATTTGTCTCTTTCTCACCTATGTAAATTAAGGTACAAAATGAATTTTACATTCATGACAAAAAAATTCATTGACGTGAACAACTTTGTGTACCTGAAAGTGCAAATTTTCTTCTTCGTAGTACATACCAGGCGATGCAGGGGACCATTAGTAGTAGAGTAGCAACTGTGATACCAGTGCCAATAAATATCCGCTTTTTTGTATCTGCATTGATTTAGTAAATGTACTTCCATTTAATTTCATATATACTAGTGTGTGTTTGTGTGTGTGTGAGGAAGGTATGACACATAGAAATTTACCATTACTGCGAGGTGACTTTGTTTTCAACATATAAAAACCCACTGTAGTATCACCACTGAAGTCTTGAACGAACTCCCAGTTTATTCCAGTATAATATTGACATCCAGACTGATCATGTTCAACTAGAAAGTTGAATCCAAGGCACTCGCAATTTTTCCAACAAGAATCTTTACAATCACTAATACTTAGATTTGTATTAGAGTCAATCGGGAAGGTTGAATTTGAGGTGGTTTTTCTAAAGAAACCACTTTTTAGCTCGAATATGTCACCAACATGTCTGCAAGTTGGCTTCTCCGCCCATCTCTGGCACCCTCCATCTGTGTTATAGCGATAACAGTTATCTGTTCTTGCAATATCAACTCCATCAAAATCGTATAGTAGTCCAGTTGAGGTTAACAGCCATTCTGATGTAGAAGTCTGGTTTAGAGAGTGGTAAGTGAAGTAGTCTTCATTTTCGTTCGAAACAATGCTAAAATTATACCTCTTCATCAGCAGCTTATATCTCTTACTTGTAGGGGCTCCACTAGTCCAGTAAACCACCCCACGGTGCTTAATATGCAATTCTCGCATTTTGTAGTCCCATTCAAGGGTGAAAGGCCCCGGCTTTGGATTGTACTCACTTGACCATGAAGTAAGTGACAAAATATGCCCGTTTCTATGGTTAACCCCTAATACCATGCCTGGATAAAGAGCGTCTGTTGGATGATCAAAACTTTGCCACAAAACCCTATTTTTCGATCCATCCAGAGAGTTCACTTCTTGTAGGATAAAATTGCCAGAATCCAGTAGAGTAGCCACCACAGTACTAGTGTTAGTGTTTGCAGTTTCTATACTGGCAGAGTAAAGCTCCAACCGTGTCCTGCCTTGGTCCATAATTTTCAATGTTTTGTCCTTGTCCAAGGTAAGAACTCCTGTTGGGTATAAAACAGGTTTGTCTCGGCTAGCAATCCATCCTTGGTTATTAGCATCACGTCCCCATATGCACAACTGGCTGGAATTCGATTCGTCATATACAACGAAACCTAAGCAGAAGGTCCCCATTGCAGAACACATATAAGTTGTGGAGTTGAGAGACTCACCTGGTTTGAGTGTGTCACCTGGTGTGAGTGTGTCACCTGGTTTGGGTGTGTCCTGTGCACTTGCAGCAGTATAATAATAGGTCCACACCACTAAGCTTGAAAATATGAGCAAGCAAGTTCTGCAGCTAGCCATGAATGAGTATAGAAAAATATTATCTGCCTAACCTTTGTTCTTTGTTGGTTGTAACTGAGTGATAAGCCCTAAATCTAAAGCAAATTATTAGGTCTGAAGTGATTTAAACTTTAAAGTTCAAGTGACCGACAAAACTTTTAAAAAGATAACCAATCAACAAAATAGATGTAGAAAAAGACAGAAGGACCCCTTGTACCACTGAAACATACACGCACACAACTTTGGGTAAGGTTTCTTAAGATTGGAGCTACGCATGTTTCACGCACCTACATATGTTGTTTAACAAACTAGCTAATTTTAGCTATATGTATTGTCTTGCTTATGTGAATTAAATTGGTTAGTAAACAAGACTGCATCAACTTTAAAGGAAATAAACTGTTGCGTTTGTGCTGTGCAGAAACTCGATTCTTTTGCAGAGGCACTGTTGTGCAAGAGAAACTCGATTCTTTGCTCTCCGATTTGCTATGTCTTTCTAACTGGATGATCGAACTAGATTCGAATAACATATTTTCAGAGGTATGTAATCACCAAAACTTGGTTCTTGTTCTAAATTCATACATATGTTGGCGTATCTATTTTCAATCTCTGGTTACAAGTCATAATGTATTAGGATTTTACGTAGTTGGTATTTTTTTGTTGAGTGACCTTAGTGGCATGTCTATTTCCAATCTCTGCTTCTTGTTGTAAATAACTCTTGGAGTTTCGCTCTGGTTGTTTCCCTTTTAATTCAACTTTCGTTGAGCGAAACATGTCTGTTTATGTTGATTATGTGTGGTCTATTTGAGGTATTTTCATCATTGAATGACTTTTGATTTATATTATTACGCGAGATGAAAATGGAGCTGCTGCAATGGTTAAAAGGGCTGATATGAGTATATGGTATTATTTGTTTAGTTCAATTCTCTTTGTATAAAAATTTGAGATATCGTATGGTTGTAATTGCTTGAATGATGATATGACATTGGTGATTTGTAATAAAAGAAAAAGTTCTTGGTTTAGTTAGTGTTTTCAAAGTGATATTTGATCGTATAACGATGTATGTCATAAATGTAATAGACTTTTCCTATATATGTCGCCAAGTGCTATGAATTGTATGAAAATGCTATAGTAGCATTTGAAAAATGTTATGAAAAACATTTCATAGCAATTCCTTTATGGCGGTTGAAAAATGCTATTGAAGGTGTAAAACTTGAATAAATTGTTATTTGACCCTTTAAACTATTACTCCAGTTCAAATTGGCCCCTTAAACTATTTTTTCAGTAAATTAACCTCCTAAACTATTAAAAATTAGCCAATTGACACCTTGTCGGTAGATTTCCCACTATATCGTCAAATTCAAAGGAAATTTAGTGTTTTCATCATCAATTCTTACTTTTCAATTATAACCACCAATGAAATTATGACATGTGAAGACAAAATAATGTGTAATGACAATATGAGATGGTCCGTTATGTAAATGTTTGGTTTTTATTTTTATTTTTTATTTTTATGTTTTCTCATTATGCTATATGTTTTTGAATTATTCTGTGTCCATATGTCAAAATTTTATTAGTGATTATAGCTGACAAGTAGCAATTGATGATGAAATAACTAATTTGCCCTTGAATTTGACGAAATTGATTCCATAATCTAATGGCAAGGGGTTAATTGACTAATTTTAAATAGTTCAAAGGGTTAATTTATAAAAAAAAAAAAAAAAATTTAAAAAATCAACTTCAACTGAAATGATTGTTTAAAAGGTCAAACATCAATTTACCTGTAAAGCTTTCTATAGCATGGCCTACTATAGGCCTACTATAGCATTTGAGAAAATGATATGGAACACTTTTTATAGCATTTATTGAATCCTACAAAAAGTGGTTTGTGGTGTAGTGAGAAAGATCCAGATAGTTCAATTTTTTTTTTTTTTTTTTACAAAGTAGACCAGTAGATTAACCTAATGAGAAAAATAAAAATAAAATTGAATGCTCCGCAAACTCGAACACAAATCTGAAGTGGATCTCAATCCTTCTAAAAGCAACGTAGCCAATGGTAGAGCTCAACTCAACTCAATTAGAAATTTCCGAGCAAAAATAGCAGCCATGGCCGGTGATGGGTCTTCTTCGACGCGATTCGAATTCGATTTGGGGACGTTGGGAAGGAGCAGGACAGTGCCAATCCTAGTTTTCTCCCCTTCTTTCGATATGGGGCTCTGTGCAAGTGTCCCGTCTCTCTCCTCCTTTTTCTCTATTGGCCGTCCTCCCCTTTTATTTCCTTCCACCTTTTCCTTCTATCCACCTCCTTTTTCCCTTTTCTGGTATTTTCTCCTTTTTCCTCCCGTTTTCCCCCGTTCCTTCTAGAGCATCCTAGCTCTCTCTTTCTACTTTTTTTTTTTTTTTCTCTTTTAATGCAGACAGATCAAGTTTCTTAGCTCAAAAAAAGATGATGTCGACGAGAATTTTCGTTCTCTTCTGGGTAAAGTGAATCAGTGAAAAAAAATAAAAGGACAACGAGGTACACGTGATTAATGATATCAATAAAAAAATATGTTTGACAAAATTAAATCATTGAGGGAAAAGAAAAAAGAAAAAAAAACTTTAATTATTGTAAGGCTTTTTAACTAATTAAAATAATTTTTGAGATTGACATAACTCATGACTTTGGTTCTTAAGATTTGAAACTAATAAAAGTGGTCCTAAGTTTGTCCATTCTAAATTATTTTTGTCATTCCATGAAAAATGTCCATTAAATAAGGATAAATTGACAAAAATACTATCAATTTTTGTCAAATTATTTTGTCTCATTATTTGTTAAATGACAGTATTTTTTAGGGATGGGCACGGGTTGGTTTGGTGCAATTTCAAACGGTTTCGATTTGGTTTTTAAGAAAAAATGTACAATTTGCAATTTAACATATTAATAAGCATTTCTCAATAGCAATAGGAAAAAGACATTTGTTATGTAAACAATTAGCATGTTGCCTGCAATTGTGATGTTAAAACATGTTTGTGCAACAAAAAGGTGTCCCTTACAATGTTTGTCATAAAACAAGTTGAATAAATTTGAATGCATTAAATGTGAGCAAAACTTTCAGACTAGAATATGTGACACCATGCTTCAAATGAGTCGACTTCATTAGATCATTGTTCGACTCTTGATAACAAGATTAGACCACCCCTGTACATATATGTGTGTGTGATGGTATAAAATAACAAAGGTCCTTCAAGTTAATGATTGAAAAAAAGTGATGAATGATGATATTCTAGTGTGGTTGAGTCCATACTAAGTGTATAGATTCTAACAAACAACCAATTAAAACATGAAACCTAATATGGACATTTAATTAAATATTTATTAATATTTACGGTGCGGTTCGGTTTTCAAAAGCCAAAACCAAAACCAAACCATTTTCTATGTTGCGGTTCGGTTTCAAAACCGCAAAACCAAACCGTTCGGTGCGGTTCGATTTGGTTTGTGTTTCAGCTTCGGTTTTCGGTTCTAAGTGCCCATCCCTAGTATTTTTGTTATTTTGGTTCTTATTTAACAAAAATGTTCACCAAATGACTAAAATGATTGATGGTAAACATATTCAGGCACCACTTCTATTGATTTCAAATCTTAGAGATCTAAGTGAAGAATTATGTCAATCTCATGGACCATTTTAACTAAAAAAAATCTTGATGTAATAGTAATCATATGGATGCCCACCCATTGATAAGAGAAGAAGAAACAAGTGGAAGATGACAAAACCACCAACAATTTACTTACAACAAATCACTAACAAAGTAGTGATTAGTGAATTACAAAACCATTAACAATTCACCTACAATAAATGATTAACAAAGTGGTGGATGACAAAGATGTTTGGTGCAAAGAACGTTGGATCGCTTAAAAATAAATTGATACTCATATCTAAACTTCGACATACAAACCTTGTTCAACTTTTGTGGTTTGCATTTTCTGGACAGGATTTCACACTTTTTCTGCCTGGTTTGAAATTTTTACTTTTACTAATTTAAATAGGCAAGAAGGCGAAAAAGATTCTAAGAAAATTGCCTAGCTTCATCAAAGCTACGATACCTACAGATCAGGCAATTATGCTAAACCCTGAGTTACGCGCATTTACCTATGAATTGGTCTTGGCTGCCACAAGCGATTTCTCTGAAGCAAACAAGGTCGGACAAGGGGGCTTTGGAACAGTTTATAAGGTCAGATTTTAATAATAATATAGGGGAGTAGTTTTCATAATCTCGTTTTCTCCTTCTACACTCATTCCATTGTTTTGTCTCTTACTATTTTGATTTATTCAACCCAAGAGAGAGAAAGAGTGTGGAAATCATTTCCCAATATAAAGTGTGCATGTTTTCTATTAACCTCAGTAGCCGTCACACAAATATCGCAGTTTCTTTTTTCTTTTTGGACTAAGTGAAAAATATTGTGGCTTATGATTTCAGGGAAATTTGGCAACGGGACAAGAAGTAGCTGTGAAGAAGCTTTCAAAGTGTTCTGAACAAGGCAAAGAGGATTTTAAGAGTGAATTAATACTCATCTATCAACTCCAACATATAAACCTTGTTCAGCTCGTTGGATTTTGCATTCATGAAGAGGAAAGGATGCTGATATACGAGTACATGCCAAACAAGGGCTTGGACTCCTTTTTATTTGGTGGGGAATTAACACTATTTTATATATAATGATAGCTCTTGATGATTTCTTTCATCATTTGTTCAGCATAAAGTTTAAAACATTCTCACTTGACTCCCTATGTTGGACAGATTCCACCAGAGGTCAGCAACTAGATTGGACAAAGCGCTTCACAATAATTGAAGGAATCGCTCAAGGAATGCTTTACTTGCACAAATACTCGAGGAAGAAAGTGATTCATAGAGATTTGAAAGCCAGTAATATACTACTTGACGATCATATGAACCCCAAAATTTCAGATTTTGGTATGGCAAGGATTTTCACTCAGGAACTGGGAGCTAATACTAAGAGGATTGTCGGGACACAGTGAGAATTTAAACAATGCACACATGCATTCGTTTCACACATTTTTCTTTCAATTGAGAAACATGCATTTACATATACAGAGATTTACTAACCATATTCTCTTTTCACATTCGTTACAGTGGTTATATACCCCCCGAGTATGCCATGGGAGGAAACTTCTCCGTTAAGTCTGATGTCTACAGCTACAGAGTGTTACTGCTTGAAATTATAAGCAGTAGGAAATACAATAGCTCCTCCAATGAAGATCGAGCGCTCAACTTAGTAGGACATGTATGTCAAACAAATCACTGCCGTTACAGTTATTTGATTAATGTTATTTAGTACACAAAATTAACACTTTCTAATACATGTGGGTCTCATATACAAGAGTAAGGTCAACCTCTTTTACGGTTTGTCCAAGTGTGTCTATTTGTGTCTAAATAGAATTATTTTTATGTTTTTTTTATCATCTTTTACAGTTTGATCGATATTGATCAAGGATTTTTAATATTTGCTTCATCAGGCATGGGAGTTATGGAAAGCAGGTAGAGGGGAAGAACTAAGGGATCCAACACTAGTCGAAACATCCATTAGAGGTCAATTGTTAAGATGTATCCAAGTCGGTCTACTATGCGTGGAGGAAAATGCAGTCGATCGGCCAGACATGTCGAAGGTTGTATCCATGTTAACAAACGAAAGCATGCAGTTACCTAAGCAAAAAAAACCAGCATTTTATTACGCATAGACAAATGCGGCCACTGCTGATATAGGTAGAAGGTGACCGCCACTGGTATCAATAAACGGGTTGTCCAATTCCGAATTCGTTGGATGTAGAAGGTACTGGTCATGTATTTTGTGCCTCATGAATACTGCAACAAAGCTTGTTCTGAGGAAAAATTTAACTGTAATTCTATGGGTGATTTTCTCTTTTTCTCAAAAGAGACCAAATACTGTGATAAATCTTATATGGCATGTAATTTCGATGTTTCATATTCAAGTGGTGCTTTTTCAAATTTCTGCAATTTTGTTTTTTAAGAAAAGTCGATAATCGGTATATATTATTTATAAGGGGCAATCCGCGGCATCACATTTTTTATACAACTTTTTACACACGTTTTTTTAGGCTCAATCCATAATGTATTTTAACAATTTGAGCCATCTATCTTTTAGATTTCCCATCAATGATCATGTCTACTAAAAATTACACATCTCATACCAAATTAACATTGTGAACAAAACTAAAGAAAAATAACCAAAGTAAAAATTATGGGCACTATAGTAAATAAAATAATTTTACGGTTTTTGTTTTTAAAGCCTTACATCAAGGTAACCACATCAGTTTATTATATTTTCTCTTCCACATTTTTCTCCGAATAAATAAACTTTTAGTGAGAAATAGTTGTACAGAAACAGTAAATTTTATTTTCAAAGTTTTGATAAGCACTTGCAAGAATGTGTACAATTGCTAGTATTTTTTTAGGAGAACGCAACCCAATATATTAACCCGGTATTTTGTTAAAACACAATAAATTTTGAGGCGTATGTTTAGTGAAATTAAACCCTTCGTTTGGCTGGCTGTTGTTTTTGGTCCCCTGTGGTCTGTGCAACTTTCCTAAAATTGTTTTGTAAATATGATATCAATTGATAGCCATAATTTTGTCTTTTTTTTTCTTTTACTGTCCACAATATTGTTAAGCGTGTTTCTCACGCTACTCCTTCATAGAAGAACAACTTATATGGTATAGTCACATCATTATTATGTCGTATTTTGTCAATGATATAAAGATATATTAGGGTGATAGTGTTTCTTTTTGTACCCGAAGTCTCGAATTTAATTCACCACTCTCCTATTATCGATGTATAAAAAGGTAACAATATTTCCCAAAAACTCAACGAATTACTTAATGGAATATAAATACGGCTAAAGCTAGTTACTTGTTGCTCATTTGAAGACAAGGGCAATTAACAATGTAGATACAAACAAGCAGAACATAAAGATTGACACACTTACATCGCTGCTGCTTTACTCTCTTTACTGGGGTCGTGGTACCCAATACCAAGAGGAGTTGACTGCTCATTGCCATTGTCGTCCTCCCCAGCCGGCTCTTGGATTAATCTCCTCGGTTTTGGAGTTTATAAATCATTGGTCTGGTCACTGCCTACCCAATCGCACGTAATCAACTTACAAGTTTCAACCTCTCGAATTGGTTTCCTCCAACCCTTCTCTTCTTTTTCTTTCAGCCGTATCAGTGAGCTCATTGCAGTTTCAGGTTAAGCGAAAGGTATTTCCTCAGCTTCTACATAGCTCAAATTTTTTTTTTCCATTCTTTTAGTGGCCAAACAATATCCGCACACGTTTTTTCTCCATATGTGCAGCTCTTTCTTTATTTGCACACCTTCACAATTTGATTGGTAAAATTCCAGACATTTAATTTACGTGTCAAATGGATAAGTTTCTCCTTGACGTTTTGATTTTCTTTGTGTTTCACATTTATCATGGCTAGCTGCAGCCTCAAGTCTCAACTTAATTCTGCTGCTCAATTTTCATGCCTGAAGCTTTGGACCTGTGTAATTATGCTGAAAGCAGGCCGGGACACACTCAAACCAGGTGAATCTCGGTTACTCAAGCTATGTATAAATACAAATTTATCTAAAAGGGAAATTCAATCGGTTTCCTAAAAAGCTGCACTTGATGCATTGCCCACCCAAATACACATATCCGGAGAAGTTTCAATAACAAGCCTTGTTGCAATTCGGCACTAGAAGGGGGAAAATGTTAATAGTCCTTGACTTTCGAAAACTACCATATAAAGATTATTTGTCGGACGTCAAAATACCATTCAAAAGGTAACGTGCAAATTTTTGAACAAAACGGATGGAATTATGCCCTATAGGTGGCACATTGCAATAAAATTTTAATTGACATGGTAATGCGATTCAATATCTTCTATACCTGGATGACATGGAAACTGAATGCTCATGTAATTGACAATTTATGGGCATTAATCTTGATTTATAGTTTCCAGTAGATGGCCCTTTTCCAGCGTAGCCTTTGACTAATTAGAGTTCTTCTATTTGAACACCACATTTCATCTAAGTTCACCTTAGTACTTATGCGGCCTCGCTGTTTGCAATGGCTTTATGTGCGAATTCCGGTGCTAAGTATGTTGTGTCTATCATCTTTGTGACAATTCTGCGTTGGGACTTCTAGTTCCATTGGTGTGATGTGTGGTGGCCGTATTAGGGTTTATAATTATTTGTGTTTTGTGCAAATTATCTCCAGATCAAGGAATTGGTTGCTGAAGAATATGTACCTATATGGCACCTCTTGTAATTAGTCGTTCTTAGAATTCACCATGTACTTCTACCATCAAACGAATTGTAGCCTTTATATTTTTATTGAATTATTACTCATTAACATATTAATATGGTTAAAGCTATAGTTGTTTGTTGCTCAATGCAAGACAAGGGCAGTTAACAATGTAACTATAAAACAAGCAGAACATAGAGATTGACACACTTCCATTGACGCTGCTTTATTCTATTTTTTCTTGTTAGGCGACAAAAATCCTGCAACTTGGCCTCGTCCCAGCTGGCTCTCGGTTTTCCTCGGTATTTGAGTAAACTGCATATATACAAGCTGATTTTGCAGAATAGTAATGCCAAAAAAGAATCCATATTAATTCCCTCCAACCCCTTTCTTCATCTGTTTCTCTCAGCCCTTCTGTGAGCTGAACAGTATATTCCTCACCTTCAAGTTAGCCGAGATGTATTTTCCTCGGTTTCTACTCCTACATCATTTTTCAATTTGGATCGATGTTATCTAGTATCCAATTTTTCCTCGGAGATTATTTGTCACCAATATTTTTTTTTTTAAGAAGATACAGGTTCCAGCTTGAGAATTATTAGTAAAACTTCATATTTTTAATCTACATGTCAAAACGATAAGCTTCTTCTTTCCGGCCCGCTTCGATTTTCTTTGTATTTCACATTTTTCATTGATTGCTGCAGCCGCAACTTAATTCATGCCATCAGATTTGGACTTATGTACTCATCATGCTGCAAGACGGCAGGGACAACTCAAACCAGGTAAATCTGCATATTACTAGAGTTATTAATTAACGGTCTGCAAACAGGAAGTTCAGTTTCGGTTTCAGAAAAGCTGCACACTTGATGGCTGGATTACCAACCCAAATACACTTATCTTAAAACATGACAGTTACAGGCCTTGTTACAATTCGGCACAACGCGTGCCGCATATATTCATCCACTTTTTCATAAAAAAAAGTTGCATTTTCTTGACCTTCGTATAATATTTTGTGAGGAATTTTCAGACGTCAAAATACCAATAAAAAAGTGGCACATTGCAACAAAATACTAATTGATGTGGAAATGTGATTCAATTTCATTTTCAGGTTGCCATCTTTGACATCATCATCTATGTTGGATATATAACATTAGTATTGCACAATAAAACAATGAACATTGCGCGGAAACTATCCATTTCTTTCTAAGAAGTGGATGAGTGCGAGCGTATATGAAGAAAAAAACCAATTGACGAGGAATGATTGAAAGACAAATATAAATGAGTGAGCGAGCCAAAGTCTTTCTCTTTCTGTAATATTGAAACAAAAGAGAGAAGTCTCCATGTAAATGCAAGAACTTTATTGATTTCTAAAGTATTGCCGGCCTCTTATTGTTAATTTTTATATTTCTGTCAACAGAAAACAACTAAAAAGATAGGCAGCCACGTGGGAGAAATACAACTTTTCAAGATCATCCAAACAATTTAAAGTAGCCTTGTGGTCACTATTCATGGCTGCACGTTCAGTGATCAAGTACGCAATTATCTCGGTTTGTTTTGCATCCTTGTGGACTTGTCATGAAGCAATAGACACACTGAAACCAGGGGACACTCTCAACTCCACAGGCTCCCTACTTTCGGCATCTGGATCGTTCACTATGAAGTTCGTTGAACTTGGTGGTTCCAATAACATTCTTCTTGCTATCCTGCGTGTTAGAAGTAAAGTAAACAGGGCATGGATTGCCAACCGAGACACACCTTTTTCATCCACTTCATCCCCACTTCTTACGTTGGACTTCAATAACGTGTTGAAAATTACCCGCCAAGATGGAGATCCTGTTGTCCTTTCAGCCGCTCCATATATTAATGACACTAGTATTAGTGTTGTGGCTACCCTTTTGGATTCCGGCAATTTTGTACTACAAGAAGTGAACTCCGCCAGCGGATCAACGATCCGCATTTGGTGGCAAAGTTTTGATTATCCATTGGACACATTTTTACCGGGCATGAAATTGGGTGTTGATCGTAGAAATGGCTTCTATTGGTCTCTTTCATCATGGGGATCTGCGAACAACCCCATGCCACCAGGGCCTTACAGCCTTTTTTGGGACACCAATGGACACCAACTGAATATAAAGCGAAATGATGTTGTGTATTGGACCAGCGGGGTGTTTGCAGATGGGAGATTTGAATTTATTTTCCCTGATGTGTCCAAGCAAAGGTACAATTTTAGCATTGTTTCAAATCAAGATGAAGACTACCTCACTTATACTAGTCTAAATGATCCTAGTGATCCTGAGCCAGAATGGGTGCTATTCACCAGGGGGGCACTTTTTGAGTTTGGCGCATCAGTTGCCATCATAGAAGCGCAGACCTGTGATGGCTATAATGTCATCGGAGGGTGCGTGAGGAGGGACAGGCCAAGTGGTTGTATTGGGGAAGCTGGTGATGATTTTCGGCTGAAAAAAGGTTACTTCAAGGTAATCAACTCTAGTACTTCAAGACCCCCCAACTGGATTGGTAGTGGTAGTGAGGATTGTAAGGTTACTTGTTGGCAAGATTGTGACTGCCTTGGATTCGACTTTCCATCTGGTAATCCGACTACTGGTGCAGGATGCCGATTTTGGAGCGTGGACTGTGGATTCATTGAAGACTTTACTGCAAATACTAGTTTTGTTTTGCCGTCAGCAACGCAACTACCACAATCACCGGATTCACCACCTGCGGGAAAGATTGGTAAGCCTAGCTAGCTATGTACTAATCTTACTAAATATTGAACTTGGACTACATGTCATATCTCCTACAAGTACTTCACAGAATTATGAGACTATTAATCTGCACACAAATAACAAAAATCAACTAACTAGAAATCAAATGAGCTTTATGTATATCAAAAAGATGAATATCGAAAAAATGAATTTGGGTTATATTGAACGATACAAACGCAAATACATATTCATCATGAATTTAGTTAGTTAAGTAGCTAGACAATTCGAGTGCTTTCTTGAAAAGTTCTTTTCCTATAGAAGCACATGTTAAGTGTTTCTCCATAAAGCGCTTATGGGTGGTAAAAGTGTTTTTAAAGTTTTTATGCTGAAAATATATAGTCACGAGCGATTTTGATTGTATCATAGTTATTATCTAGACTTTTTTACATAACAGGTCAATATGCCAATATTAAAGTATATATTCTTTATCAGTTCTTTCCCGTATATATAATAAATTAATTGATACTATCACTATATGCAGCACACAAATGGTTCTGGATTGGCATTTCTATTGCCGCTGCATTACTAGTAATGGGGTTCTGCTTCTTGGGCTTTCGCCTGAGAAGAATATATATGGTTTCAGCAGGTAAACATTTTAAACTTTCTGTAAACTTGTTAGATGTACATAATTTCACTTCTTTCACAATTGTTGTCCCTAATTTGAAAATTTAACTCGCATGCTAATCCAATTAGGGAAGAACTGGACAACGATTCTAAGAAAATTGCTTAACTTCATGGAATCGAAGAGACCTATAGGTCATGTTGTTGGGAATCAAAATGATCAGGAAAATATGAGATACCCTAATTTAAGCGTATTTACCTATGGATCGGTCTTGGAAGCCACAAGAAACTTCTCTGAAGAAAACAAGCTTGGACAAGGGGGCTTTGGACCTGTTTATTGGGTAAGGCTTTAAATAATCTTAAGAAAATATCATATTTGTATTTGGAATTACTGAGAAATGTTTATGGATTATGAATTTAGGGAAAATTGACGACGGGACAAGAAGTAGCTGTGAAGAGGCTTTCAAGATGTTCAGGCCAAGGCACAGAGGAGTTTAAGAATGAATTGATACTCATCTATGAACTCCAACACACCAACCTTGTTCGACTGTTTGGATTTTGTATTCACGAAGACGAGAGGATGTTAATATACGAATACATGCCAAACAAAAGCTTGGACTACTTTTTATTTGGTTGGGAATTACACTAGCTAGTTTAATATTAGATCTTCATTTCATTTATTCAGTTTCATAGGGAGTTCATAACATCCTCCCTTAACTTTAATCCTATCTTGGACAGATTCCATCAGACGTCGGCAACTAGATTGGAAAAGCCGTTTCAATATAATTGAAGGAATCACTCAAGGAATGCTTTACTTGCACAAATACTCGAGAACTAAAGTGATTCATAGAGATTTGAAAGCGGGTAACATACTACTTGACAAAAATATGAACCCCAAAATTGCAGATTTTGGTATGGCAAGGATTTTCACTCAGGAGCTTCAAGCAAATACGATGAGAATTGTCGGGACACGGTAAGTAAACAATAACATATATGAATACATTCGTATCATCACTTGTTTTTCTTTTGGTTGAGCAGCATGCATTAATGTACGTATATACAGATAATGTACTTAAGTTTTTCTTTTCTCATTTGGTACAGTGGTTATATGCCTCCAGAATATGTCATGGGAGGACACTTTTCTGTAAAATCTGATGTCTACAGCTATGGAGTGTTAATGCTTGAAATTATCAGTGGTATGAAAAACAACAGCTTCTGCAATGAAGATCGTGTGCTCAACTTAGTAGGACATGTAAGCCAAACAAATCACTGGAGTTAATTTTTTTTTTCTGCACACCCCTTTTCTTCCCGTCACACCCTTATTTATTTCTAGCCTTCCGATGATGAAATTGAGGTTCCACCATAAAACTAATTGATAATACGGAGAGTTGCCCAAGACCACATAAGCACATAACAAATCTTGTCCCTCACTGATGTGGGATAACTCTTCCTCATCACATTTCAACTCTCAACATCCCCTTGCACATGTAGCCTATTTTCAAGTCTACACGTGGATAACAAGTGAGTGACGCGTGAGCACATGTGGCCCTTGAGCTTTCACACGAGGGACAACTTGCTTTGATACCATGATGAAATTAAGGTTCTACCATAAAACCAATTGGCAATATGGGGAGTAACCCAAGACCATATAAGCATATAGCAAATCTTGTCCCTCACCGATGTGAGATAACTCTTCCTCACATTTCAACTCTCAACATCAGATTGAACAAATCAAAAGAAAATGAAGGGACAAAAAGTAAACAAAACAGGGGTCTGCAATAGGGGAAAAATAGTGTGCGGAAATCTTTATGTAAGTTATTTTTTCATTTTTTAAGGTGTGATATTCAATGATTTTAATTTTTTTCTCCAGGCCTGGGAGTTATGGAAAGAAGATCGAGGGCAAGAACTAATGGATCCAACACTAGTTGAAACATGTATTAGTCATCAAGTTTTAAGATGCGTCCAAGTAGGTCTACTGTGTGTGGAGGAAAAAGCAGCTGATCGGCCAACCATGTCAGAGCTGATATTCATGTTAACAAACGAAAGCATGCAGTTACCTGAACCAAAAAAACCAGCATTTTATTACGCAGAGAGAAATGTGGGTAATGCTGATATAGATAGAAGGGGACCACCACTGGATATAAACGGGTTGTCCATTTCCGAATTCGTTGGACGTTGAAGGTATTGATTGTATCTGTTGTGCCTTACCAATACTGCAACAAAGCTTGTTTTTGGATGGCAAGAAAACGCAACTGTAATTTTATGGGTAGCCTTCTTCTTAAAAGTACGAGACCATATACAGTAATAAATCTTTTATATATATATATATATATTGTATGCAATTTCGAAGTTTTATATGCAATTAATGGCAATATACAATGTACAAACGTCTCAAGAATAACAATGTTGGAGTGGATTTAGAATTTTTTATTAGAAAAAAATTAGTATTCGGTCCGTAACTACTAGTATTCATTGGCTCTAGGGTTCCCTAGGAGAGTATTAAAACAGTCGCTCGGCGATAATTCCTATTTCTATTCCGATGACGGCAGAAAGGGTTTCTTGGTAACAAGTTCTCTGGTGTGGATAGTTTCGCTGTATGGTTTTTAGGGAGGTGCGAGTTGCGGCGGCGCTTGTGTGGAATTTGGGCAAAAGGCTATTTAGTTTGGTTTGGTTTTCAATGGAGGACATGGTATCTAGCTTTTCGAAACGATTGGCCCTCACAGAGGAGGAGCAATAGGTTGTGGTAGTTGATAAGACAGAAGGTGTGCTATTGAAGACAACTAGGGTTTTCCTGGTTGGAAAAATATTAATGAGGAGAACGTTGAATACTGAGAGATTCAAAAGACAGATGCAGTTTATTTGGCGGCCTAGGGCTAGAGTTACAATCGTGGAACTGGACCAGAATTTGTTTTCCTTTGGGGTTCATATATATATATGTGTGCGTGTGTGTGTATGATTGAGGGTTTGTACTCTAGGTATTTGCTTCTCTCTTTAAAATATTTTCTCTTTCTATGCATATCTCTTAAAGTATTTCGTCTATTTCTCTCTTAAGCTTGTATTCCATAGTTAATTTTTCTACGTTTTAATTTATTTTGACCAATTTTCCCGTACAATCATGTTGTTCTATAATTCTTCTAACTTTTCATAAAAGTCTCACATTTTAAACACTGAGGATTTTGGGGGGCTTTAGAGGATTTTATTATGTATTTTAGGCTATAATAAAACAATTCGAAGTAAACAATATGTAATACTCTTGTTGAGCCAATTTTTTGCCTATTATCACAAAACAGAAAAGAGTGTTGTTATCGACATTCTAGAAAGTCATCATAAACTTCTTCGTCTATATTTTTTTCACTTATGTTTTTATAAGAAAAAAAGGACTGTGATGACATTTTTGGATTGGAAATATTATTTTCCAATTAAAAAATGAGATTTTATACTGGTGTTGGAGTTCTTCTAAGAAACATGTTGGGCCGTTGTAGCTATTTAATTTGGCCCATAACCCAACTATAACAAGAAAGCCCAAAGAAGAATCCAACTCCGTAAACAAAAGAAAAACCCAAAACGCAGCGCCGTAACAAGCATCAGAGGCTGGTGGGGTGTCCTCTCAGAAAAGAAAGAAGCAGCTCCCACACAGATAAACAAAACACAAAACACAAAACACAGAAAGAAGGGAAAAGAGCGAGAGAGAGAGAGAGAGAGAGAGAGAGAGAGAGAGAGAGAGATACCGGAAGGAAGAGGAGAGAGCAATCGGAGAAGGAGAGCACACTGGCGTTGATCGTACGGTCCAGATCCACTGGTTTTCTGGATCCGACGACCCGAAGCCATGGCTTCCAAAGGTCCAAGGTCCAAGCTTGATCATGAACCCAGACCTAAGCGCCAAAAGGTTAGCTTTCCGATATTATACGTCTGCATTTTTGTGAGATTTTAATTTTTATTGAGCTAGGAATGAATAAATAGTAGTTTTTTGTTTTGTTTTTATGTTTTTTTTTTTTTTTTGTAGTTTTGTAATCCTACTGTGGCTTAGCGTTGTTGAAGTTTGAAACTTTTGAATTTTTTGGTTAGAAATATATATATTTTTTTCCTTTTTTTTCTCGTTTTTTGTAGCAGTGTCTGGCAAATTGTAGTTTTGAGTAATTTTAATTCATAAATTATTCACTTTTCTGGTAAATTATGGAGATTTTAACACGAAACTTGTATTTCGTGAGAATTTTGCTGGCGTGGGTATATCTTAGGAGAATTCTTTTTTGGAGATGTGTTAGTTGAGTGTATGCTTGGGTCGAGGCTAAAAGCATGGCCGGAGGAAGTTTGAGCTTTTGTTTTGTTTATTTCGTTTTGAGTAAACAACGTTCAGGATGCTATCTCAGGAACCAATGAGCTGAACGTATGCAAAAATGCTGCTGACGTTCGAGAATTTTTCGATATGTGCATTTTGTTCTTATGCAATCATGTCTCAGTGATATATAAAAGTATGTGCACCTAGAGTGGAGGTGGCCCGAACCCCCACTATTTTATGAACTCTCATTTTGTCTTGCAATTTTGAGATTATGGAAGTCCATGGAGTGAAAAGTTACAGTGGATGAATAAATTGAAGTAGAAAGCACTTTCTTTAATGGATTTGGCCTTGAAAAGTTATGACATAACCCTTGTTTAAAATAAAATAAACTTTTTATGACTCATAAGAAGTGTAGAGATGAGAAGAAATAATTTTTTTTGGCGTTAGTTCTGCGAAAGATACATTTCCCTAGTGTAGAATGTGCCAAACCAATTCGAGAATTTTGGGTTGTTGGATGTTTTGACATTGAGAGGAAACCCTTACAGTGATCATTGTGCATTACAATGCTTATGATTGTTGTTCTGGAAAAATTTCAGACTAATATTGCACCAAAGTGAAAGAATTTTCCAGGGGATAAGTAGTGTTAGGACAAAGTCTTCATTTTTGCGTTATGGTTCCGTTCTTCAATGGGAATATATTGAAGTATTATTACTACTACAAAGTGTGATAATTGGGTTTGTTATTAGGACTTGAGATTAAAAGAATGCTTCTTGTGTTGAATTGTTGCAACAAGGGATCTTGAATACAAGGTTGTGAATTTTGTGTTCAAGTTTCAATAAAAATATTAGAGCTGACAACATTTTGTTAAAATCCAAGTATTTTGTTTTACATGCATAACATGCACCTACATGTAATGGTCTTCTGTCTTCATGTTCCTTGGTGATGATAAACATTCCACATATTGAAAGCAGTCAGTAATTTGAATGTATTGCTGCAATCCTTCTGTTAATCCTTGACTCGTTTATACTAACTTGACTGTGATAGGCCCTTGAAACTGCAAGTGAACCTCGTCGGCCAAAAGCTCACTGGGATCATGTTTTGGAAGAGATGATATGGCTTTCAAAGGTAATTTATAGATATGCGCCTTTAAATTTTGGTATGATTGTGCTTTATTATCTTTAGAACAAGTATTATGTTGGAAAGTGTGAAATCTTCTCAATTAAGTTGAGAATATGAGATAAATGCTTTTGGTATTCCTTGCTTATGAAACTTGTTATTAGCAGGATTTCGAGTCAGAGAGAAAATGGAAATTAGCTCAGGCGAAGAAAGTTGCTTTAAGAGCCAGCAAGGGCATGCTAGATCAGGCTACAAGGGGAGAAAGGAAATTGAAGGTTCTGTTTTTTCCTAACTGAAGCGCAATGCATTATGCATACAAGTTTATCTCAGTTCTCATGTTACACAAAATTGGTTCATATAATTGCTCAAGCGTTTATTTTCCTTGCAACATTATGAATTTTAATTTAGGAGGAAGAGCAACGGCTAAAGAAGATTGCACTCAATATATCGAAGGATGTGAAGAAATTCTGGCTGAAAATAGAAAAGCTGGTAAGCTTATCTTTGCTAAGTCACCAACTTTAACAAAAAATTTATTTTCACTAGTTTATTGTCCTTATAGATAGGGCACTGACTGTATATGCCTAATATTGTATTCTAGGTGCTTTACAAGCATCAGATGGAACTTGATGAGAAAAAGAAAAAGGCACTCGATAAGCAGCTTGAGTTCCTTCTAGGTCAAACTGAGAGGTGAAATTTTTTTTCGTGGTTAATTGATATGATCTTAGTTGTTGTTTTCTGTGCGCTGCATTTGATTTCTTGCTATTGTCCTGGTAAACTGAATGACACTTCTGCATGGAATTTCCAGGTACTCAACAATGTTGGCAGAAAATCTTGGGGACAGCTACAAGCCTGTTCAGCAATATCCTACCCAAGGTCAACCAAGTATCCAATTCAAAGAGATGGACAAAAATGATACTAACAAATCAACCGAATTGAATGCCGGTAAGTTGAAGGTTGTTATTTCATTGACGTTCTTCTCTTACCTAGAAAGTCATTTTACTTTTATCTTGAACTAAGATACTCTCACACGTTTTAAACAGAACCTGACACAGAAAGAGCAGACATTGACGTTGATGATGATGATTATGACGTACAGTCTGAAGATAGAACTGTGAGTCTTTCCTTTACTTTTCTATTCTGTAAATATATGATATTTCTTTTTAACTCAATTTGATGGGTATGCATTTACATGATAGTAAGGCCAATTATGCAAGGAACTATGTGCATATGCAGTGGATTACAATAATTCTTTCCATGATACTTGATGATGTTAAGGAAAAGTACGTCAGTCAACATTCTCCAATACTTTATAGTATTTTCATCTAAGTCAATGCCGCCCTTGGATCAGGGATGTCAGGCAAAGGTGAAAGAAGCGTAGTTGGTAATGTAGTTGACCACGAGTATAAGGTAATGCATAGATAAAGTCTACAGTTGAACTGACCAATTTGTCTGCTAACAGTGCAACTGTTTGCTGTCCGGGGAAGTTCTGTAATATCAAATGAAGCCTGGATAATCACATGGAAAAAAACTTCCATTGAATTTTGGAATAGAGTTCTGACTCCAATACTTAGTTTTCTGTATTTGCAACTTTTATATGAAGCCTCAGGTTCTGTTATTGTGAGTTTTATACTCTGAACATGCTATTTGGAGTATGTGTCTATCTGTAAAGTGTTATATTGCCTGTATGTCTACTGGAAAAATTTGTTGTCTACATTACCATGTTTGCAAAAACTGCTTTGCATTTGGAGAGTTAGACTCTTACCCCTTGTGGATTTGAAGGACGTTTTGATACTGCTCTTTATGTATTATTTCTATTCTTAACAGATGTTTTCCTGCATGATGATGCTGTTTTAGGAGGATGATGAGAACACTATTGAGGAAGACGAGGCTCTTTTTACTGAACAAGAAAGGAAGGAAGAGTTGGCTGCTTTACAGAATGAAGTAGATCTTCCACTTGGGGAGCTACTCAAACAATATCCTACGGAGAAAGGTGAATGGTTATAACTTTTTGCTCAACTATACTTTATTTAATTATGAGAGGCAGTTTGTATGTTCTAAATATGGGTCTGGAACTTTTTGCATAATTTTATACAAGATGATAGCTAGGTTTCAAAAATTTGCAGTTGGAAGATGCGGGTTATGCTTTTCTTCTTACCTGCTTTAGGCATGTATCTAAGTGTAATTATTTCCACATTGTTCAGATTCCTCTCCAATTAGCCAAATATTTTGGTCCTGGAAGAGCTATGAGCCAGTTGGGATGGCTTTTCCAGTAGTTTTTCTTCTCTAGCACTATGAATTTTATTCGTGTCGTGTGTTAGAGTCACAGAGTTGTGCTCAATATATAGTAGATTTGGTATATCATTGATGGGATCTATTCCCCTGTCTCTTGTATGCTAAATGAGCTCCTTTGAATTAATGGCATTTTTATAAATCTTATCTGACAGATGGACTTTCGGTTAGCCCAGAAAGTAGTACAGAAAAGGGTGAAGATGCTACAGAAATGATATCAGGAGACGATGGAGCAGAAATGACCTCAGTAGAGGAAGAGCATGGGATGTCTCCCGGTAAGAATGGGGATGGTGCAGAACTGATCTCGTTGGGGAAAAAGGATGATATGTCTCCAGGGAAGGATGAAGGTGGCAAAGAAATGACTTCGGTGGAGGAAGAGCGTGTTAAACAGGATGAAGATGGCACAAAAATGACCTCAGTTGGAGAAGAGAAGGGTATGTGTTCAGAAAAGGTTGAAGATGCCGCAGAAATAACCTCCGTGGGGGAGGAACGTGGTAGGTGTAGCAGTTAATGTATTTTGTTATCGAGTGAAACTTATGATCATGTCTGAAGAGGTGGGTGTTCAATTATACTGCAGGTGAAAAAAGCGATCTTTTTGTGTCCGATATAACCGAGAAAATCAACTCAGATGTTGTCACTGGTCGTCGTTGTGTAAGTTGTATGTGTTTGTGGTTGTGATGCTGAATTGTGCAGTTTATGAATGGTTGGCATGATAGTTGTTTTCTATTTACAGGTGCAAAGTAACGGTGGTTTGTCCATTTCAGAAAGCCATTTATCAGAGATTGAGATAAATGAAGATAAAAATCATTCAGAAGCGCCTGTACAGCTTGCCAAAGGACAGATGCGATATGATTTTAATGATGAACATGTGAGAGTGCTATTTTTAGGTTTTCATTTTGTTCTTCTTCCTTTTACAATGATAGCATATGTTCAGCAACATTGCTTTTGCATCATGGTGTTTATCTACCTTGATGTCTGGTGAACTCGTTTAGCTCTGGTTTGTCCTAGCATGGTAGTTTTTAAAACCAATTATTTTATTTCAGACTTGTTAGATTAAATTGTGGATATATATGTGTTAATATAAACCTATTTGTGTGTGTATATGTATGTATGTATTATCTCTATATACATATACCTTGAATTTATATGTTCCAACTTTCAGATTCTCCAAATTCAGATTTAGTTCCCTTCCTTTCATTTAAAATATCTTTAAATTTTTTTTCTTTCTGCAAAAAAAAAAAAAAAAAAAAAAAAAAAATAAGAGGGTTATTGCTCACTCTTCTTTCTAAATTATGTAGGAAGATGGTGACTTCATTCTTGCTGCTGGAGAAGAACAGGTGGGAATTACTTTATGTTCTCACTAATTTAAAGTCCTGGTCTTTTTCCTGATTTAAGTAGCTATTGTTTGTTACTTGCCCACTCAACCATCGTAGATGCCTTTTTACACTATTTTTATAAACTTGAGTTTTTTGCAACCTCTAGGTGTATTCTGGTTGATTATTAATATAGCGTAATTGTGTTAATCTGTGTTAGTTCAGTAGTTGGAAATAGGTTTCGAAGTGGTTGAATTTTGTTGCCAATAGCCTTTGTTTTATTGATCTGAATTTGATGCCCAGGATGATGAGACAACCTTATCAGAGGAGGAGGAACTGGAAAAAGCAGATACCAATGACCGCATGGATGAGGTGAGGAGCTAGTCTATGTACCTTTCATGTGTACCCTTATACTTTAGGCATATTGGTAGAAACACTAAATGGTTTGGCCTAAGTTGTTGATTGTTTGAATGGTTTTTTGCCATCTTTCAGATTGCCTTACTGCAGAAGGAGAGTGAAGTTCCTTTACAGGAACTGCTTGCAAGGTATAAAAAGGTATGCTTTATTGTATACTTCTGCTTGTAGGTTGAGTGATTCACATCATATATGATTTTTGTTCTATTATCAACCTGTTTTCAGGATTTAAACAGTGATGAAGTTGCAGATGGTGAATCTGAATATGGCTCTGCTTTATCAGAGGATTTTGTGGATTCTTCATCTCTTGAAGATGTTGAACCAAAGCAAGATGATTATATGGATGAAGATGTTGACTCTGGTGAACACCAGCCAGCTCTTGATTCTCCAACTGAAGAACACAGTGAAAGTATAACTAAGATTTCAGAAGGGGGAAAAGACAGTGAAAACAGACTTGAGGATGCAGCTGCTGCCGCTAGATCTGCACAGCCAACTGGAAACACCTTCTCCACAACCAATGTCCGCACAAAGTTCCCCTTTCTTCTTAAGTTCCCTCTACGTGAGTATCAGCATATTGGCTTGGATTGGCTTGTAACGATGTATGAGAAAAGACTGAATGGGATTCTAGCCGACGAGATGGGACTTGGGAAGACAATCATGACAATTGCTTTGCTTGCACACCTAGCATGTGAAAAGGGAATATGGGGTCCTCATCTTATTGTGGTCCCAACTAGTGTAATGCTTAATTGGGAGACTGAGTTTCTTAAATGGTGTCCAGCTTTCAAAATCCTAACTTATTTTGGAAGTGCTAAAGAGCGCAAGTTGAAAAGGCAAGGCTGGTTGAAACCAAACTCATTTCATATATGCATAACAACATACAGACTGGTTATTCAAGATTCAAAAGTTTTCAAGCGTAAGAAGTGGAAGTACTTGATTTTAGATGAAGCCCATCTGATTAAAAATTGGAAGTCTCAGAGGTGGCAGACTCTTTTGAACTTCAATTCCAAACGGCGCATTTTGTTAACTGGTACTCCTCTACAAAATGATCTCATGGAACTTTGGTCTCTAATGCATTTCTTGATGCCCCATGTATTTCAGTCTCATCAGGAATTCAAGGATTGGTTCTCTAATCCAATATCAGGGATGGTTGAGGGGCAAGAAAGAGTAAATAAAGAAGTTCTTGATCGCCTGCATAATGTTCTTCGTCCATTCATTCTCCGTCGTTTAAAACGAGATGTGGAGAAGCAGCTTCCTATGAAACATGAGCATGTCATATACTGTAGACTCTCCAAGAGGCAGCGTAACTTGTATGAAGACTTCATTGCTAGCTCCGAAACACAAGCAACTCTTGCAAGTGCAAATTTTTTTGGAATGATAAGTATTATAATGCAACTTCGTAAAGTATGCAATCATCCCGACTTATTTGAAGGTCGTCCGATTGTCAGTTCCTATGATATGGGGGGTATTTACACACAATTGAGTTCTTCAGTATGTTCAATTCTTTTACCTGGACCCTTTTCTGCAGTAGACCTTAAGGGTTTAGGGTTTTTACTTACTCATTTAGATTTTACAATGAATTCTTGGGAGAGTGATGAAGTTAAAGCTCTTGCTACACCATCAAATTCAATCAAGGAGCGTGTAGAACTGATTAATCTTGAAGATATTGGTGGACTTAAACATCGCAAGAAGTTGCATGGTACCAATATTTTTGAAGACATTCATAAGGCAATTATGGAGGAGAGACTAAGACAAGCAAAGGAACATGCTGCAGCTATTGCATGGTGGAATTCCTTGAGGTGCGACAGGAAACCCATATACTCAACAAGCCTAAGGGAGCTTGTTACAGTAAGACATCCTGTTTTTGATATTCACCGCCACAAGGCTAATCCTATATCCTACATGCACTCCTCAAAGCTTGCTGATATAGTCCTTTCACCAGTGGAGCGCTTCCAGGAAATGATTGACCTGGTTGAAAGCTTCTTGTTTGCAATCCCCGCCGCACGAGCGCCACCACCTGTATGCTGGTGCAATAAGTCTGTAAGTTCTGTGTTTCTGCATCCAGCTTATAAGCAGAAATGCTCTGAATACTTGTCACCACTTTTATCACCGTTCAGACCTGCAATTGTTCGAAGGCAAGTATATTTTCCTGACAGGCGACTTATACAATTTGACTGTGGTAAATTGCAAGAGCTTGCAGTTTTACTTAGAAAACTAAAGTCAGAAGGTCACAGAGCACTAATATTCACTCAGATGACCAAGATGCTTGATACCTTGGAGGCTTTCATCAATCTGTATGGTTACACATATATGCGTTTAGATGGATCCACTCCGCCAGAGGAGAGGCAGACTTTAATGCAGCGGTTTAACACGAATCCAAAAATTTTTCTTTTCATATTGTCAACCCGTAGTGGGGGTGTGGGTATTAACCTAGTTGGGGCAGACACTGTTATCTTTTATGATAGTGACTGGAATCCTGCTATGGACCAACAAGCTCAAGATCGATGCCACCGTATTGGACAGACACGTGAAGTAAATATTTATCGGTTGATCAGTCAGAGTACCATTGAAGAAAATATCCTGAAGAAGGCAAATCAGAAGCGTGCACTTGATGATCTAGTTATACAGAGTGGGGGCTACAATACTGAATTCTTCAAAAAGCTTGACCCTGTGGAGCTTTTCTCTGGTCTTAGGGCACTTCCCGTGAAGAATATGCAAAAGGAGAAAAATCACAACGCAACTGAGGTTTCTCTGTCTAATGCTGATCTTGAAGCTGCTCTAAAGCATGCAGAAGATGAAGCTGATTACATGGCATTAAAGAAAGTTGAGCAGGAAGAAGCTGTGGACAACCAAGAATTTACAGAAGAAGCCATTGTGAGATTGGAAGATGATGAATTAGTAAATGAGGACGATGTGAAGATTGATGAACCTGCAGATCGGGGTGGATGCGTGGCGTCTTCAAGCAAAGAAAATGGGGGTGATCCTAATGAAGGAAGAGCTCATACTGTTACTTGTAGAGAAGATGATGTGGACATGATGGCTGATGTCAAACAGATGGCTGCGGCTGCTGCAGCTGCAGGACAAGAAATCTCATCATTTGGCAATCAATTACGTCCTATAGATAGGTATGCAATTCGTTTTCTAGAATTGTGGGACCCAATTATAGACAAGAAAGCAGTGGAATCTCAGGCTAGGTTTGAGGAGACAGAATGGGAACTGGACCGCATTGAAAAATACAAGGAGGAAATGGAAGCTGAGATTGATGAAGATGAGGAACCTCTTGTATATGAAAGTACGTACCCTTGTATTCTTTGCATTGTTTGTTAAGTTACCTTGAGGCATATCGTAACCTTAAATATATCCAACTCTATGGGCTTGTCATATGTGTTACTTCATGATAAAATCGTGTGACCTTCACTCCACATCTTACCTCGATTTGCCAAATTAAGTTTGCGTTAGACATCAAACTGAGTTGGAACATGAAAGAGTTTTTATTTTCTTTAAACTATAATGATTTCCCCGTCTCTTACAATAAAATTGTTTCCACCTGACATCATCTTTTTGCCTACATGGCTCTTGTTTTTCAATTTGTCCCTTAACTGTATCACATATTGTCATGATATGGTATCTGGTATCTGCAAATCAATTCTGCAATTATTTGGGACATGCTGGTCGTTGACGTAGTTTGAGAAATTCAAACTATTAATATGTTATATTGCCATGTATGCGTGTTGCAACTTTAGACTAAACTCGTGTATTTTGTACTTAGCATGGGATGCTGATTTTGCAACTGAGGCATATCGGCAGCAGGTTGAGGCTTTAGCTCAAATTCAGGTCAGTGGGATAGTTTTTGTGCTGCATATTTTAGTGTCTATGTAATAATTAATGTGCAAACTTTTTTCAGTTAGAGGAACTGGAATACGAAGCTAAACTGAAGGAAGATGAAGCAGAGGAAAATGGTGATTCTATGAAGTAAGCTGACGGACTCAACATTTTTCCTGATAGTAGTTGGTTCAAATTAATTCTCTTTTCCCATCCAACTCATTCAGATATAGTAAAAAGAATCGTATCAGGTGCAATAGGTTGAGAAAAAATGAATTGATGTTATTCTCTCTCCCTCCCCCATCCCCCTTTCTCAGAAAAAAGTCCTGTAGCTGGCACCCAATATGTATATGTTACAAGATCCCCTCCTGCACATACATACACACAACACAAGCATCTGTACTGGTGTCTAGAATAGCAATTAAGATATTCAAGTTTTACGAATATCCAAACTGTCAACTGAAGAAATAAGAGCACTTTGGCTCTGAAATACCATATTAAATTTGGGAATCTCTGAATGTAGCCATTGAAACCTTTTTCTTTTTAAGTTGAAGCTTCTCTAATTAATTAGTTGTATAATATTCCAGGAATGAGGTGCCAATTGATCCTAAACCAAAGACTAAGAAGAAATCGAAGAAAGCCAAATTTAAATCTCTGAAGAAACAGTCTCTAGCTTCTGAACTGAAACCTTTGAAAGGAGAGCTACAAGCCGAACCTATGTCCATAGATGAAGACTCTCTCTCTCATGAGATGGTTACCTATTCCGATACGGAATCACCACGTTCAAGCGTGCAGAGAAAACGTAAGAAAGCTGAAGTCATACCAGTCGGCGAAGAGAAGAGTTCAAAGAAGAAGTCTAAGAAGCTCAAGAAGTCTACTCTTGAAATATGTCCTACGGAGCTTGATACTAACCTCACTACTATGGATCATGATGAAGTTACAGAGTCAAAACCATGTGAGAGTATGGTTGAGTTTGATCATAAGCCAGCTAGCAGAAGCAAAATGGGAGGGAAAATTTCTATCACTTCCATGCCTGTAAAGCGAATTCTACTGATTAAACCAGAGAAGCTAAAGAAGGGGAACATTTGGTCTAGAGACTGTATTCCATCACCAGA
Organism: Pyrus communis; assembly: GCF_963583255.1. Classification (NCBI taxonomy): domain Eukaryota; kingdom Viridiplantae; phylum Streptophyta; class Magnoliopsida; order Rosales; family Rosaceae; genus Pyrus; species Pyrus communis. The sequence continues at coordinate 22,130,870 of NC_084805.1, read as the reverse complement.
TTTTTGGTTGTCACAGGAGGATGCTATGTTATGTGCTGTTGTACATGAGTATGGTCCTCATTGGAGCTTGGTTAGTGACGTGCTTTATGGAATGACCGCTGGTGGGTTTTATAGGGGAAGATATCGCCATCCCATCCATTGCTGTGAGAGATTTAGGGAACTCATCCAAAGATATGTTTTGTCTACACCGGACAATCCTAACTATGAAAAAGTTAACAATATAGGATCTGGAAAGGCTCTTCTAAAAGTGACAGAGGTACAAATGGTTTTTATTTTACTTTTTTATATATACTGAACTGCATATGTTTTGTCGACCTCATAATCACTTATATCACTGGACTTAGTGAACTATTGTGCATTAAAATTGGTACGGTTATCATTTACTAAAGCATTGCGCAAGGAAAAACCAGTAATCATCTAATTATCTTTCTTATGTGCCAGGATAATATTCGAATGTTATTAAACGTTGCCGCTGACCAGCCCAATACAGAGTTCCTCATTCAGAAACACTTCACTGCCTTGCTTTCAGCTGTCTGGAAAGTGACATCCCACAAAGACCGCCGAAAAAATCTCCCATCTTCCCAGAATGGTTTATATTTTGGGGGAAGCATTTTCAGCCCTTCCAACCAAAAGTCTCAAACTCCCATGATGGAACGTACAGAAAGAATGAAATTGACCAATTTCGGACACGGTACCAAGTTGGTAGCGGCTGCACTGAATGATGCCAGCAACAGACAGGGTACCAAGTTGGTACCAGCTGCACTTAATGATGCCAGCAGCAGGCGTGACAATGACACAGTCTTTCGTCCAAACCTGGGGAAAGATTCTTCAATTGAATCAGAACGGTTGGATATAACTCTGGAATTTCAGGGAGCAAAAGATGACACAATGGATGAATTGCCATCTGTTTTAAATTTATCAATATCTGATTCTGACCGTTTTCCATCGCTAAATAAAGCTACTGAAGATCATCATCTTAGGAAATCAAGCAATGTAAATTTGGCTGAGAACCGTTTCAGGTAAGGTCTCTTGCAACATGATTCCAAAACGATTGCTGAATGCAAAATAAATGTGTATCTGATGTCAAAATTACTTAAGTGTGGGGAGTTATGGGTTTTGGGAGGTTGCTAATAAGTGTCATGTCTCTTTTCAGGACCGCAACAAGAACTTGTAATGAAGATGCCATGGGATGGGCCTCATCGGTATTCCCAACAAATGATATCAGGTCTCGGTCAATGTCAAAGTTACCGACCACGGGAAAGCACAAACTTGTCTTCTCTGATTCCGTTAGACCTTCCAAATCGAAGATCAGAAAAAGTTCAGTGGAGCATGGTGAGATGCGTAACTTCGTTTCTGAGCAGGTACTCCCACCTTTCCCAATGGCTGCACCCCTGAATCCAAATCCGAGGTTTGACCTGAACACCCCCATCGATGAGGATGCTGGAATTTATGATTTGGAAAGCAATTCCTTTTCTTGCCTTGACGAGTCTTTGCTGGAAATGGAAACCTTTGGAGTTCTGCCACATGAATACGTTCCTGGCTTGATTGGAGGCCTCGATGATGAACAATTGCCAGAATATACCGACATTGGGTAAGCTCTGAGAGCTGGAGCCACAAGTTTTGGTATTGAAAGACGTTGATGGATACCGGCCATCGGATTTGGGATTATAGATTTTTTGCTCCCTCCCATCAGACGCGGTGGACTATAAAGCAAATGACATTTGGGGAGCTAGGACTTTTACCCTTTTGAGATGGAGAGGGAGTGTTTTGGCACGTCTTGCTGTCATATGCAGAAATCGATCATTCTGCTCGAAGAATGGAAGCCAGGATCAGAGGAAACAAATTGTGACACAATTTTTGTAGTAGAACTTTTCACTGGCAGATGTTTGAATTTGTTTAGGGCTTCTATTGAGACGTCTGTACGGGCATATTTACTCCATTAGAAGTAGCAAATGAAATTACTCTCTCTCTCTCCCTCCCTTTGTTCAAAGAGTTGAATTAGACGTGAATTAGACGTAACAAAAATAATCAAATCATATGTTTTATTCCTAGAGTGTAGCATGATAATTTAACTGTGTAATGACTTTTCTTTTGGCTTAATTATATTTCTGACCATATTTAGCTCGATTTCTTCTTCCTAATCAATCAACAAGCGTAGTCGATGGGAAGTGCTAAATAAGACGTCAACCACGGAGTTGTTGCAGTTGTAGCTCCCAGGCGGTATAGGAACCCAGAAATTGTTGTTTCAGTAACTTTCTTTTTATGACGTAGGTCTCAAGTTCAAATCATTTTGTCCATTATCATGACAAGAACTTAGGACCTCACCATTGTTTGTCCCTAATCTTTTCAATACTACGTAGTTTTGCAACTGGAAATTTGGATTCCAAATCAGAGAAATGATAGAAAATGATGATATTAAATAACTGAAAACCTAAATCAACAATGTTTATCAAACTTCCAAAAAGATTATGGGACAAATGTTCAACATCTTCCCTCAGTCAAGAAAATGTTGAGCATGATATGTTACATAAAAAGATTAAAAATTTCATTGCCGGTCCTCTAGTTACTTGTTGCCTTCGTCAAACAACAGAAGGTAAGCAAGTATTCGGTGGCACCTTGTTGAATTGAGGTACATAGTTACCGAAAAGCAAAAAATTCTCTCGAGAACAAAACTTGGCATTGGAGTGGAATCAATCTCTTGATTTTTTGAACTTCTTCGACTTTCCTCCGGACTTTCCTCCTCCTTTGTGACCTAAGTACTTGTCAATATCCTCCTCCTCACCATTGTTTCCCCCCTTCCTCTTCTTGCCTCCGCTCTCCTTAATTTTCTGGAGATGTCAAATGTAGAACACGTTGAGCACTATATCTATTCAATGGGATACATACCCCGTAAATGAAACAAAATCCTTGAGATTGATATGTAAACAAAAATCAAAAACATCAACTTGGGAAGAACAGTACCATCTGGGCTAGTCTTTTGGCCTGTCCGACACGTTCCAACAGTAGCAAGACTTCCTCTTCTTGAGCAGAAAATTCGGGTAACTTTTTGCCTGAACAGTAACCAATTGTAAGCGTAAAAAACACTCGTTTCGATATCCCACCAGACAAGCATGGGAAACTATAGCTTACCGATAAGCTTCTCTATCTGTATATACCACTCCAACTCATACTGGTTCACTAGAGAGATTGCAACCCCAGATCGTCCAGCACGAGCAGTCCTTCCAACTCTATGGATATAATCCTGTGATTCATAATAGTTAGCAAACAATGGCATAAAAAAAGAAAAAAAGAATAGCACAGTTCTTCAAATAATATATCCCCTAAACAGAACTAAAATATATCATTTTTCTTCTTCCTCTTTTTATCTTTTTATTCCTTGAATAGGTACGCTTACAGGTTAAGCAAGCATGCTTTCTGCAAAGCATTACAAGTATTATATAGAAAGAGACGAGGGGCACGGGGGGAGGCAAGGGAAGCCGTTCTGTATCACTGACTAGTAATGAAGTCTTCACGTATTAATTGTCGTCCACTACCACTAATTAACTTTATGACAAACTTTTCGGGGTCGTACTGGTAAAAACTGTGCAATGCAGCCATAACAATATTGGGTTTTAGATGGAACAAAAACGCAACAAATATATTAAGACCCAAATAGTAAATAGCAAGCCTAACCTTAGAATTTGTGGGAATGTCATAATTAATAACCATATCCACTGATGGAATATCCAATCCTCTACTAGCCACATCAGTGCAGATAAGTACATTACATTCTCCAGCTTTGAACATATTTAAGGCTCCAAGCCTTTTTGACTGCCAGAAATAATACATGAACAAGGTTAGAGAAAACCTTGAAATATAAGCCAAACAATGTGCTTCAAATGAAATTAGTAAATTCAAAGTACTTAATTTGATGTTATATACCTGGCTCATGTGACCACTAATTGGGATGGCCCTTATGCCAAGATTTCGAAGCATCAAAGCCAAAACTTGTGTTGCATCGCATGTGCGGGTGAATACCATAGTTGTACACTGAGACTTCTCTGTCAGAATATATACAAGATAGCAATCCTGTGATCACAATAACTGTGAATTTATAAGCAAGAGAGACAGACATTAACAAAAAAAAGGCATAAATGCTAGGAACTTCGTGAAAGAAAGAATGCATGTCATGATTACATCTTCAAACTGTGTCCGGATCTTGCACCAAATATTTGATGTGCCTCATTTATGGTGCATACCATGTATTATGGTATTTCATAAATTCACCAACGAATTCAACAATTCATCTATAATTATAATATTGTCATGCATGCCCTTCCGCTCCCCAGGCACACATGCTTCAAATCATACCTTCACTCCAGGATGTCCCCCAGATATATTAACCAATTCAGAAGCTACTATAGCCCAAGTTAAACCTACTGGTCTTGACATTTCTTTATTATCTATAACCCCATATACTAATACAGATCAATGTTTTAAGAGAAAAAGGCATAACATCAGGCATTGTATTTCTTTTCTATTTATAAAGAAACTAATTTGCAGTTGCACAAGAGAAAATACAAGTTACTGGATCTGGCTTCACAAACAACCAAGGAAATAAAAGCTCAAAGCAATTAAAAAAATGCTTTCCCAAACTGCTGAATGACAACTATAATAGAAGGATCTTCTTTCCTAATCAAAATGTTGACCAAAATATCTTCGTGATAATTCACATACTTTTATTGGAAACTATTAGCAGCAGTCCGTGCCATAATATTATCTGTATATGACTCATGAGCAACATGACATGTCCTGATTATCTAACTGAGTAGACGAATAACATTGGATTAAAAATCATATGAGGAGAAAAATAGCAAGACAGCGAAAACCTTGTACTTGGCTGGCAGAAAACGATACTGCTGCTTTAGCGTGTCAACCGTCGAATACTTAGACGCTACTTCAATCTGAGATAAGTCAAGAAATGCAGTTGTTTTAATACTGGAAGAAAAAATTTGAATTGTGCAGAATGAACATGGTCCAGCAAACACTTTCATCATACCTTCACAGGGTTCCTTAGGCAAGCCCTTTGCAGCTTCCGAACCTGCAATGTTACAAGCACAATTCTGTTAGCTGATGAATAACTTTTGGAATATATAAGGTTCAGAGGGCAAGCCTCCGTCATATACGACTCATCTGTTTCCTATGTGTTGCACTCCAATGCAACACCAGCACAATCTAATTGGTGCCTTTCAAGGACGAAACTAGATACATTGTTAACTACTAAACTAAGGCCAGCTCAACCCAAAAACCTAAAGGCTCGTTTGGCAAGTACTTTTAAATGACTGAAAGTGCTTTCTGCTAAAAGCACCAGTTATGTGCTTCTTGCTGGCAGCACTTCAAGGGCTTTTGCAGAATTAACTTGTATTTTTACTAAGGTTTGGTTCCAAAAATATTTTATCTAAAAGTGATTTCAGTCGTTTAAAAGCACTTGCCAAACAAGCCCTAATATTACAAGCATTAGGAATCTGCTTCCATAATCTGTAATCTATATAAATTATGAGAAGCACAGATCGTCTCTGCTAAGAAGCAGGAAGGAAGTACAAGAACACTTGAAGTACAAAATGCAACCTCATATAACTGTAACAGCAGCATAAAAGAATTTTTCTTCATATGCAGGCTTCTTAACATTCCTTTTTTTTTCTCTTCCAAAAAAGTAGTGAAATTACATATATTCCTTTTATTTGCTGGTGACATAAGTCCAATTAAAAAATTGATTTATGGTACTTGACGTGCAGAGAAGTCATGACACAAAACTAAAACAATTGCAGCAATACAAACACTTCCATAGATGCTTTGAATTAGTTAGACATGTACCTTTTTAGTCATAGTAGCAGAGAATAAGTATGTCCTCCGATCACGAGGGATTTCATTCAGAATTTCATCAATTGACTTTTCAAAGTCCTCATTAAGCAACCTGTCAGCCTCATCTAAAACCTGCTCCATTGGATATAAGAGACTCAGAGTATTTCTAACCAAGTCTCAGTCATGGGACAGTCGAGGTTATATCACACACAAGTACAAATTGTTCTAGATGATCGTATAAGATAATGTTGCTAGTCTAATGGATGGGAAAGAAGATGCAAGAAATATTCCCAAAAAATGTATGACGGGAAACGTTGTTCTATGTTTAACAAATTTAACTAACTACAAACAAATGATAGACCAAAACAAAATATATTTCATGTTTCTTATTAAATCTAAATCATTTTTTCAATGATCTTTTCATTATGTAATCCCATGTTCGTCTTGGCTGACCTCTTGGTCTTTTTGTTCTTACTTTTACTAGTCTTGCATCTGCCAACAACTACATCTAGTGGTCTACCTTTTATATGCCCAAACCACTCTAACCCATTTCTAAGTTGTTATTCAAAGAAACAACTGAACAGATGACATAACAAAAATAATTCCTACCAAAAATTTCAACGTGCGAAGAGAAAATCCTTTTGTGTTGGATAGATGATCCATGAGGCGTCCAGGTGTCGCAACCTGCAAGAGAATACCTATTCTTTTAGAAAAAATTGACATGAAACCCAAAGGCATTTCTACAAAATTGTTACATAAGCTATTTGTTAAGTAAAATAACAACTTACAACAACATGTGGCCGCTTTGCAAGATTGATAGATTGTTGCACCATGTCCACTCCTCCAACAAGCTAAAACAATTAGGTAAAGCACTAAGTAGCATTCAAAATGTTTAGAATAGTTAATTCAATAAAAAGCTTCAATTAACAACTTCAAATTGTTAGCTTCCAGAGCATTAGAAAAGATAACGTCTCTGTACTTTACAGGCCTACATAAAGCACCAACACATTGACACTATAAATTGTTCAAAAACATTCGTCCTAAATATGAAACAAAACTTTAACAAACAACAAAAGAAGCTACTGGTATATTTTCATTAGTTTTCACCTTTTAAAAACTGTAACAATTTACATTTTCATCAAATTACCACGACACTACATACACAAAAGAACAAAGCTCATACAATGCATAACATGCACTTTGCCAAGCTAGTAAACTAAAAACATCAATTGCTCACCACTGCACACTTGACGCCAATCTCGGACCCCAAAGCTTCAAACTGCTCGGCGATCTGAATTGCAAGCTCTCTGCAGAACACCCAAATGAATTTCAACAATACAAAACAACAACAAATTTTGTTTTTTGAGACATATATCTTCCTATAAACATATCATTCAAGTCGCTTAACTGACCTCGTTGGAGACAGAACGCAAGCGAAAAAGGATTGTGGAGTCTTTATTAGTTCTTGCAGTATAGGAAGCGCGAATGCGCCGGTTTTACCCGAACCCGTTTGTGCAAGTGCGATCAAGTCCTTTCCTTTATACCCAAAAAATCATATATACAATCAGTAGCCAAATATATACAAAATCTATCTGTAAATGCAAAGCAAGCTCAAATTTTATTGATAGAAAAACTGAAGCAAATGCAATGAGAGAGCGACCGGACCTTCGAGGGCGGCAGGCATGGATTCGACTTGAATTGGGGTAGGGATTGTCCAGCCCAATTTCTCACAAGCATCCACCAATTCGTCGCATATCCCCAAATTCTTAAACGTCGTCGTCGTCGTCGTCGTTGTCGCCTCCTCCTTCTCTTCGTCGGTAGCCGCCATGCTGTCTCGGTGCCGGATTTGTACTTCGAAGCAGAAACAGCAGCGTGTTAATGTCAGCTGAAGCTGTAGGTGTGTGGCGCGAGAGGTTGAAGTCTACGGGATTCGGCCGTTAGGGTTTTTCGTTTTTCTTGCGTCGTCTCTGCCTCTGGTGCGTGAGGGTTTAAGCCGACAAATAACAAGGAGATTATATTATGTCTACTTACAATTTTACCCCTGATAATTTATTCATTTGGCCTTATTTTACTTTCTATTTTTATCTTTCAAATTCAAAAAGAAGTGATTTTTTTTTGTTTCCAAAAAAAAAAAAAAAAGAAGTAATTTTTACACACTTATTATTTATTATTTTTGTATCAAATAAAATAAACAAATTAACGACTAAACAAAATAAAAATTGAATATGTTAGAATACAATTAAATATTTTTAGCAATTTGTAGTGATCGATTAAAAACTGTGTATCGGTTTAGTAATCTGTAATAATGTTAATTTGCAAAATAGTCCATTGATTTATGCAAAATTTAGAAATTCATATCGAGCTTCAGTAATCAATACTTAACAATACGCACAAGAGTAGTGTTATGTATAGACCTATTTTTGTGTTTTTATTTTTGTTGTCAGTCAATAGATTTGTGTCAAGGGATGGCAAATTGGCAATAAAACCACCCGAAGAAAGATATGTGTTACAAAAAGTAAAATTTGAGAAAGAGTAAGATTGGGCCGGAAAAAAACTGGGCCATAATCCATCACTGGGCTAGATAACAGCTGGGCCAAAATCCATCATTGGGCTTAACCAATTTCATCGTAAGATATGTGTTTAATATTATCAAACACATACCTTGCATAACCAATTAGATCATCTCCAATGGTTAGGCTAAAAGTCAAATTTTTTAGTCCGGAAAATTTATCTTTTAGCCAAAAAACGATTCTAGCCTAAAATTTTAGCTCGGGATTATTAAAGAATGAACTTAGACTATTTTTTTTGTTAAATAAATTTTTTTTTTAAAATAAATATGTAGACCCAATAATTACAATAGTTAAACCTTGAAATTACCTCAACCCAGAAATTATTGAAGAATTTGTATGCTCAGTGGAAGGAGAACTGAAGAAGCAAAAGAAGCAGAGCTGGCTATTCGCTGCAGAAAACTCTCAGCTCTGAAACTTGTGCTTCTTCCACTTCCACTTCCACCCACCTATTCCGCCATTGTTACATGCAGAAGCTACCTAAACCCAAAACCCATCTCTCTCCCACCATGCCCAGAAGAACCCACAAACTATGGCGGCATTCAGTATCTCCACCTTTCAAACCACCCCAACCCCGAAGTCTCATGCTTTTCTCAAAAGGGCTTCTCAGAGATCACCAGAGACATCAATGGAAGAGCGCTACATGGATTGTGCGTGAAGGGTTTTGTGCCTCTTGGTGTGTTCAGTTTTAATACTTTGGTGAATATGTACTCGAAGTTTGGTCGTATTGGTTATGCAAGGTATGTGTTTGATAATATTCCTGAGAGAAATGAAGCTTCTTGGAACACGATGATATCGAGTTATGTACGAGTGGGGTTGTATTCCGAATCGATTGGATTCTTCTGCGAAATGATTGGCTGCGGTGTTAAGCCAAGCGGGTTTGTCATTGCTAGTTTGATAACTGCGTGTGATAAGTCTGCTTGTAGGTTTAGTGAAGGGTTGCAGGTCCATGGTTTTGTGGTTAAAATTGGTTTGTTTTGTGATGTCTTTGTTGGGACTTCGCTTTTGCACTTCTATGGCACCTATGGTTTTGTGTCTTCTGCTCAAAAGATTTTTGAGGAGATGCCGGAGAAGAATGTGGTTACTTGGACTTCTTTGATTGTTGGCCGTTCAACTAATAGAGATTCGGAAGAAGTTATAAACATATATAAGCGTATGATATATGAAGGAGTGTGTTGCAATGATAACACATTTGCTATAGTCATTAGTACTTGTGGGATGCTAGGGAATGAACCATTAGGTCATCAAGTTCTTGGACATGTCGTGAAACTCGGACTAGAGACTAGTGTTTCTGTAGCAAACTCTCTCATATCCATGTATGGTAGCTGCGGAAATGTAGAAGCGGCCTGCTATGTCTTTGATCAGATGGATGAGCGTGATATAATCTCATGGAATTCGATTATTTCTGCAGATGCACAAAATGGGCTTTGCGAAGAATCATTAAGGCACTTTCACTGTATGCGGAGTGTTAATAAAGAGGTGAATTCCACAACGCTTTCGACATTGTTGACAGTCTCTGGTTCCTCAGAGAAACTGAAGTGGGGCAGTGGAATTCATGGCTTAGTTGTAAAACTAGGGTTGGAGGCAAATGTCTGTGTTTGCAATACTCTTTTAAGTATGTATTCGGAGGCTGGAAGGTCCAAAGATGCTGAGTTAGTTTTCCAAAGAATGATAGAGAAGGATATAATCTCATGGAACTCGATGTTAGCATGCTATGTGCAGAATGATGAGTACCAAAATGCCTTGGAACTTTTCTCTGAAATGCTTCGGATGAGAAAACCAGTAAATTATGTGACTCTAACAAGTGCACTATCTGCTTGTCCGAACCCTGAATTTCTCATTGAAGGCAAGATTCTTCATGCTCTTGCAGTCTTTGCAGGCCTACAAGACAATCTGATAATTGGCAATGCACTGGTTACAATGTACGGCAAGTTTGGTATGATGGTTGAAGCAGAAAAGGTGCTGCAAATAATGCCCAACCGAGATCAAGTTACTTGGAATGCCCTCATAGGTGGTTACGCTGAGAGCAAAGAACCAAATGAGGCAATAAAAGGTTTCAAGTTCATGAGAGAAGAAGGAACTCCAGCAAACTACATTACAATAATCAATGTCCTTGGTGCTTTTCTGACTCCTGGTGATCTTCTCAAACATGGAATGCCCATCCATGCGCATATAGTTCTAACAGGATTTGATTCGGACAAGCATGTGCAGAGTACCCTCATAACAATGTATGCTAAGTGTGGTGATTTAAATTCAAGTAATTCCATATTCAATGGATTAGCTTTCAAGAACTCTATCGCATGGAATGCGCTCATATGTGCAAATGCTAATCATGGCTTAGAGGAAGCTTTGAAACTTGTAGTGATGATGAGAAAAGCTGGAGTGGACTTAGATCAGTTCAGCCTTTCTGTGGCACTTTCTGTTAGTGCAGACCTGGCTATGTTGGATGAAGGCGAACAACTTCATGCCTTGGTGGTTAAGCTTGGTTTTGACTCAGACGATTACGTTGCAAATGCTGCCATGGATATGTATGGAAAATGTGGGAATATGGAAGATGTTTTGAAATTACTTCCCTTGCCAACCAGCAGGTCACGATTATCATGGAACATTTTGATATCGTCTTACGCCAAACATGGGTGTTTCCCGAAGGCTAGGGAAGCTTTTCATGAAATGCTAAATCTTGGCTTGAAACCAGATCATGTTACCTTTGTTTCACTTTTGTCTGCTTGCAGTCATGGGGGTCTGGTGGATGATGGTCTTGCGTACTACAATTCAATGACCACAGAGTTTGGCGTCCCACCAGGAATAGAGCATTGTGTGTGCATGATTGATCTTCTTGGACGATCTGGAAGGCTTGCTGAAGCTGAAAATTTTATTAAAGGAATGGTTGTGCCTCCAAATGACCTTGTGTGGCGGAGCTTGCTGGCTGCATGTAAAATCCATCGTAATGTGGAGTTAGCGAGGAAAGCTGCAGAACATCTCCTAGAGCTAGATCCATCGGACGATTCAGCTTATGTTCTTTTCTCAAATGTGTGTGCAACTACTGGTAGATGGGAGGAAGTAGAGAACGTAAGGAGGCAGATGGGATCGAGAAACATAACGAAGAAGCCTGCGTGCAGTTGGGTCAAGTTGAAAACCGAGGTAAGTAAATTTGGGATGGGAGAGCAGTCCCATCCACAGACAGAGCAAATTTATGCCAAGTTGGGAGAGCTCATGAAGATGATTAGAGAAGCAGGTTATGTCCCGGATACCAGCTATGCACTGCAGGATACAGATGAAGAACAGAAGGAACAAAATCTTTGGAACCACAGTGAGAGAATCGCCCTTGCTTTCGCATTGATCAATACTCCAGAAGGTTCACCAGTTAAGGTTTTCAAGAACCTTCGTGTCTGTGGCGATTGCCATTCTGTCTACAAGCATGTTAGTGCAGTAGTCGGGCAGAAAATCATATTGAGAGATCCTTACCGGTTTCACCATTTCAGCGACGGCAAGTGTTCTTGTTCTGACTATTGGTGAGGAAGCTAAATAAGAACCTCGATAACACGGTACTGATTAAAGAGGGCATCGTTACTTCGGCACCAAGCAATAGATAGGTTTGAAATCCCAATTCTTCCAACATGTATTGGGACTTGAATTCTTTTGTACCATATCTCTGTACTCTTATCTGAAATCTCAATTAATTTTATGGGAACATAAGTTGAAATACTAATTTGTGGACCTAATTCGAATGCGAATAGTTTTGTACCCTGAAGTTGACATGATCCGAATTGCAATTCGAAATTACGTCTGTGGAAATTGCAAAAATTGTAAGGGATTGGCGAATTTGTCAAATAAGTGAGCTTATCAAAGAAGTGAAGCTAATGCATACTGGAAGCTTGCAGTTATTGAAGAAAAAGCCAGAGCCACAAGCATGTACCATCGTTAGAAGCGAGTAACGATTAGGTTTAACAGCATTTTACAAAATAAGCACAATAGTTGAAGAAGGAAAACCCGAAAGCATGTTTTGCTAGAACAACAAAGCGGGGGGACTACAAAACTCCCGAAAGCGTGAGTACTCTGTAGTCTGGTTGCTCTGAGCTTTCCATTTCTCTTGGTCCCAATCTACTCCACTTCGGCCAAGTAATCTTCTATTTCAGCTGGTGTAAGTACTCTGCAACAACAGAATCACAACAAATATTCATAAGCAAATGCAGCATCCCAACTAAAGGGTGAACCAATTTACACATTCTAGTATTTCGTGTCGAATAAGAAAGGAACCGACAAAAATTAAAACTAGGAAACTAGTACCATATACTTTAGCTTTTGTTTTTCTTTGGTTTTCCATTTTAATCAAACCTGCCGGTTAGAAATGCATCAACTTATGTTATGCGGTTTACAATCGTGCATTTACATGAAAACAACTCTGCATTTTATGTTATAACTCATGCAAGTCTACATATCCGTGGTCATGGTTGGACTACTGCTTGCATGTTGCTAAGTGAGCCAGATTAAAATTTTGTCCTGGCTGAAACTAAAGCTAAACTATTACTCAAATAAAGCCGATGAAAATCAGCCCAGATTTGCTTAAGTTCAAAGTTAATTTTTCAATCTGCCATATTTTAGCAAAAAACGAAAAGGAAAGAACTACAACAAACTAAGAATATATATAATGAGCAAAGTAACGGCAATTTATAACACACGGAAACTTGCCTGAATTTTTTGTCAGCACCAATTATGCCAATCTCAATGTTTTTCCCAGAGATTTGTCCTTCAAACCTAAAACCAAACGCAGAAAGAAACGTCATGAAAGAGCTAACTTATATTTGTATAGTAGAATACAGCTGTACTTGATATATGCATAAATTCAGGTCTGAATTTGTTTCATTTAGGAAGATTAAAATTAAAATAAAAAACTGAAGGATAAAGTGCATACCCTTCTTTCAGGGTCAATATTGCCGTGTGGACAGCATCATCAAGTTCCATGTCCTCAGTGTACCTACAAGAAATAGTCACATGAATCGTAAGCTAAATTCAAAGCAAACATAAAACTCAAGGCTGGGATAAAGAAATAAAATGCAATTAAAGGGTTAAAAGAAGTGACGAGGGCATGCTCCCGATTAGACATCCAATATAGGCTGTCAATAATTACTGAGATAAATAAAATAGAACAAAGACTACTCTTGCAAATCAATGACCATTGAGTTCCAAAATTTCGTTCAGCCTCCAACTTGATTCATAATTAAGTGTACAATGCAATTATGAGATGTTAAGCACCGTGTGGTTATTGCTTTAGTTTACAAATTTAGACAAAAGGAACATAAATCAGAAGACAGTTTCTATAATTGTTGATCCTAACGTGCCTTTTCTCAAGGAATGTTTTTGCATTAGAAACATTTTTCCCCATGGCAGAAGCTTTCCAAGAAAAGTAAGAACCTGATGGGTCCACCTACAGCATAACAAAAATCAGTCATGCAGAAATCCAATGGAAAATAGATATCGGAAAAATAAATACCTACCAAATCTTTAAAAGGTTGTGGTATGCGTGTGTATGTTTTGCCAACTAAATTATGACTTTTTCAGACAACTAGATTGCAACATTAATTGCTACTTAGCTAGGTTGAAGAGATTCTATGACATAGCCTGCCAGCATAAAAGGGGCATTTCATATACAAAGGAGGAAATGCGCATGTTACATATACTACCCTAAATTTAAAGTTCACATATTTCGTTGTAAATCAAATGATGTTGCCATATCTCACTTACATGATGAGAGGAGGTCAAAATGCAATGTTTTAAAAGCAAAAATGTTTCAACTGCAACTTTAGTACTGGAAACAGACAATTTTGGTACAGGAATTATGATTGAGTAGTACATTCAAATGTCACAAGATGAGAAATCAAGAAAGAAAAAACTGATGGCTAAGAGAAATATTGAAACACAAGAGCATAAAAACCGATGGCTAAGAGAAATATTGAAATACGAGAGCATGCTAATTTTAAAAAGAAAAGGGAACGCCAAAAGGAAAAAGGATTGCTCTCCTTGGACCTCTATAGTTTGTACTCAAAGACTCAAGCACACTTGTGCACCATACGTTTACACTAAGAGAGGACAGAATACACATACCTGAAATAGTTGTGGACCTTTGTCATCAAAGCCGGCAACCAGCAGTGAAACTCCGAAAGGCCTTACACCACTAGAAAGATGACAAAGTCAAATCAGAGTTTCTAAGGTGGGAAAGGACCTAAAGTTAGTGGCAGACTCAAGTTGAAAACACAAAACATACATTTGCTTGTGCACGAAGTCTAAGCATAAAATTACAATACTCAAGCTTAAGTTATCAAGATCAAAATCTTTCAAATTTTAAGTTCCCCAGGCATATTTTCAACGATAAATCATTTAAAATACTAAAAATTTTCAAATGATTAAATGATACTAAACTTCCCTTAACACATTTTAATATATAAGCAACTCAAGCATTAAAACCCTTCAATTTCTTCGAAGTTTGGACCAATATGGATGATTAATATGAGCAAGAACATAGTTAAGAATCTTAAAATAGTAAACTAGGTTGTGAGAAGAAAGATGATTACCCCGACTGTGTGAACTCCTGCATAACAGCAGCAACTTCCCTCACTAGTTGTGTGACAGGGATGGGTTCCTGTAAATACCCACCAAATCACATTGTAAGTTACGTTCAAAATAGACAAATTACAGTAATTGACTGAGTGACTAAGTAAAGTAATAAATCAACTTGTTTCAAGTTGAGACTCATTCTCACAAATTGGGGTAGAAGGTAGATATCACTTAAGAAAAAGATACTAGTTAGACGTAGTCCCAAAATACTAAGACTTCAATCCATTTGAAGCCCCATCCCATGACCAAAACAAATTCATATACTATGTTTAGAAGCTCAAAAAACAATAAAATTACCAAACAAAAAAAAAAATGCTTCAATGGTGTTGTGCACATTGAAGAGAATATAGATTCATATGGATTCTTCTAAGGAATGTAAACTGAAATTCCAATACTTAGCATATGCTCAAGGAACAATATCAATACTACGGGTAAGAATAAAGGTAATAAGAGATGAAAAAGACAGAATTTGAGTCATACTTTATACAACTGATGATATTGCTCTGCCTGTTTCCTACTTTTCCGAACCAGAACTCTGAAATCTGGACCCATGCCACTGCATGAAGAACAGTAAATTGCAGTTATTTTTATCATAGCTAAGACTTTCCATGGATCAGAGATTATTGAAGCATTATAGCAGCAACAACATGAAAGTAATATCAAACTAGTAATGTGAAACCTCAACTTGAAAAACTCAAGCATATAGCACAGACAAACCTGTAAACAACTCCAATGTTTGGCGTCAATAACTGAATTTTCTGAACCTGCAACCCAAAAACTTGAAAGGTTACAAGAAGTCGGAAGTATACTACGTGATTATCTGAGAGAACATGCCATAGAGGTGGAAAGAAAACAAACTCAATTTCTTAAATAAGATAGTTGATGAGATACACAAGCTATATATCAGTGCAAAAAGTTTGGAAATCCAGCACCAGCATGGAACTAAAACAAAACTGATGAACTGCATTCTATAAAAAAGAGTAGCGTAATCACTCACAGATGCTTCATCAACCAAGATAGATGGCAGTTTCTTCTCTGTTGCTATGACAACTCCATTAGCAGCTACAACAACCAGATAGATTTTTCTAAATAACAAAATCATTAACACTAACTATATGATAGATTTCCAAACTTAGCTGGCGTAAAAACCAAATCAATAAGCTGAATCAAAACGAAAAAAGATCCGGAAACTTTTCAGAAAGTTAAAGATATACACATTTAAGCAACAGATGGTATTTATGTTTAGCACTATAGCAGTAAGAACAATGATCTTTTTATATAACTAATGACTCCAATGCTGTCATAAGATCTTTCATTCCATGTCCATTAAAATTACCAACGGAAGCATGAGCCCCAATCTTGCATACGATAGGCATGTTGCTATCATAGTTGGTATATCATGAGGGTGGTCGCAATAATTTGAACCAAAAAAATGTACATTTTAAATTTTCTACTTTCAATCTCAATCATTCATTTTTCATACTACTCAGTACACCATTGAAGAAAAATTGCAATATAATTGAACTATCTACGTTTTAGTAAAATCGATATTTAAAACCTTCAGCTGCAAAAACCCTTGTCCCAAAATTCGTGACACATAGCCCACCGCACCAAACGACCAGAAAGACAAAGCCCCTTCCCATCAGTAACAAAACTATAAATTAAAAAACCTAAGCACTAAACTCTACCAAGTCTAACTCTTAGCTTCTTTTATTTCTCTCTCCTGAATGCACTGGTTTCAACCACACCCATTTTCTTCCCCTACCCATAGAAACTAAACGCCGCTTCCAGCCAATTTCATTTATCGTGGATCAATAAGAAAGTTCCATATGAGGTGTTGGAAACTCATTCCTTAACAGGAAATAATTTTTCATTCTTACCAACAATAACAACAATTCTAAACATTTGAGGCAACCACCGAACTAATATAGTTAATGTGTAATACCCTTTAACTCTTTCACACCAGTTTCAAACAACAATGAACAGATTGTTCATCTTTTTTCCTGACCAATTGAATCTGTCTACTTTCTTATTCGAGACGAACACTAGAATGTGTAAATTCAAACGTATCCGAATATAAAAACTTAGGGAAGGCATAACAGTTTGCGTACCTTTAATCCCTAACGACGTCTGGCCAGACCCAACCGCAGTCAGCGCATGCTCAATCTGAACAAGCTTCCCAGAAGGACTGAATCCCAAATAAACATAAAAATTATGCCCCAAAATAAATAATAAAAAAAAAAAACACGATTCCAATCAAACTTCTAATACAAAATCGAGTCCACAAGTCAAATACCTGAAAGTGGTAAGAGAAAACGAGTACTGGCTATCACCCATTGTGCTTTCCAACCCAAAAAATCCTGCGGAAACAGAGAAATCAGAACTAACCCATCAATTTTCAATTAAAAAGGACAATTAATTGTTGCTTGAGAAGTGAAGTTTTCAATTTCTAGTGAAAATTAGTAAATTGGGTTTCTATAGAACCCTAACGGCAAGCTAAATTTCGGGTCTTTTGAGGCGTACCTGACTCGGAAGTTCAGAACCGCCTGCGAGAGAAGAAGGCTCCTTGAAGAGAGAGTCTTCACTCTTCAGTGCATAAAAGAAGAATATGGATGAAACGACGGCGTATGAACTGGCGTGTCATGTTTACCTGTGTCTTGTTTACTTATTTGGGTTTTTACTTTTGACCCCCTAGTTTTTTTTATTTTGGACACTGACCCTGTAGATTTTTCTGTTGCATTTTCATCCTTGTAATTTCGTTGTGTTACAACCGTTAGTTCTGTCAAATGACGGAAATTTCTTTTCCACGTCGGCTTTTTTATAAAAGAACATGTACACACGAATGGATGGAAAAGTCAACTTCATTGACAATTTTTAATGGTCAACCGATGTTGGATTGTCTAGATCATATTCTGCTGTTGTCTAGTTTGTATCGATTGGACTCTCTTTTTTATTTTGGGTTTTGCCTTTGGGCTATCATTGCCTTTGTTTGGACTTGCTGCCCATCTTTGGGTCTTTAATGAAGTTTTCATTTGACCAAAAAAAAAAAAAATGAAATTACAAGGACGGAAATGTAACAAAATATCTTAAAAAGTTGTTTTTCAAAGCACCATAAAATTCAGAGGTCCTATTAAAACTAAGGAAAAGTAAATAAAAAATAAAAAATAAAAAAAAAACTTTAGTTTTAATGAAAAATGACAAATAAAGATGTAGTGAATAGTACTAGGAAAAGGTAAAAATGTGATTTTTCGTTAAAAATGAACAGTACTAGAAGTGTTTCGTTAAAACTCTCTTACAACTAAGGCCAGCCGCCCTTGACACGAATTTATTTGAGCTAACTACATTTCACATGATTTTCAAGATAGACCATGAAGTCCCAATTTTAAGACTTTATAAACATTGCGTCAATTTCTAACTTTGGTCGAATTGATTGTTTGATTGTTAATTAAATTGATTTTCAAAATGGATCAAGCTTGGATACATTCTCCCGAGCTTGAAATTGGTTCAACTCGGCTCTTCTAGAGTGAGCTCGAGCTACGCACGGCCGGACCTGGCTCATTAGTGCAACAAGCTCGAGCTCAATCTACAGATGCCATGTAGGGAAATGAAGATTAAAACTGCATATGCCGTGTCAACTACTTCACCTTGATACACCCTTTCTTTTACCATGCTACAAATAAGAAATCACATACGAAATTAAGCTATATATTTGTGATGTTTAGTCACACCAAAACCATCCCTCTGTAGACGGAAAACCTAACCCAAAACCAGCACAAAACAGGTAAAGCCGGATCACCTACTGCTCTTGCATTTCACCCTTTAATTTTCCACGCATGGGCACACCGGGGCCCGCTTGCGATCCCCTCGTAGTACTTGGATTCAAGTTTTTGTTTGTTCCAAACTTTCACAAAGTCTGCAAATAGTTGGCGTGCGGACTCTGATGAAAGATCGGAGAAGAACACATCTTTCTCTTCTTTCAGCCACATAGAGAACTCATTGTTCTTTAAGAAATAGTCATCGGTGGACAGCTCCTGGAAGTCAATTTTCTGCAAGAAAAACGATATCCTAACCATCAGAAAATCAATGTTCAAGAACCGGATACAATGAACACCATAATAAGTAGGACCATCAAGTGATCAATATCAAAAAGCAGACAATTCCTTATGCCATAGGTTGAGCACCACAAACTCTTGCGTGCAATAAAAAACCATTTCCAAACAATACTAAAGACACTACTTCCTACGAAATATAACTTGCAAGAAAAGACAAGTGATACCGAAAACTGCATATTGAAACTAGATCTCTTGTTTTCTGGTTTCTACATTAGAACATCACAAGTAGGTATCCATGGAAACTATCCATTGCCGCTCTCTAAGTTCCCATATTTTCTGTATATTCCATTAAACAATATAAACTTTTGATGCTCTTTCATCTGAAGCTAAAACAGATCACCAATAATAACAAAGAGGTCTAATAATAGAAATCAAATTTTTGCCGACTTTAGAGAATCTCCGCAAACTTTAGCCTAACATTATGTGATTGCCTCACTTCTTCAGTAACTCAGAGGAGGCAAATTACTCAAAGGATGGAGGACTTCTGCTAACATATTCAAGCACTTATAACATTAAATGTAATGACAGGTTGACATTTTTTTTTGTAAAGAATTGTTACAAGAAGTTTGACCCTTTGTCTTTTTATTTCTGTAAAGATTTATAGGTACATATAAAATCCATATTATATATAGTTCACAGATGAGAGTACTTCAAACACCAAATATTTATTCATGATTGGAGATGAGAAAGCTTACCGAGAGGCGATCGCCTTTGTGATGTTTACTTTTGTGCTTATCCTTTGTCTTCTTTTCTGAGGCAAAATACGTCAATGTGATAAGTAATTTCCCATAAAGAACCTCATCCTCAATAGGCTAAAAAAGCTACAATGGTTAGTCAAATAATGCACTTTCATGTACTTAATCTCGTAGGTTTGTGTTTACTTTTTCAATGTCAAAACAACTCGATGAAACAAAGTTTTCCCATACTCTACAAACACCGAACGTGCCTGATAAACCACTAACAATGCCATTACTCTAATTCGACTGCAACTTGTAGCACAATTTACACGATTATTCAACTAGTAAGCCCGTACATGTCTGGTAAAAACATACCAATTCCAATATACCATTACGCTAATTGGACTGCTAAGCTAACTGAAACATAATTTTTCCTTTGCAACTTAACTATTAGGCCTGTATACAACAGCAGATTGAGGTCAAAACAAAGTGAATATACTCATAGCCATATCCGAATCCCAAAAAGTTCGATTTTAACAAGTATTGCAAAGTTCGATTTAACGAAGTAAAATCCATCTTAAACTAGTGTGAGACTCAGACTCGTATCGACATACCTTTAGCGGAACGGTGTTTTGAGTGCATATGCGACCTTTTCTTGTCCTTCTTGTCACTCCTTCTGCTCTTCCTGTCCTCATCCTCTACTGTTCTCTGCCTCTTGCCTTTTCCCTCATCTGTTAAAAGAAAACACAGAATTCAATATATATATTCTGAGGAACAAATTGCACACACTTTCAAGCAAACCCTGGAGAAATAAAACTTGTTTGGTTGCTGATAAAATGTTGGGGAAAGAGAGAAAATCAAAAGTCCCATGCTTTCTCAACTGGAAAATAACATAGCTATTTGGCTCGGTTGAAATTAAGCAAGAACAACAAAAGCTATGACATTGGACAAATGAGAGAGAGAGAGAGAGAGAGAGAGAGAGAGAGAGAGAGAGAGAGAGAGAGAGAGAGAGAAAGGAAGGAGAGAATTGAGCACCTTCGGAAGATGAAGAGGTGCTCCTTTTCCGACTCTTCTTCTTCTCCTCCGATTTCCGGTCGCTTCCCATTTGAATTGCAGAGAATTACAGAAGGAGAGAGGAACCAGGGAAAGCCCGAGACCAAGATCGTCGACCGACCCGGGGAATTTATATATATATATATAATATTTTGGGAAATTTTAGCATCCTTCTAACCACAAACCTCATGGCCTTTTCGTAGTGTTATTTGACAACTTTGCCCTCCTTGAAATTTATTTGTGTTCAATCAATTTTTTTGTAAATTTATTTGTTTGTGACAACTTCTTCCGTGTTAATTTTAGTTTGTGTTAACAAAAATACTCACACAATTGACAAAAAAACTGAGCCATTGTAAATTGGTAATTAAAATCATCCGTTGATTGAATGTTGGAGCAATAGCAGCCATAAGATCCACTGGCTAAACCATGCCATAGGATCGCGCATGACAGATCCCCAAGCAGCCCAGAACAGCTCATGCCTAATTTGGAGGCTCTAAATATTTGAAATCACCATCCATTAGTCAGTAAGAGTTTTTTTTGTTTTATCTCTACAAAAGCATTTTAGGGTTTGGGATAGAGTGGTGAAGGTTTTATTTATTTTTTATTTTGTAATGAAACTTGGATTGAAGGGAATTCATGGTGGTTTGGTTGTTGTTTATAAATTTTAATTCTAATTTTTAATTGCATCTTGTTTTTAATGGTAATTATATATTATGATGAAAATCTCAATTTACATTAAAACCATAAGTTTGTTGAGAGATACAATGCAAGAGTTTAAATAAAGTTTCTCTCTTATCATCTTCATGGACGTTTGGCTTGAACTTTCACCGGAATAATAATGTATTTTGACCTAAACGCCATATCAATGGGAGGGATCAGGGGTAGTTTACGGTGAAGGTTTGAAAGGATTAAAGTTGCTGCAATTTAAGAAGAAAAATAATACTAAAATATACCAAAATGGAACCTAAGTTGCATACCTCAAATGCCGTATAAGATCTATATGAATTTGTGGAATATTTAAATGGTAAGAATAACGTTGCGTTTGAGGGATTCAGATTTGGATAGAAGATGAAAAAAAAAAACAGAAAAAAAAAAAGCAAAATCTTTGATTTATTTTTTATACATGCTTGTGCTTGATTGTACAGCAATAAAATAAGATGTAAAGTGAATGATTCTTGATATCATAAAATAAGTGGTTCTTAATATCATAAAATGAGAGAAAGTGTAAAACCTTGTATAGACATTCGGATCTTTTAATTCTCCAACAAGTAATCTTGTAATCATACAAAAAGTTACAAACAACATCTTTGCTTGCAACGAAAAGTTTCTTGTAAAAAACGAATGACGCTTAAGTTAGTGAGTATTTGCAGATTTTAGTTGCAGTAGAATTCCTTTTCAGGTGAGTTAATTGGCTATAAGGTGAGTTAATTGGCTATATATGCAAGGTATAACTCTATCATGGGCATGCTGTGTGCTCATTAAAAAATAAGAAACATTACATCAAAAAATTTGTACATGACCATCTGAGCAAGTTGAATGAAATACAAATATTACAGCAAAAATACGCATGAAAAAACTCAAACCCTAATAAAGTCAATGAACAAAAGATAGAGATGAAAAGAAATTTTGACCAAAAAAAAAAAAAAACTGAAAATCCTTACAGATCGCACCCGAAAATGAAACCTACAATCAAAATACAAATTAAAAAAAACTCAAACCCTAATGAATTAAGTTTAATAAAACAAAAGAACGAGATGAAAAGAAAAAGAAAACAGACGCAGATTAATCTTCGGGTATCACACAAAAGAAGAAAGACCCACTTTGGCGTGATGAGATTATAAAAACAAAAAAGAATAATGTCGACCAAATCCAAAACGATTTATAACATCAACTGTATGATGAACACATAAATATAAAATAACATCCCGGTTATATTCTCTGCTATTAATTTATGACAAGGAAGGGTTTGCATAAACATATAAAGTCGCGTTA
Organism: Pyrus communis; assembly: GCF_963583255.1. Classification (NCBI taxonomy): domain Eukaryota; kingdom Viridiplantae; phylum Streptophyta; class Magnoliopsida; order Rosales; family Rosaceae; genus Pyrus; species Pyrus communis. The sequence goes on along the minus strand of NC_084805.1, from coordinate 22,108,016 downwards.
ATTAAAGCATTTATAATGAAAGAAAAATAATGAAACATTTCAAGAGGAAAAAAAAATATTACAAGAAGCAGATACATTAACAAGAAAGAACCTATCGAGAAATCAGAAGAATCATACCTGCAAATATGCATGGCTTCTAATCTTTGATATCCATCCTTTTGCGTACGTCAATGTCACCGTATAGAGCAGCTGCATTCGAAGTTTTGTGGAGCTTCTTAATTTCTGAACTTAATCGAGCAAAGAAGCTCCAAAAAACCTCAAAGTTGCTGCTCTGGTGATTCCGTAAGCTTGCGCTCGATCTGGCGGTGATTGTATACGATGGCTATGATATTTTGAGAGAGAGAGAGAGAGAGAGAGAGAGAGAGAGAGATCGGCATGAGAATTCCTCATGCCCTCCCTTATTTATAATAAAAAGGGAAACCGAAATACTTGCTCCCCAAATAACTCTAGATCCTTTTAGGATTCCTATATTTTCGGAAGCGATTGATGGCCACGTTTTCCTTGTTAAAAAGGATTTGATATCTTCTTAATTAGATAGGGTTTTTGTTTACCCTAAATATATATAATTAAATCACTAATTAACCAACTTTATAATCGTAACATTTCCCACACAAAATAGATACCAATGGACTTCTTTAAATTTGATTTTTGATTTGTGATTTTAAATACATCTTAAAAAATCGTGTGACATTTTCCACAAGAATCTCAATCCCTTTCAATTTCGGATTCAATCGTTTGTTCTATGAATTTTTCATTTTAATTGTCTTGTAGGTTGTTGTAAACACGAAAAATTCCTGCAACGAGAAACACGAATACCGTGTACAAAATAATATTTTTTGTATTTAATTGATTTTGGGGTTACAATCTCTTTGTAATTTGATCCTCTGATTCTATCTTCGTAGGGTGTAGGTTTGTGGATGAGCTGTTGATCCAAAGGGCCGTCGGGGCTTGATCTAGGGATGAACAGTTGATGAAGGCTTTTGAGCTTGATCTTGAAGACTGGGTGTATGGATTTCTTCAAGGGGGCCGTCGGGGCTTGATCTTGAGGGTTGATGGATGAGCGGATCTTCAAGGGCTTTTGGGCCTAATCTTGAAGACTGAGTGTATGGATTTCTTCAAGAGGCCGTCGGGGCTTGATCTTGAGGATTGATGGATGAGCGGATCTTCAAGGGCTTTTGGGCCTAATCTTGAAGACTGAGTGTCTGGATTTCTTCAAGGGGGCGTTGGGGCTTGATCTTGAAGGTTGATGGATGAACGGATCTTCAAGGGCTTTTGGGCCTAATCTTGAAGACTGAGTGTATGTGTGGATTTGTTGAGGTTGTTGATCCAAAGGGCCGTTGGGGCTTGATCTTAGGATGAATGGATGATGAACGATGAACACTTTCCTCAAGGGCCGTCGGGGCTTGATCTTGAGTTGGTGGAAGTTCTTCAAGGGCCGTTGGGGCTTGATCTTGAAGGAGGATTTGACGAAGAACGAAGAGTGTTTTCTTGATCCTTCGGGATTTGCTTGAGAGCTTTAGAGTTTCAAGGCTTCAAGGTTTTGGTGTGATGTGAATTCCCTTCTTTCTTTCTCTTCTTCCTCCTTTCTTTCTTCTTTTTCCTCCCTCAAATGAATGCCTTGGCTTCCTATTTATAGAATTCCAAAACTTGATTTTTGGATTTAAATAATTAGATGAAATAAATCATTTCTGCCAGGTATTGACACGTGTCCTATTTGATGACTTTTCCAATTTATTTCGATTTTTCGTTGAGTCACACGCTACATGTAAAATTTATGTAACACGTGAGTGTTGAAATTTTAATTATTGGTCAACATTCATTTCACCGAAATTTTGATGTCTACAAATGCCCCCACTTCAAGGCGCGTCGTAGACATGTCTTGTCACGTGTAGAAGATGCGTTTTGAAGTCCCTTAATGTAGATGTCAACCCAAGGGCCGTCGAGGCTTGATATTGAATTGAGCTGGAAATTTCTTCAAGGGCCATCGAGGCTTGATCTTGAGTTCGACTGGAAGATTTTCTGGTTTCCTCCTATCGTTGATTTTCCACAAGCTTAATCTTGAACTGGGCTGTAAGATTCTTTTGGTCTCCTCCGAAGGTTTGAACTTACTCCTTTTATCTGGAGTTGAATTTGATTCAAGGGTGGTGAACACTTGATTTTGAATCGGACTTGTGATTTCTTCAAGGGCCATTGAGGCTTGATCTTGAACTGGGCTGGAAGATTTTTTTGGTCTCCTCCGAAGGTCTGAACTTACTTCTTTTATCTGGAGTTGAATTTGATTCAAGGGTGGTGAACACTTGATTTTGAATCGGACTTGTGATTTCTTCAAGGGCCATTGAGGCTTGATCTTGAACTGGGCTGGAGGATTCTTCTGGTCTCCTCCGCTCGTTGATTTTCCTTTGTGCTACTCTTGAACTGGGCAGCAGGATTCTTTTGGTCTCCCCCCGAAGGTCTACGAGCGGTTTCAGGATATGGCAGGCAAGTACGAGGTGGAGGTGCTGACCTGTTTCTTTGTTCAATCTTTCCAATTCGTATTGAATACGAATCGGAAAGATTGAAGTTTCCTTGTCCCTTCTCTGGCAGTGTATCAACCGTTGAAGATGACTACTCGAGAGCAATACTAGGTAAGCAATCAGGAATAGATTCCAGGTAGTCGGTTCCAGATCGGAAGACTGACTCCAAGTGCCGGCTGATTGCTTCTTTCACTTTGCCATGCGAGTAAGAACAAGGACAAAGGAAAAGACAGGGAAAAAGCATGATATGAGATACCTTTGCTTTCGAAGAAGCAGCGAATGAATCAACACATATATTTGTTGTGCTTGTCTCCACATGCTTCGATATATCATTTTCACTTGCCTTACTTGCTCCCCTTTGCAGAAGTGGTATTTCCTTATGCAGGTTTAGCATCTTCTCTTGTAGTATTTGTCCTCCGATGCAGGAGTTGAATGCAACCTTTGCATTTAAATGGTGCTTCACTTCTTGGTGGCAACTGGTTTGAGTGGAGGTTCCGACATATTGCTTTCTCTGTCCTTGTCTTGGCAGGTGAGAACAAGGGCAAAGGAAAAGATAGGGAAAAAGCATGATATGAGATACCTTTGCTTTCGCCCTTGATGATATGAGATACCTTTGCTTTTGAAGAAGCGGTGAATGAATCAGCACATGCTTCAATCTATCGTTTCCTCCTGGGTCATCTGTACTCCAGGCATCTGGTGTCTTCAAAGGTTGAATAGGTTTTCTCAAGGGAAGAAGAAGAATTGAGTATTTCGAGAGGCTTTGCTGGGAGTGCGCCCTCAGAGGTGAGGAAGAGTTGGGCATTTTCTTCAGGTCTGCCTTGCCATAAGAGACGAAAGTCGACACATATAGGGATTTCTTAATAGCAAGTGGTGGTACCGTTCTTTTACCCTTGTCGACAAACGTCTCTTCGATATCTGAACGACGCCTCTTCGATTTCTGAACGAGCGCCACTTTTGACAAAGTTGCACGCGTTTTCTGAAAAGCAGAGAAAGCGTCGCCGAACTTTGCGCTTGTCGGCTAAAGACGTGTAGTTGCGATGATGGCCTCCACGTGTTTTCGACTTTGTCAGATATCTTTTGACAAAGTTGAACGCGTTTTCTGAAAAGTCGCGAACGTGTCGCCGAACTTCACGCAGGAAAATCCGGATTTTTGAATCGGTGGTCGTGTCGCTTGGCTTTTTACAGAGGTATCGATCACCTCCAACATGCACACTTTGAAGACTGCCCATTTGTGAAAATCGTCTCCGGCCCTTTGAAATTTAACTCCATCCACCCCTTCTCTTTGAACACTTTTGAAAAATGGCAAACCCATCGAACCTTAGCTTAGAATTGAGTCTCAGCAGTGATACGGGCGTGCCGCGTCAAGGTAACGTATGGCGCCCTTCTTTCTTATCTTCTAACGGTCCTCTTACAGGTGAAGACTCCATGATGCAAGATGCCACAACAGCTACAATAGTAGCTAGGAACCTCCTCACTCCAAAAGATAGTAGGCTGCTGTCAGGACGGTCGGATGAGTTGGCCGTTCAAGAGTCCCTCGCTCTCAGCGTTCAGTGTGCAGGCTCTGTATCCAACATGGGTCAACGCCTACTTGCTCGCTCCCGTCAGGTTGAATCGTTGATGGCAGAGGTGGAAAGTCTCAAGCAAGAGATCAAGCAGCTGAAGTATGAGAATAGAAGTTTGCACGTGCTTGCAAACAACTATTCGACGGGCATGAAGAGGAAGCTTGATGAGCTGCAAGAGTCTGAAGGTCGGATTCAAAGTGACCGTCAAAGGTTTTCGTCTTTCCTCCAAAGGCACATTTTTCCTGGGTCTTCCAGCGTTTGGCCAAGTATTGAGGCCTCGAATGCTCTATCTTCGATGCCTCCCGCTCCGATGCCTTCCGCTCCGAGAGTTTTTCCAAATAATGGGGCTTCACGTGAACATCCTTTGTGAAAGCTCCAATCTTGTATTTTTTTTTTTTTTTTTTTTTCATGTGTAAGCACATATCTGTAATTTATCAGAGATATCAATAAATAAACTTTATTTTATTTAGCGTAATGTGCTAAATAGAGCGTATATATATATATATATATATATATATATATTATTTTTTCACATGGTGCCGGTGCACCAAGATCCTTTTTTTTTATTATTATTTTTTTCTTATTGCTTTCGGTGGTACTGATCCACCAAGATAGATCCTTTTTTTTTTATTATATTTTTTTTCTTTGCTTTCGGTGGTACTGATCCACCAAGATAGATCTTTTTTTTTTATTATATTTTTTTTTTCTTTGCTTTCGGTGGTACTGATCCACCAAGATAGATCTTTTTTTTTTTTTTTTTTTTTTTTTTAATAATATTTTATATATATATATATATTCCCCACATGGTGCAGGGAGGAAATGCAGAGGAGCTTGGAGTAGTAGGAGGTAAGAGACGGAGAAAGTCTTTGGGTGTGAGTTGCCAAACTTTGATTTTGTCAATCACATTTAAAGGCAGCAGCAGAGGCAAGCAGATGTGAGTTGACAAACTTTGTTTTTGTTAATCACATCCACAGGCAGCAGCAGAGGCAAGCAGATGTGAGTTGACAAACTTTGTTTTTGTTAATCACATTCACAGGCAGCAGCAGAGGCAAGCAGATGTGAGTTGACAAACTTTGATTTTGTTGATCACATTCAAAGGCAGCAGCCATGGCGGAAGTGCAGAAGCAGCCAGAGCTTGAGGCAGAGTGTAAGGCGTCGAGCTTCACGATCGGCTAGTCGTTTGACAGCGGTCACTGAAGTTCTTCGCCGATTTTGACCACGGTGGCAGGAGTGAGGAGCTTGAGGTAGTTAGTGGATGCTGCTGCTGCGGCTATGGAGTTGGAGAGCTGGTGAGCTTAAAGATGAAGCACAGCCGTGAGGAGGTTGAAGAACGAAGGAAGGCCAAAGAGCTGAGAGCGTCATCCGTGAGTCCAATGACCGCAACCTACTCCCTTGTCTCAGCCAACAGCAGCGGAAAGCAGTCCCCAGGCATCCAAGACGCGGCGCAGCGACACCAACCTAAGTTACAACCTCAAGCCTATGTCGTGGCACTTTGTCTCTGAGACCACCCGTACCGCCACATCGCACATCTTTGCTAATTGGGGTACGTTCACGACATCTTCGATGGTCAAATGTTGACAAGCTTCTTCGTGTATATCTGTTCTTCAGCTGCGAGACGAAGTTCACGTGGCTGCTCTCACTGGGCATCTGCCTCTGCTTCTTCCATGCCATACCAATTCGATTCTTCGCCATTGCCCTCCTGGTTTTTTTTTTTTTTTGCGGGTTTGGTGGTGGCGCAAAAGCCGCCGCTGAAGCTCCTCAATAAATGGAGTCACAGAAGGGTCTCGGGAATTGAGCAGCAGGACCTCCATGGTATAACTCTTTGCCTCTCTTCTGGATTCTGCCATCAGAGACACCATTTCTTGCACAAAATCACTGAACCCCTTGTCCTCTTCGTCGTCATCGGGATCGTACAGGCCAACATCGTACATACTTCGTTTTCTCTGGTCTGATAACACTGAATAGGCTTCTTGAATTTGCTGGAATTTCCGCTTGGCTTCACCCAACAAAGAAGGGGTTCTTGTCCACCTGTCCGGATGCCATTTCATCGCTAGCTTGCGATATGCACGCCTTATCTCTTCCACGGAAGACTCCGAGCCGACACCAAGAACAGTGTAATAAGAAGGAGACCCCTGAATTCGATCACCCTCCATCTTCAACAAAACCAAACTCTCGGAACTTCTTCAAACCAAATTCTCAGTCCACAAAATAATCACATCAGAAGCTTGCTGATCTCGAAAATTCTGGTGCCCAGACGACCCTTGCAATACAACGAATTACGAGGGAAAGGCGGTCATGATGGCCTTGATATGCTCCAAGTTGATCACGATAGCTCGCTCTCGACCCAGAACCGTAGATGGGTATGAAAGAAACGGGTCCAGGATCCGAAGGTCCCGAGCGGGTAGACATGTACGCCGCATGATGGCGTGCTTGCCGACCTCTACCACCTGGGCTTGCCCATTCGAGTCCAGAAGCAACCATGGCCGCACGCCAAGCCCCTTCTTCCGTAGACCGCCGGTCGCCGACATGCCCAGACCGGGCATAGTGGGTCGGGTCTGCAGTGGTAATGGGCATGTGGGGACTGAAGATATTGAAGGTTTTGAGCTTCTTGATTTGCATGGGTTGCTGCAGGAATTCGGTCTCGATCTGCAGGTGGGGATCTGTAGCTATCGCTGCTGCGGAGAGGTGGGGTGTCGCAGGTCCGGACACGAGTTGCAAGCCGGTCGTGAAGAGGACCAACATTCATCAAAATTCAGGCCTTGCTGAAGCCCAGGACTTCGTGGTGGCTGCTGTTGCAGATCTGCAAATATCGAAGAAGACGACATTTTTTTGGAGGGGGCGGAGGGCATAGTAGACTCAATATGAGTAGGAGTCTGGGTTGCGGTTTTGAAGGGCTGAGGAGAAATGATGGGATTGGAGATTGAAGCCAAGAAGACGAGTACTCAGTCAAGCCCAAGGCCCATTGAAGGAATTGCATGCGGCTTGAGAGAAAGTAGGCCCGGTTCTTTTGGGTATATGGGCCTTCGTCATCAACACAACAATCCATCCCACTATTTTGGGTTTGTCGACATTTTGCTTCTTTTTTCCCATGACGGGTGATGCTTAACTCCATATCATGGGCGCGGGTGGCTAACTCCTCAAATGTTCGTGGTTTGATGCCTTGAAGGATGTAGTGTAGTCCTCACTGCATGCCTTGAACGCACATCTCAATGGCGGAGGTTTCAGAAAGCCGATCTTTGCAATCCAGACTTAAAGAACGCCATCTATTTATGTAGTCGATGACAGGTTCATCTTTCCACTGTTTCGTACTGGTCAGCTCTAGCATGCTTACAGTACGACGAGTGCTGTAGAAACGGTTGAGGAATTCCCTTTCTAGCTGGTCCCAACTGTTGATAGACTCGGGTTCGAGGTCGGTGTACCAGTCAAAAGCGTTACTTTTCAGCGAACGTACGAACTGTTTGACAAGGTAGTCTCCCTCTGTCCCAGCATTGTTGCAAGTTTCAATGAAATGGGCGACATGTTGCTTCGGGTTGCCTTTTCCATCGAACTGCATGAATTTTGGGGGCTGATAACCCCTTGGCATCTTCAAAGCATCAATCTTCTTGGAGTAAGGCTTTGAGTACAGTACGGAGTCATGCGAGCTTCCTTCGTACTATGTCTTGACAGTGCTTGCGATCATCTCCTGTAGCTGCTGGATAGAGAGAGATCCCATAAATGCCGTTGCTTGGTCTAGCTTCAGCTTCTCTTCAACTTTCTCCACTGGTGGCTCATCTTCTTCGTCGTCTTCTTTCTTTAACAGGCCAATATTTGGGTCGACTTTCACGTCGGGCAGCGCATCTAGTTGGTTGACAAGTGCGGCAATCTGCAAGTCCTTCTCTTCCACAGTCCGTGTAAGCTTTGCGATTGCTTCATTCATCTGAGCTAGCTGCTCCTCGATTGAAGTTGCTCCAGTGGTCATGACTTGCATGGTTGTACTGCCGCTTGGATCAGGGTCGGAGAGTAGGGACTCTGAGTATTTCCTCGGGCTTTCGTCTTCTTTACCTTCTTGAACCGTGATGTAGAAAACATCTTGGATCTCCTCTTCAGTGCCGTTTTCTTGGGTTTGTTGGCATGAAGATTTGCCAGTGTGGACGATGATGCGCCTCCTTACCTTCAGTGGTCCTTTTGTGTCGACCTCTAAGATTGCTTGGCGCTCCATCCTTGAAGGAATCAAGCTTCGAGCGTCGTCTTTTTCTCCTAACCCATCGAGCTTTTCTTCCTTTGGTGTTGTCTTCCTCTTTCCAAAAGGCTTACCATTATCTTCAAATCTTTCTGAAGCTAATCGTCGCAGAGGAGAGATAGTTGTGTAGCTTTGTTTCTTAGGCTTTAACAACCTTTCAAAAACAGAGCTTTGGGATGTCGGCGCGTTAAGCCTCTTGAAGACAGAGGTTCGGTCTTGACTACCAATGCGATTAAGCACTGAAGTTCTGGAGCTTGAATGGCTCATCCTATCGAAGACCGACGTCCGAGGGGAGGGTTTAGGCTATTCTTGGTCTTGTTCAATGCTCACGCTGATGTGTTGAGCGCTAGCTTTCTTCACTTTGCTTGAAATCTTCACGGGTGCATTTGGTGTGAAGCCAAGTCCAGCTTTGTTGTTGTCAACTCCATAATCATGCTCCTTCAACTTCTTTTGAGTTTCGGTGAGGTCGCGATCTTTGTCGTTGACGGTGTTTGAAACTTTCTTTCCAAGATTTGAAGAGGAAGCAAAGTCATGCCTAGCCTTTGACATGAGTTTGTAGGCATTTGGGTTGAAGCCTTCTTCGGTCCTCTTAGTTGGAAGAGAGCTTGGTTTCACTATGACACCATGTTGCGCCTCCAGACGGTTGATGAGTCCGGCGGTTTGCAAGTTTTTCTCCTCTGCAGTCTTTATCAGCCTTGCAATTGTTTCCTTCATCTGAACAAGCTGTTTTTCAATGGAGGTAGTGCCGATAGTCATGACTTGTTCTTTGTTTGAAGCCATAGACTGTGCTTGAATATCTTGAACGGAGACAGAGATGAGAGGTAGAGATTGTCCCACCGAGCGTGCCAAATTTGTAAACACGAAAAATTCCTGCAACGAGAAACACGAATACCGTGTACAAAATAATATTTTTTGTATTTAATTGATTTTGGGGTTACAATCTCTTTGTAATTTGATCCTCTGATTCTATCTTCGTAGGGTGTAGGTTTGTGGATGAGCTGTTGATCCAAAGGGCCGTCGGGGCTTGATCTAGGGATGAACAGTTGATGAAGGCTTTTGAGCTTGATCTTGAAGACTGGGTGTATGGATTTCTTCAAGGGGGCCGTCGGGGCTTGATCTTGAGGGTTGATGGATGAGCGGATCTTCAAGGGCTTTTGGGCCTAATCTTGAAGACTGAGTGTATGGATTTCTTCAAGAGGCCGTCGGGGCTTGATCTTGAGGGTTGATGGATGAGCGGATCTTCAAGGGCTTTTGGGCCTAATCTTGAAGACTGAGTGTCTGGATTTCTTCAAGGGGGCGTTGGGGCTTGATCTTAAAGGTTGATGGATGAACGGATCTTCAAGGGCTTTTGGGCCTAATCTTGAAGACTGAGTGTATGTGTGGATTTGTTGAGGTTGTTGATCCAAATGGCCGTTGGGGCTTGATCTTAGGATGAATGGATGATGAACGATGAACACTTTCCTCAAGGGCCGTCGGGGCTTGATCTTGAGTTGGTGGAAGTTCTTCAAGGGCCGTTGGGGCTTGATCTTGAAGGAGGATTTGACGAAGAACGAAGAGTGTTTTCTTGATCCTTCGGGATTTGCTTGAGAGCTTTAGAGTTTCAAGGCTTCAAGGTTTTGGTGTGATGTGAATTCCCTTCTTTCTTTCTCTTCTTCCTCCTTTCTTTCTTCTTTTTCCTCCCTCAAATGAATGCCTTGGCTTCCTATTTATAGAATTCCAAAACTTGATTTTTGGATTTAAATAATCAGATGAAATAAATCATTTCTGCCAGGTATTGACACGTGTCCTATTTGATGACTTTTCCAATTTATTTCGATTTTTCGTTGAGTCACACGCAACATGTAAAATTTATGTAACACGTGAGTGTTGAAATTTTAATTATTGGTCAACATTCATTTCACCGAAATTTTGATGTCTACAGTTGTACTAGCGAATGCAGACTATGTGATTGATTCTATATGTCGTCAACTACGCCATTCGGAGATTAACTCTGATGTGCCAAATGTGCTAGCTGCCATGCTTTCCTATAGTGGAGTAGCTTGACTCTATTTGAGGAGCCACCGGGTTTTTATTTCGAATGCAAACAACGAGAAAAGGCCACATTTTATTCACTGCTGGAAGCAACCTGTTCTCATCACCCCTTCATCAGCAGCATCCAATGCATCTTGGAGATGATATAACAAATATGACTGAATCGCTTCTTCAGTTGCTTCCTTAGTAACTCTCTCGTGGCGATAAGCCTCTTCTACTTTTGCCAAAGATATAACCCAATCCTTCATATACAGACCAAAAAAGTGGACAAGAAAATTTTCATTCATCAGTGGATCGACAAGAAAAATGTATTTGATTACTAGACAGTAGCCATATCACGATTTAGAATCTCACTTCAAGCTGCTTGCGGAAAGGAAAATGTCAGAAAAAAGTTGGAGCAGAAAATTACCTCGATTATATCCAAGGCCACCAGACAGGCTGCTTGCCATGCTGAAGCAAGTAGAGGGGTTGCAGCCATAATACATGACCGGCAGTAGCTCCAACTGTGCGTCTATATCTCTTTTGAATCATTCAGCTTAAACAAAATGCTCTCCAGTTGCTCTACATGCATATATTATTAAACAAGCTACAGGTTCGGCGTTATTACTTACATCTTAGGATATATCGACATAAATTTTGAAAGAAAATGCCTCCGGTGCCAAGAAAAATATATGACAGAGGATTACAAATTTACAAAATGCTTGGAGTTTATTTTCAAATTCTACCTCAATGACTGGCTGAGTTGAGAGATAGATCATAAAAATATTTAGACTATAAACCTCAACAGTAATTGCATGAAAAAAGAAGAAAAGATCACAATTTCAACACCAATCAAAATAATTAAACAGATATACTAGCGTTGACATCCAACAAATAAGACTGCCTGGATCGGCAATGAAAAAGCCTCACGCTTTGACGCCTTGGAACTTTCTGCTACCTCCTAAAGAGAAAAAAAGAATTAATATAAGGGGCAAATAGGTAGGAATACTGTGCAAAACACTCTACAGCTCCTGGTAAAATTGAAACCATAAACCAAATAAATGGACTAACGATATAACAGGATACTCAGAATGGTACAAAAAGGACCTTTAAAAAGGGAATTGTCAGTTCAGGGTGCTGATGCCTGCCAAGAATCTCGAGCTCCAGAGATACAGAGCGCATCTGCATTACAGGACCACGTCATTGGCAGTACAATTTCACAAACTAAACCCAACACTCCATGTTAAACAATAGAGGAGTTGACTTCACAACAAAAAACCTGAACTAAGCATGCAAATAAATAGTATGTTTTCCAGATAATCAGAAGGGAATTATGATCTTCAAGATCTATCAACATCAAGCTATCGTATGCGTACCAGCTCCTCAAGGAGAGGCAATATCTTATAAGCTACTCCATAGGAAAGCAGACAGCGAGCACATTTGGCACATGAGGGTTAAGGGAAATTTTATTTGAACCCATATAAACTCTTGCTGCACCCAACTTAAATTTTAAATGTGAATTGTCTTTTTAACCCTATTGTATAATTACAATCAAGTACAAAATGAAATTAACTACAAAATTACACTATACCCACTCAATAATGAATCCCTATCATCCCATATCAAACCCTACTATCACACGATCTTTATCTTATGTTCATTCTAGCTAAAATTCTAAGACGTTTTCATAGAGAAAAACATGCACTCTTCCTGACCGAAAGATGGTGATTTCGAATTTTGAATCCTCCAATTAAAGTATGAATCAATTTATGCATTTTTTTTCTTTTGATTTCAATTTTTTGGGATTTAGGAACAAAATCAGCGCTTCATCATGACGCTTGTCCAAAAGATAAATCTAAGTTAAATTCGGTAGCCTAGACTAAAGATATAATTTTCTTGGCCTTTTGGCTGACAACTAGAGCATCCCCATAGATTAGTATCTACTTGTTCTGGGAAGGCAGTGACTTTATGATAAAAGTACAAAGTGGTGTGGAGAGCACCCAGCAAACTATCTTTATGCTTTTTAAATTACACGTTGCCTATTTTGTATAACTTAACCATTGATTCATTGAATATAATTTATAAGCTCTAATTAATTAAGCTTGAACTAGGAAAATGCAGTAGCAAGGATCGAACATTAGTATTGAGATGACACAATTATTTAAACTTGACTCAATTGTATATTAGAGTGACTAGTATTGCACTATATCCAGTATCCACCAGGTCCTTGCCTTTGTATATCAGAATCACAGATATGAAACAAAGAAGGATTAAGCATGAGACAAATGTGAGAGATATTGCTCTCTTTAAGCTTTGAATGAGTTGTATAACATTGATTTTGGGTTTTTATTTTCTGAATGAGTGTAAAGATAAATTAATAAATTGAATTGGGTTTGTGAGGGTAATTTAGGTAGTGAATTTGGATTTAAAAAGATATTGACAGTTTGATTACAAGTAATATAGGTGTAAAGAGTAAGTTAAGAGTAGAAAGAGGTTTCATGGGTTCAAATAAAAATTTTCCGAGGGTTAATCTCCAAATGTCGTAGCTGATGACATATAGGATCAATCACATAGTCTGCATTCGCTAGTACAACCCACAAGACAATTAAATTGGAAAATTCATAGAACAAATAATTGAATCCAAAATTGAAAAGATTGAGATTCTTGTGGAAAATGTCACGATTTTTTAAGTTCTAATTACAAACACAAATCGAAAATCAAATTTAAAGAAGTCCATTGGTATCTATTTTACGATTCTGAAGTTGGTTAATTGGTGATTTAATTATATATATTTAGGCTAAACAAAAACCCTATCTAATTAAGAAGATATCAAATCCTTTTTTAACGAGGAAAACGTGGCCATCAATCGCTTCCAAAAATATAGGAATTTCTAAAGGATCTAGAGTTACTCTTAGTATAAATAAGGGACAAGGCATGAGGAATTCTCATACCGATCCCTCTCTCTCTCTCTCTCTCTCTCTCTCTCTCTCTCTCTCTCCCCTCTGTCAAAGTATCATAACCATGGTATAACAATCACCAGATCGAGCAGCAAGCATACGGAATCACCAGAGCAGCAACATTCAAGGTTTTTTGGTGCTTCTTTGCTTGATTAAGTTCAGAAATTAAGAAGCGCCACAAAACCTCGAATGCAGCTGCTCTATGCGGTGACTTTGACGTACGCAAAAACATGGATACCAAAGATTAGAAGCCATGCATATTTGCTGGTATGTGTTTTCTGATTCCTAGATAGCTTTTTTCTTGTCAATGTATTTGCTTCTTGTGATATTTTTTTTTCTTGAAATCAATGTTTCATTATATTTTTCTTTCTTTATATATTCTGTGCTCTAAAGCGACTTTATATTTCCTATACAAACCCTTCTCATAAATAGCAGACAATATAGCTGGGATTTTTATTTATGTGTCCATCATACAGTTGATGTTATTAATCGTTTCGGATTTGGTTGAAATTATTCTTTTTTGTTTTTACAATCTCAGCAGGGTTGAGTTTGGCAGAATTGCTAAACGTTTTATACTTCTGCATTTGTGTGATGCTTAAAGATTAATCTACGTTTGTTTGTTTTCTTTTTCTTTTCATCTCTGTCTTTTGGTTATTTAAAATTTCATTAGGGTTTATTCGTGGGTGCGATTAGTGTGGATTTTCAGTTCTTTTTTTCTTTCCAAAATTCTGTTGCATGATGCGGATGATTTTATTCTTCGGTTCGAGTTTTTTAATTTTGTTTTGAGTTTAGGTTTTTGCTGGCCGCTTTTTATTTCTAAACTTTTTAGTTTCTTTTTGTGGTAAAATTTTCTGATATGGAGTTGGTTTGGCTGTAATATTTGTATTTCCTTCAACCATTTCGATGCATGTGTAGAAATGTTTATCCACTAATTGATAGAATTCAACTTGCTTACCTGAAAAGGGAGAGAAAAAGGTACACAATTTCGCTCAATTTTAGTGTAATTAATATCTCAAACAATTATAAAACATCCGTTGTAGCTATGGTTAAATCAAATTCATTTGTTTGAAGAAAAAATAATTCCCAATCAATCACTAACTTGAGCGTCGAGTGTTTTTGCAGGTAAATCCCTCTCATTCTCTCCATTGATTGCCAGCAAAGATGTTGTTTGTAACTTTTTAATATGATTACAAGATTAATTGTTGGGGAATTTAAAGACTGAATTCTGTTTTTGCAACTGCCGCCTTATGTAGTTGGGTTTTAATTTTTGTTTGTATGGATTGTGAATTTTGAGTTGTGTTACTTTTTGGAGGTGGATTAATGTTAATTTTCAGGATGATTTTAGTTACGGAGAGGAGCAATAATAGAAAGAGGGATATGTCCATAAAAAGCTTCTTACTTTGTTAATTGTGAGACTAATTCCGGCAAGGAATGTGATTGCCTTCCTGCCCACCATAATAATTGTTGTACATAAACTATGAGAACGTGAATTTTTTAACCCTACATTTGCTTAATAAAAACCAGAGACTGCAGTTTCTTGAAAGCGATTTCTACAGAATCTAAGTCAATATCGAAACCATAACTCTGCCCTCCATACTGCACGTTAAGGTACTCTTTCAGAGACGAGGGCAGGGGAAGAATTTCGGAGATTTCAGGTATGCTGGACGTAGGAGGTGATGGCATGTTTTTTTTCTTCATTGAGTAGTAAATGTCAGCTAGAAGAAGCCAAATGAGATCAGCGTCAATAGATGCAAGGCCTTGAAGGGCATTGACGGATGCAGGCCAACCACCCCACTACAAGGTATCCCAACCATGAGACGACCTTCTTGAGGACAACTTCCAGTGCTGAAGCACTCCTTCCATTTCAGGACAATTCTGCAATCATGTTGAGCACCGCAACCTGGACTTTCAGATTAGAAGTTTCAGCCATGGACTCCTCTGAAGAACTGGAAGTGCTTCTGTAAGGAAGTTGCAGGGGGATTCTTTCCTCTTTCAAGTTGGGCTTTCTATGGAATGGGGAAGTAGATAGAAGTTTCCAGAAGTGGGAGCCATCAGTGCCGAAATGTTGTGAAAGAAACCTCCCCCACAAATTTGCACTACATTGCTCACCAAACATAAACGTCTTCCATCAGCCTGCAAACCGACATGCAATAATAGTAGTGCATTAAAAGGATCCACAAAATCAGATCACTCTCGTCTGTTGACAAATTCTTGGTTAAGATCTTAAAGCACATCAAGCCGCCAACAACAGAGTCATCCAAGTCACAAAAGGAATAGAGTAAGTAAAAATGATGATACGCCTGTGCCAGACTAAGGAAAATAGGTAAGGGAAAGCATGATCACGCACCACTGGCATAATTTGATTCTTATTCAGTACACCAAAAATAGTATTTAAGCCTTTCTGTAGAAAAGGATATATGGGAAAAGTATATTTGTATTGATACGTGAGAAAGAAATATATACAAGTACATTCCTTGCAGAGCAAGATATTATCCCTACAAGTTAGGAATATAACTACAATTAGGATTACAATCAAATCTAGACTTCATCTAGGATTCTATCGTCTAACACTCCCCCTCAAGTTGGAGAGTGAATGTCAAGAACACCCAACTTGCGTGTTAAAGTGGAAAACTTGTCCTTCCCAAGAGGTTTAGTGAACAAATCAGCCAACTGGTGTGCCGTACCAACATACCCGGTTGCTATAGTTCCATCTATAATCTTATCACGTATAAAGTGACAATCCATCTCAATGTGACGAGTCCGCTCATGAAAAACAGGATTAGCGGCTATATGTAATGCTGCTTGATTGTCACAAAATAAAATGGAAGGGCTATCTAAAGGAATGTTCAAATCCTTTAACAAGAACCGAAGCCAAACTAACTCACAACAAGCACCCGCCATAGCCCTATATTCTGCCTCAGCTGAAGAAAGTGACACAGTTTTCTGTCGCTTTGTGCGCCACGAAATCAACGAATTTCCCAAGAATACACAATACCCAGTAGTCGAACGACGTGTGATAGGACAACCTGCCCAATCAGAGTCACAAAATGCAGCTAACTTGATCTGATTGTCAGAATGGAATAATAAGCCTTGACCTGGAGTGGATTTCAAATAACGAACAACACGAAGCGCAGCATCCATATGAGGTATACGCGGCTCATGCATAAACCGACTTAAGACATGCACAGAATATGTGATATCTGGCCGGGTTATGGTGAGATATATCAACCGTCCTACTAAGCGCCGATACTTTTCAGGATCCTTGAGAAGTTCTCCTTGATCAGATAATTTAGTGTCATCCATAGGGAAAGCAATGGGCCGTGCTCCCAGAAAACCATAATCCTTGAGAATCTCTAATGCATACTTTCGCTGTGAAATATAAATCCCACGTTGAGATCGAGAGACCTCAATACCCAAAAAATATTTTAACTCACCAAGGTCCTTTATCCGAAAGTGATCACGGAGAAAAGACTTCAGAGAATCAATGGCACTGACATCGTTGCCTGTAATGACAATATCATCCACATAAATGAGTAAGGCAGTGAAAGAAGTACCAGACTTTCTGGTGAACAGTGAATAGTCAGCCTTTGATTGGTGGAAACCGGCAGAGAGAATGGCAGTAGTGAATTTGGCAAACCATTGGCGAGAAGCTTGCTTGAGACCATAAAGAGATTTGTGGAGGCGACACACAAGATTCTCCCCCTGTCGCCGAAGACCAGGAGGAGGAGACATATAAATTTCCTCATGTAAATCACCGTGCAGAAAAGCATTATGAACATCGAGCTGATGAAGAGACCAAGATTGACTAGCAGCAAGAGCAAGAAGACAACGCACCGTAATCATCTTAGCAGTAGGAGAAAAAGTGTCATGATAATCAATACCTTCGGCCTGTGTGTAACCTTTAGCAACCAAGCGAGCTTTGTAACGCTCAATGGAACCATCAGAGTTATACTTCAATTTGTAGACCCATTTACAATCAATGGGAACTTTGCCAGGGGGCAAGGTAGTCAAGGTCCAAGTACCATTGGCATGTAAGGCCTGAAGCTCCTCAGTCATGGCACGACGCCAATTAGGATCACTGTCAGCCGCGGCAAATGAGGACGGCTCCAGATGCCGACTAACAGAATAGACATAGGAAAGATGTTTGGGAGAATAACGGTGATAAGAAATAAAATTACAAAGTGGATATCGCGTACCTCTGGGAGAACTGGGTGGCGAAGTTGATGATTGGTGTGGTGGCAGAATCACCTGCGAGCAAACGTAGTCCTTTAAGTAGGAAGGGGGATGATGGGTACGGGAAGAGGTGCGGATAAGGGAAGAGGTGGAGGGATCCGTGGGTGGGTTGGGGGAAACTAAGGGAATATCTGGGAGGGGAACATGTGGGGCCGGGTTTGGAAATGAGGGAGGGAGATCATGTGAAGCGGTGGAAGGGGGTGAAATTGAGGGGGTATCGATGGAGGGAACAGGTGGGGCCGGATTTGGAAAGGAGGGATGGGGAGCATGTGAAGCGGCAGTGGGATGTGGGAAGGGTGGGATGGTATCGGTGGAGGGAACAGGTGGGGCCGGGGTGGTAAGGGTGGGATGGTGGTCATGGAAAGTGGCAGTAGGAGACGGAGCCGTGGCAGTAGGGGAATGGGGTGGATAAGGAAGGTCCAGAGGGGAAGGGAGAGGCAGGGTAGGCGTGAGGGATGGAGTAGGAGAAGGTGGAAGGATATAAGGAAATGAATCTTCATGAAAGATGACGTCCCTGCTTGTGAAGATGCGGTGGGTGTCTAGATTATAAAGTTTGTAGGCCTTCTGGCCGGGAGGGTAACCAAGGAATATGCAACGATGGGCCCGAGGGGAAAATTTTGTAGGGGAAATGATAGATGTGGCATAGGCTAGACAGCCAAAGACACGGAAGTGATCATAGGTGGGAGCTTTGTTGTAGAGGATCTCAAATGGAGATTTATTATGAAGAAGGCGGGTAGGGAGACGATTTATGAGATAAGCAGCGGTAAGGACACATTCACCCCAAAATTTGAGAGGAAGATGTGACTGAAAACGAAGAGCACGGGCGGTTTCTAAGAGGTGCCGATGTTTGCGTTCAACAACGCCATTTTGTTGAGGGGTATAAACACAAGAAGTTTGAAAAAGGACCCCATTATCAGAGAAAAATGGACGAAGAGAAAGAAATTCGCCGCCATTGTCAGTACGAATACAGTGGATGGTAGTGTGGAATTGGGTATTGACATAAGCAAAAAAATCTTTGATTAATTGTTGAGTATCCGATTTATGTTTCATGAGAAAGATCCATGTAAAGCGAGAGAAATCATCCACAATGGTTAAAAAATAATGAGCTCCAGAAAGGGAAGATTGACGATTTGGGCCCCAAATATCACAATGAATTAAAGCAAAAGGAAAAGTTGTTGAGATTGAACTTAAACCAAAAGGTTGACGAGTTTGTTTCGCCAAAGGACAAACATCACAAACATGACTAGAATCAAAAGAACAATTAAAAAAACGAGAGGCTAAAGCTTGCAAACGAGGAGGGGAAGGATGACCAAGGCGCCTATGCCATAGGGAGGACGGGATGCGGATGACATTGCAGAGGGGTTGACGGGATGAAAAGGAGGAGGCAAGGGCCACAAGGTAGTATAGGTCGCCACGTCGCTTACCCACACCAATCATCGCCTTCGAAACCAAGTCCTGCAAAATACACCAAGAGGGAAAAAAAGTTACCGAGCACGATAATCCATCTGTAAGCTTACCAACCGATAAAAGGTCCACTTTAAAAGTAGGAACGCATAAAACATCTTTCAAATGGACAGAAGAATTTAAACAAAGGGTGCCAGTTGAAGTAATAGGTGCGGTTGCACCACTAGGCAAAGAAACAGGTGGCAAGTGTGAGGTAGAAGTATTAACCAAACACGAAGCAGATGAGGTAATATGATCTGTGGCACCGCTGTCAAGAATCCATTGACCATGACTAGAAGAGACAGGAGACAAACCTTTGGCAAAATCCTTACTTAAAACGGCATGAGCCTGAGGAGATGAAGGAGGGTTATTAGCGTCAGTGAGGACAGCAAGGACGCGGGAGAGCTGGTCAGCCGAGAGGTGGGGCATAGCAACTTGCACATCATGCAGCGTGGGCTGCCCTTGCACGTGGTGGGCCGAGGGAGGGACTGGAGCAGTGTGGGTTTGGAGGCTGGTGGGAGGCCGAGTACTAGGGCTGCGGAAAGAACCAGCAGCAGCACCATGGCCGCGTGAAGCACCAGCGGATGTAGACCGACGGGGGGGCCGCCATGGCTGACCATGAAGAGGGTGACCAACAGGATAACCATGGAGCTTGTGGCAATTTTCACGGGTGTGAAAATCGTAATTGCAGTAGGTGCAGTGAAGAGGAGGACGGTCGGAGGAAGAACGGGACGAACCACGGACCGCCATTGCTGCAGGTTGGTCGGCCGAACGGAGAGAACCCATGGAGAGCTGCTTTTCGGCCTGAGACACGGAGGAACACGCTTGGCGAACGGTGGGCAGAGGGTTCATCAAGAGGATTTGATCACGAACGGCAGAAAAAGAGTCGTTAAGCCCCATGAGAAATTGCATAAGCTGCTGGCGGTCGTTCTTGGTGCCAGAGGAACATGTGCAGTGGTCATTGTACGAGGCAAGTTCGTCCCAAAGACCCTTAAGACGAGTGAAATAGGCTGAAACAGACGAAGTGCCCTGGGAGATTGTGGCAATGTCACGGTTGAGTTGAAAAATGCGGGGAACGTTGCTTTGTGAAAACCGGTCACGGAGGTCGTCCCAGACGGCTTTGGCAGTGGTGGAAAAAAGGACGGACTCGGCAAGGTCAGGCTCCAACGAATGAAGAAGCCAGGAAAGAATCATATCGTTGCATCGGCGCCAAGTAGCGTGAGTAGTAGGGTCCTCGGAGGAAGATGGTTCCGCAATGTCACCATTAATAAAGCCAAGTTTGTTCTTGGCGCTCAAAGATATCTCCATGCCGCGCGCCCAGGTGGTATAATTGTCACCATTTAATTTTTTGGAGACAAGAACGAGGTTAGGATGATCAGAATGGTGAAGGTGAAAAGGGGAATAGGAATCTGAGTCTCCCATGATGGAAGAACAGGAACGGCAAGAGGTTGCCGAAAAAAAAATTTTAAAAAAAAAGAAGCTAGGGTTTTGAAACCTGCTCTGTATACCATGTAGAAAAGGATATATGGGAAAAGTATATTTGTATTGATACGTGAGAAAGAAATATATACAAGTACATTCCTTGCAGAGCAAGATATTATCCCTACAAGTTAGGAATATAACTACAATTAGGATTACAATCAAATCTAGACTTCATCTAGGATTCTATCGTCTAACACTTTCTCATGGTCAGAACTTTGTGAAATGAAGGAGGGGAAGAAACAAAGGAAACCCAAAGTCAAATTTAAGGAATCATTGCCACAAAGTTAGAACCTACATGATTTCACAAGATTACCTTAGCAACAAGCACACGTAGCGCCATAAAGGCTTCAATCCGAAGCTTTACATTACCTAGATGTTCTCATGCAGCCTCATTATCTGCAGCCTATTCATAAAACCCCAAAGGAGTAACATAAGAAAAATTTAATGCTATAGAATAATCAACTGTCACAACTTAACATACTTTGAGAATAAGTGATAGCCAGTGTCCAACACCTGCAGAAGCAGTCTTTGACTGTAGAAATGCAAGCAAACATTCATCTGGTTCTGAATCATACTTTGAAGTTCTACTGAGTGGAGCTTTCATGTCTCTGTATTCTAAAAGCATAAGTACACCAAATATTTGTTTACAATGTACATGCACAAGAATCATCAAAGCATGGAAATAAATTCAGAAGCAGTTCCCCGAAACACTTAAAAATTCCTTCACGAAACTCTTCTGATGCATCAGATGGAGAAAGCAAAGCCCCATAAGTCAACTTCTTCAGAACTAAAACCAACTGCAAAGGATATTATTGTGCTTCAAATGTGAAGACTGCCTTCTAGGACAACAATTCACAGGAACAAACTAACTAATACAACATACAAAACAATTTTGAACTAACGGAAAAACCATGCCATTTCTTTGGCAGCCAGCTTTGAACTTACCTGATCTACAGATCCTAAACTACACTTCTTGAGCAGTTCTTCCAGGCACTGAAGCAACCTTCAGCAACACTATCACTCACTTTGTGGCATTTTTAGGACCTTATGACTCGCAAGTTTTTCTTCAGAACCAAGCTTCTTTGAGGTTCTACAGTCAAGTCAACAGCTGCATCCAATAGAAGCAGCAACAGAAACAACGTGTAGCTGAAAGATGAAAAACGATGTCAAGGAAATAATGCTTACTGATGTATACATACTTACACACTGGCATTTCGAAATTCTTTTGCAAATTTGTACGACAAGCATAAGTGATGAAACTATGTTTCCTCAGGTGTGGATCACTAGGAACTTTAATGTTGAACCCGCCATTCACTGTGACTTTGAACAATGGGACACCGAGTCCACTAATGGAAAACTGAGAATTTTGCTCCTCCGCCACCTCGGATCCTATCACAATATAGTACTTAACAAATTTCAATACCAGAAACTCAAAAACAATTTGACTTTGTGTACACTAACCCAACAAGTATAGCTCAACCATACCAACACGAAGTTCTGTGCAATTGGGGTGAGAAGTTTGGTTTCTTTTAATATAATTCAACCCAATACCTGTTGTGCCTTGGTCCGTTCGTTAGTGCGGAACCGAGATTCAGATTACAACCTCACCAAAATCACACACAGTTGAACAAAATAAAATACAAGAAATAAAGACACCGAGAAATTTACGAGGTTCGGCAAAAACCTGCCTACGTCCTCGGAGAGATATTGCTCTTCACTATGAGAAAAACAGTACAAGTTACACATGAGTTAAATCGACATAACCCAATCCCATATCCCTTGTACACCCACTCACAGAATTTTCCCAAGAGCCTCACTCTACCCCAAGAGTTCTTTCACAAGAGATCTTTCACTCTAGCTCTCTTGATTTCTCTCACCCGTACCCATGGTATGGTAGAGCCAAATGCTCTCACCATCTCTTTGGATGCTTTTCTCTTCATCCCTCTACAACTCTCTCTTCACCCGTGCCCCTTCTTATGCCAAATAATTATGGCTTTGAAAAAGCCACAAAACATGGCTTTGAAAAAGCCACAAAACATGGAGCAATTTAAGCCACAAAACAAGCCACAAAACAAGGAAACATAATCCTCATCATGATGTTCCCTCATCACTATTGTTTTGTTTCCTAGCCTAATTTGGCCACTATCCAACAATCTTCACCTTGGCCAAATTGTACCAAAGTCCATTGGCCTTACGTACCAGCATGCACACTCTGAATCCACCTCGTTGGTCCTGTTCCGATTCAGTTACTGCCAATGCATGTGCAGCTGCTGCAAGCTAAAAATCACCATTTAGCTTCAGACAGGATCTCAACACATCCTCGTCTCCTCCAGCAGGTTTTCCTCCTCTTCATTGTCTGCAACCTGGAAACTCGTCAGCGCGCCTATTTCCAGCAACAACCCATCGAGCCAGACAAAATTCCCACACTTCCTCCTACCTCAGGACCTTCTCATCACCTGTGAATCCCATAGCTCCACCTGCTGCAAAACCCCTGCAACACTTGAGACTAAACATCACCAGGAGAAGTGTTGCTTCGAGTACCTAGAGGGCATACTCAAAGTCTTCCACCACAAACTTGCTAACCCGGCCTTGCACCCGTAGCACTGTGGACCCTTGCCTCCGGAACCGGATCCGAACCTGCTGTCTCTCTCAAATCCTCTTTCCAATTTTCTTCCACGATTTCAACCTTGAATAGCTTAAGCAGTCTTGTGCCCACCATCATCCATGGTCTCTTGTGTGTATCATTCCACACCAAAGAAGCTTGCACCTGCTCCAAACTTACTGTTTCTTTCCTTGCAGTAAAGTTTCACAAGGTTCTCGTACAAATTTGAAAATGAGGTAAGAAGAAAGAGGCCTTTGTCTTCTTCCTCAACATCAACTTTCGCAGTTGATCCAAGCATCCCTAAACACGGCTTCCATTTCTTCAAGCTTCCATTACTCTCCTTTACCAAGAGCAAAACCGCCTCTCCCTTTAAACTGCTCAACTGAAAATTCCATGGTGAACAACAAATCTGGACCTCCAACGAACCAAAGCCCCCAACGATGCTCTGATACCAATTGTTGTGCCTTGGCCCGTTCGTTAGTGCGGAACCGAGATTCAGATTACAACCTTACCAAAATCACACACAGTTGAACAAAATAAAATACAAGAAATAAAGACACCGAGAAATTTACGAGGTTCGGCAAAAACCTGCCTACGTCCTCGGAGAGATATTGCTCTTCACTATGAGAAAAACAGTACAAGTTACACATGAGTTAAATCGACATAACCCAATCCCATATCCCTTGTACACCCACTCACAGAATTTTCCCAAGAGCCTCACTCTACCCCAAGAGTTCTTGCACAAGAGATCTTTCACTCTAGCTCTCTTGATTTCTCTCACCCGTACCCATGGTAGAGCCAAATGCTCTCACCATCTCTTTGGATGCTTTTCTCTTCATCCTTCTACAACTCTCTCTTCACCCGTGCCCCTTCTTATGCCAAATAATTATGGCTTTGAAAAAGCCACAAAACATGGCTTTGAAAAAGCCACAAAACATGGAGCAATTTAAGCCACAAAACAAGGAAACATAATCCTCATCATGATGTTCCCTCATCACTATTGTTTTGTTTCCTAGCCTAATTTGGCCACTATCCAACAATACCTTCCACTCTACCAATTCCCCCGACCTTCGAACATCGCACCGATCACTAAACATTAAGGACACAAGCATTCACTCTTTAATTCAAAATTATTAACGCAACAACTCGATTAAGTTACGAATGCTTCATCCAATTCCAACCCTCAAAGCTTACCCCTAGTGTAATATACCTATTACATGCAAGCATATATAACGACACCTATATACATATATATTCATATACATAAGTACAAGTACACACACATATAAAGAATGCAATTTAAGGAAAAGAAGAAAAATTTACAGAGAGGTTGAAGTGCTTACTCGAAGGATAGCTGGAGAGCATGAGGCGGAGACTGGCGAAGAAAATGGTGCAGAGAAGAGAGAGCAGAGGAGTGTTTCTTGGGGTTTTGGAAAAGCTAGAAGCTCAAAGCAGTATGCTTTCAGCTGCCTAAACACTCTGCTTCCTTCTTCGTCCTCTGGGAACGCGAGCTCGTTGATTTCCACCATTGCAGACGGCGGAGGGAGCGGAGGCGGGAGTTGAGAAACGCCAAATTGAAAGACGATTCCGGGGGGGGGGGGGGGGTGGTGTTTAACCCAAAACGGGTTGCCGACCGGTTTGAATATAATTGACCCGTTTTTGTTGGGCCTTAAGCTGGGCTGACTCTTGCGTAACATTGGTTCTCTTTATTTCTTTGGTCTTGAAGAAAACAATGGCTCGTTTAAAATTTATTTCAATTTCTTAAGAATATAATGAATGACTCGTTTGGAACACGTAAATTTGATTGGAATGGATTACCTTCAAAATTTAAGGTAGGTTGATGGGAGAAATTATAAAATTATGACCATCTAGAGGATAGAAGATGAATTACTTACAAAACAAACTTATTCGTTACAATCCTCGTTAAAATGGTAGGATTAGAAGAGATAATTTCTTTCATAGCTAATCCTCTTCTAATCCCGGCCAAATAAAAATCTATTCACTTCCACCCTCAATATACGTTGAAATTTGAGAGGCCTCCATTTCTATTTTATCCAATCATGTGTACCAAACAAGTATAACTTTTCTATAATATAACAATGTTAAGTTTGTTTTGCATAGAATGAGATTAAAAATAGGATTTGCTAGGTCTACAATTCATCCAACACCATCATGAACCATTAGGTTGGATTGCTGCAAGAATGAATAGCAAATACATAATATTAACAAAAAAAAATTAGGAAAGTAATTTCTATACGCTTTTTTTTTTCTTTTTCCACCTCCCGCACACTTCTCTTAATTATAATCATTGATTTTTTTTTTATTTGTTCAATCTCACAGCTAAAACAAGAGGGTATAGGGTGAGTGTGATCGTAAATCATTTTATAAAGATAAACCACTTTTTTTCTTTGACAAGCAACAATAGAGATATTTCATTAACACAACAAATTTACAAGAGTATATATTCTCCAGTAACCAATTTTTAGATTTGAATATAATTTGCACAGCTAACAAATGAGGTAAAACCCTTACATGATTACCACACAGAAGAACTAGGTGCAAACGATATAACTTGCACCATCGACAATAGAGACGCGAGAAATCAAGCATCGAAGCCACCACTAAATTAAACAGCGAGACTGCATCACACTACCACTAAAACAGCGAGGCCACAATACTCGCGGAACTGACACAACACAAACCAATAAACTTTTAATGTTGATTATTTCATGTTTCATAAATTTCAACTTTGAGATATTTTAGCTGTCCCAAAATTCTTTCAAATTGTTTACAATCCCGCACGAATGGATTGATAATCGTGTGTATACTTTTCTTCAGAGACAAAAAAGGGTTTTGCTCGATCAGTTGTAGCTACTGATTCAGCTCATAGACTTTGACTCTATTTCCTACTTGTATTTGTCCTAAATTCCTTCGAGGAGCTGGAAATGAAGGAAATATGTCAAGCTAGTTGGAGTAAGTGGAAATTATCAACTACCCACTAAGATAATTAGTCATACAGTTAGAAAATACTGGCTTTGAATTTAATTGGACCAATGCACCACCCCCTCGAGGACCTTAATCATCCACTTGACAATAAGAATTATAACAGCAGCTAATTTTTATTTTTATTTTTAACACACGGTATTATCTACACTAACAAAATTAGGGAGTAGGTTAAGCTTCACAATTAACAACAGCTAATTATTAGCAATAAAAAAAAAATAATAATTCTCTCTTTACTCAACGCTTGGTGCAGTTAAAGTTGATTTCTGGGTCAATTTTAGGTTAACTAATGATTACAAGTAATTTGACTCCCTGTGTGGCTGAAATTCAGATAAGAAGGGGACTGTTGGAATGTTGAGAAAAAACTTTGTACCAGATTGTACATGTCATATGATAGTGTTGATTGGCACAAGTGTTGGCATTTAATTGTGATAGCTAGTTACTCATAATATATACATATATATATATATATATATATATATATATATATTCTTTTCACTTTTTAAACACATACCAAATTTTAATAATATTGTGCAGATGACCTTTTTTTGCAATATCAAAAAATAACTATATATATTCACCTTAATGAGAGTTTAATCCATACAAATTCCCATCTTCCTAACTACTAACCTTACCTAGCCCACTAGCGCTATGTTTCTACTCACTTTTTCTTAACAATATTGTGTTGGTATATGATCTAGCCCTTGATGAATGTTCTAGATTATTCTAGTAAGCAAGTGAGGTGGCTGGAGTAGACAATGCTAGCAAGTTATGGTGGAAGAAGCTAGAAAGTACTAGCTTCCCTGGTTGCAAATGGAAAGATCTAGAAGCTACAATTGTGGTTAGTCTAGAATTATCTAAGTTAGAGGCTTGTAGAATATACTATAAACTAGTTCTAGTTTGTAGAAGGAACTAGAAACTAGTAGAATGGCAA
Source organism: Pyrus communis (assembly GCF_963583255.1). Classification (NCBI taxonomy): domain Eukaryota; kingdom Viridiplantae; phylum Streptophyta; class Magnoliopsida; order Rosales; family Rosaceae; genus Pyrus; species Pyrus communis. Next base: position 22,081,058 of record NC_084805.1, on the reverse strand, counting down.
GCCCTCACCTATAAATATTGGTGTGATGTTGTAGTGATGTAACCAATCAAGAAAGAAGTGAGTAGAAAAGGATCAAGTCCAAAGCTAGAGTTCCACTCCAAGAGTAAGAGTGAGAGTATTCTACTACACATTGTGTGAATGAAGTTTAGAGTAATAGAAAGTGTGTGTTATACTTTCTTGTATCCATCAAGCCTTGTCTTTGGCTTTGTAAGACTACTCTTGTTGTACTCATCTTTTTCATATAGTGAAGATTGATCCTTGTTTCGTGGACGTAGGCATAAATTGCCGAACCACATAAATTTTTTATGTCTATTTTCTACTTTACTTTGTGTATTCTCTATCTTGTAGTACCGACATTCCTAACATATTGTACCCTCATACTCAACATTATCACTTAACATACAAGCGCACAAAATTCTTTTTCTATAGCATTAGTTATTGTACAAGTACATGTACTTGTTCAGTGAACCAAACTACTTTTTGATGTAAAGTAAGCTGAAATGCTGCATCTGTTTCATATGTATGTGTGATGTTGGCCGTCCAAAAAAATGGAAACCAATACATAATCGCACTCTAAAATAAGTTTTTTATTTACAAATAATAAGATAATTTGTACTGAATTTATTTAAATTATAAAGAAAAATCGAATTTAAGTGAAAGAGGATATTGTACATTCTAACCGACTTGATTAAATTTTGAAGTTTGTTGATTCTTATTCTATTCTATATATTGTAGTTTCTTACGTATACTCACACTTAATTTTCCGTTGCACCTTATATTTTGTGACATCCCGTCCCGGGATTTTTAAAAACGTACTAGTGAAATGACATTTTAGCCCCTAGTTCGTTTCGTTATTTGGTTTTGGTTGTTTTGTGTGGTGTTGGCAAGCTGAGGGCCACACACACACACTGTCTCACTGTCTCCCTCTGTCTCTCTCTCTCTGTGAGTTCCCCGAGCCCCATTCCCTTTCCTCCTCTTCGAAAACGTACGGACAAACCCACAACCACCCTAAACACTAACAGATCGAGGGAACCAAGGACATTTTTAAGCTCGTGAGGTCAAGGGGAACACAACCGTAGCAATTTCAGGTGAGAAACATTTAGTTTTCACGTCGATTCGACGATGTTCGTTGTGAGCACTGTTCATGCAAAATTTATACGTTGAGTTTTTGAACTTTTGAAGCTTGTAGATGTGTTGGTGAGGTCCCAAGGAGCCTCGGAGTGCTTCGTTGGACAAAATTGGACGTCGGGATCGTCCTGTTCTAAGTTGGCCGGTTTTGGAGAAATTGCACAGGTATAATCTCTTAGTTTTAGCCCTTAAAACTTGTTGGGACTTGTTCTACTAGTCTAGGGCTTTCATTTGGTCCAAGAATCACGAAAAACGGTTGAAAAATGAGTGAGAAAACCTGAGTTGCAGGTTTTCCCAGTTTCCGGCGTCGGCGACGTTGCCGGCGATCGAAGGAAGAAGGCGACGGAATATTCCGTCAATTCTGACGGAATATTCCTAACGCCGTTAACGGAACCAGTTAGTTTTAACGGAATATTCCGGGGTTTTAACGGAATATTCCTGACGGCGTCTGTTGACACCGTCAGTGTGCCTGGCACGTGGCCGCGCGTGGGGGGCGCGTAGGTCCGTGCCTGTGCTGGCGCGTGGGGGCGCGTGCGGGGTCCAAAAATTATTTTAAAAATATGGTTGTGATCCTGAGGTTGTGTAGAGCACGTTGGTATATTCAATTGTCCATTTTGAGCAATGTATGAGAAGTTATTACGAGAAACGGGTTATGTGCTTTAAAGTTAACGTTTTTATAGTTGTTTCGCATCTAGGTGACACGTACCCAGAGGACGAGCGTGCACACGCGAGACAGGGGGGCTACGACCCTTCTACATACCAGTGAGTGGGCTTTTGTTTTCCGTATATACCTAGATACATATTAATTCCCAGAAATTAGTATAAATGCTTCGTTATATGCCATTTCTTTTATATATAATTGGTGGTTATGCATGAGTAGTGGCATATACGTTTAATTATATATTCAATTATGCATATGTCATATATATTTATATGTTGGTGCTGTGGAGGCATAGGTAAGTGCCAGGTAAGCGTTATTTAACGATTGCATTAAATAGTGGTTAGAGATGCTTAGAGAGCTCATGACCTGCACCCCCGGTGTTAGTGCTCCCGCCCAGAGTAGGGCACAGTCCTTCACGTGTTGTTCACCTCCCGCACCATACGCTCAGCTTGGATCCAAGTTAGGTGCATAGGCCTGTCGTACAGACCACATTAGGTGGTTTCGACTCGTAGGTGACCCGCGATTAGTCGCACAGTCTTCACGTGATCGTAGCACTAGAGCGTATATATATATGTTACACCAGGCCTGTCGTACAGACCACTTAGGGTGGTTCCGACTTGTGGGCAGGTTTAGATATTGAGATTGAGATTTGAGCTCTAGATGCAGCCGTACAGGTCACGTTAGGTGACTCCGGCTGCCAGATGTTATGACGTTGATATGATTTATACCTGGGCACTTACATATCATTATGAGGTTTTGACATGGCATATTCTTGAGCATGATTAGCATACCCTTGAGCATGTTTGGTATATCTATACATACGTTTATATGTTTATTTTCTGGGAAGTATACAGGTTTTACGGCGAGGGGTTAGATTGTATTTTGCTAAATGGTTTTCAAAGAGCTTTGTTTTTGCCCACTCACGCTTTTGTTTTGCGCCCCTCCAGGTTCTAGTTGCTTAGCCGTTGCGGTGGTTTCCCTTGGGAGCTTTTCGGCGTTCTGACAGACATTCCACATTGTAGGGTCGCCTTCGGGCGTACTGCTGTTGTCGTTTTATTTGGACTGCTATAGACCTGCTCTGAATTTGTATCGCACTAACTAGCACTTATTCTAGTACTTGTATGCTAGTTTTTAATTATTCGTACTCTTATATTACTACTTACTAGCTTCCGCACGTGCACATGGCTACGTCACCTTTGTGTGACGGCCAGCACGCTCCGATCTCGGTCGGGGTGTGTCATATTTAGGCTCAATTGAGATGATTGGTTGCATGTCTTTACCATCACTACTACAATATAGGCTATCACCGGCGGACCAAAAACCGACAAGAAACCCCGATTTCTGTCGAAAATTTGGCAAAAATCCGACATAAAACACTGCAATGTCGGATTGGAATAGCGACGCCATTGCTACCGTCACTAAAGGGCTTCAGCGTCGCTTTGTTCGCTTAATCCGCCACTACGCAGCGTCGGTTTAAAGCGACGCTGATGTTAACGTCGGTTTAAAGCGACGCTAGTCAACAATTAACTAAATAAAATATGCAAACTAGTGACGGTTTAAAGCGACGTTAGAGAACAATTAAATAAATAAAATATGCAAACTAGTGACGATTTAAAGCGACACCACCTTTGATAATAACAATTTAAAAAAAAGTCGAAATCTGTTTCTGTATTCGTTCTCAAATAATTATAACTCAAAAAAATTATATAATCGAAATAATAAATTTCAATTTTAGGCCAAAACAAACAATAATAAAAATAATTCAAAAGAAAAATAGTGCCATAATATACAAATGTTTTACATCTAACATTCCATATAATTTACAAAAATTCATCCTCCATGCTTTCCTGTGCTTGCCTTTGTCGAAGACCACATATTTTGTAGCTCCATAGTGCCATATATAATACTAGCAACTCCATGCTGCCATGCTTGCCATCAGATCAGTGCTCCAATACTTTACTACTTCAACATTAAGGCTCTAATCTCTATAGATTAAACTCAGGTTTTATACCTTTAAAAAATTATGGATCTGCGATTTCCAGTGTCCTTGCTCTTCAGATCCAACATGCATAAATACAAAAAAAACAATTAAAAACCAAGAAACAAAAATAAATTTTCAATTTAAGCATAAAACTATTTAGAATACAAAATAGAAACTAAAATTAATAATCATAATAATTTAAAAATGAACCACCTTCAAGCTCTTCCTCCTCGAATTGGAGTTCTTCAGAATGTTGATCTTCAAACTGGTGATCCAAAGCAAACGGGGAAGGAGTTGAGGAAAAAATGAAAAGGAGGAAGAAGGGGACGCACAGATGAAATGGGGAAGGAGAAGAAGAAAGTCTGAAATTGGGGGAGAAATGAAAGCACGGTTGAAATGGGAAAGAGAGGGGTTTAAATATGGGTACTTAGTTTGCGTCCGTTAAAACCGACGCAAACGTCTGACACTTTTTTTGAAATTCACATAGCGTCGCTTTAATGAAACTCGCGTCGCTTTAATGAAACTAGCGTCGCTTTAAACCGACACAAACTTCTGACACTTTTTTTGAAATTCACATAGCGTCGCTTTAATGAAACTCGCGTCGCTTTAATAAAACTAGCGTCGCTTTAAACCGACACAAACTTCTGACACTTTTTGAAATTCACATAGCGTCGCTTTAATGAAACTTGCGTCGCTTTAATGAAACTAGCGTCGCTTTAATGAAACTAGCGTCGCTTTTAACCGACGCCAACTTCTGACACACTTTTTGAAATTCACATAGCGTCGCTTTAATGACACTAGCGTCGGTTAAAACCGACACTAAGTCTCTCCATCCATTCAAACAAGCGGGAAATTTCCCGCCTAATATTTCAAATACTATAATTTTATATATATTAATTTTATAACCCTAAAAAATACTATAATAATTATATATATTAATGTAACAATTTTATACCCCTAAAAACTATAATAATTATATATATATATTAAATTAAATTTTAAAAATTGGTGACCGTTGCATCAGTTTCAATATACATACCATTCAATTTCTTTAAGTGTTATACATACAAAATAAATAAATTTAAATCTACTTAATAAATATATATATATATATACACACACCATTGAACTTGATGGGATACAAATTCTATGGAACTTTTCGATGGTTATAAAACGAAAAACTAATTTAAATCAATATGTCGCTTAAAAGCGACACTGGGTTTCAAGATATTTAAAAAAACTAATTTAAAGCGACATTGGACTTCAAAATATTTAAAAAAATAATTTAGTGTCGGTTATAAGCGACACTCATATAAGGGTAGGTTTTTGGGTGTGCAAAGCACCATTTTTGCACAAGTCAAACCACCTGGTTTTTTCTTCTAAAAAAGAAAACATATATTCCGTATAATACCTCCTGGTCCCAAAATAAGATCTCTTCAATTAATTGGAAGGATACTTCTGAGAATTTGTATTACACAAGAGCAAAAAAATAATAAAAGTTGAGGGCCATATTTGTGCGCTATACAGCACACACACTCCACACTCTGTCCATCAATTGATAGTGAAATTAGTTTGACGGTTGAGATCGTTGAAATTAGTTTCGGAGAATTCATATCCCATCAAAACAATAGATTGACTAACACTTAGAGTTTATTTATACTTTCATTAAGTATAACATAAGATTTTGTGGTATCCACTTGTGTAAATATTTTAATTTGAAGATCGAATTCATTCATTCTATTCATAAAGGGTTAATGAGTGTAGCTGTAAAAAATCATCAAAATCGGAGTTAAAATAACCATTAAATCGTGATTTTTCGTTTATAACCGTCGAAAAGCTTTGTCCCGTTACTTGATCTCTGAATGTTTGTTTTTTGTGATTTTTTGCTGATATGATCTCGAAGCATATGCAAACAAGTTTGACGGTTGGGATCGTTGAAATTAGTTTCGGAGAATTCGTATCCCATCAAAACAATAGATTGACTAACACTTAGAGTTTATTTATACTTTCATTAAGTATAACATAAGATTTTGTGGTATCCACTTGTGTAAATATTTTAAATTGAAGATCGAATTCATTCATTCTATTCATATAGGGTCAAGGAGTGTAGCTGTAAAAAATCATCAAAATCGGAGTTAAAATAACCGTTAAATCGTGATTTTTCGTTTATAACCGTCGAAAAGCTTTGTCCCGTTACTTGATCTCTGAATGTTTGTTTTTTGTGATTTTTTGCTGATGTGATCTTGAAGCATATGCAAACAAGTTTGACGGTTGGGATCGTTGAAATTAGTTTCGGAGAATTCGCATCCCATCAAAACAATAGATTGACTAATACTTAGAGTTTATTTATACTTTCATTAAGTATAACATAAGATTTTGTGGTATCTACTTGTGTAAATATTTTAATTTGAAGATCGAATTCATTCATTGTATTCATATAGGGTCAAGGAGTGTAGCTGTAAAAAATCATCAAAATCGGAGTTAAAATAACCGTTAAATCGTGATTTTTCGTTTATAACCGTCGAAAAGCTTTGTCCCGTTACTTGATCTCTGAATGTTTGTTTTTTGTGATTTTTTGCTGACGTGATCTCGAAGCATATGCAAACAAGTTTGACGGTTGGGATCGTTGAAATTAGTTTCGGAGAATTCGTATCCCATCAAAACAATAGATTGACTAACACTTAGAGTTTATTTATACTTTCATTAAGTATAACATAAGATTTTGTGGTATCCACTTGTGTAAATATTTTAAATTGAAGATCGAATTCATTTATTCTATTCATATAGGGTCAAGGAATGTAGCTGTAAAAAATCATCAAAATCGGAGTTAAAATAACCGTTAAATCGTGATTTTTCGTTTATAACCGTCGAAAAGCTTTGTCCCGTTACTTGATCTCTGAATGTTTGTTTTTTGTGATTTTTTGCTAATGTGATCTCGAAGCATATGCAAACAAGTTTGACGGTTGGTATCGTTGAAATTAGTTTCGGAGAATTTGTATCCCATCAAAACAATAGATTGACTAACACTTAGAGTTTATTTATACTTTCATTAAGTATAACATAAGATTTTGTGGTATCCACTTGTATAAATATTTTAATTTGAAGATCGAATCCATTCATTGTATTCATATAGGGTCAGGAGTGTAGCTGTAAAAAATCATCAAAATCGGAGTTAAAATAACCGTTAAATCGTGATTTTTCGTTTATAACTGTCGAAATTAGTTTCATAGAATTCGTATCCAATCAAGTTCAATGGTGTGTGTGTGTATATATATATATATTAAGTAGATTTAAATTTATTTATTTTGTATGTATAACACTTAAGAAATTGAATCGTATGTATATTTAAGCCAATCCAATGATCACCAATTTTTTAAAATTTAATTTAATATATATATAATTATTATAGTTTTTAGGGATATAAAATTTAATTTAATATATATATATATATACACACTTTATGTCGCTTAAAAGCGACACTAGTATTTAAAAATTATTAAAATAATGTTTACGTCGGTTTAAAAGCGACACTAGTATTTAAAAATGATTAAAATATATGTTTACGTCGGTTTAAAAGCGACATAAACATTTAATAACGCTTATAAGCGACAGTAAATCCGACGTCATGTTCAGTTAGTGTCGCAACTGCCTAATCCGCTACTATATTAGATTAAAGCGACACCACCCTCCGACACTATAGCCCCCTTTTGTAGTAGTGCATATACATTTTTCCTCAATTTTTATTTTTACTTAATATCAAATGTTCAAAAAAAAAAAATTGTTTATTACCTACTCACTGTGGGTAGGGTGCCTTTTCACTCAAATTTCATATATATATATATATATATATATATATATATATAGTCACTGTGGGTGGGGTGAAATCAAAGTGGTCGAATTGTTACTAAAACATGCGAATTGCTGCTACAATTTTCAAACGTATTTTTCATCTGAGCTAATTATATTTGGGATTTTAACGAAAAATCCACGGTACTGTTCACTTTAACGAAAAATCACATTTTTACACTAAAAAGTTAATCATAATACTATTCACTTTACCCTTTATTTTGTCCTTATCATTAAAACTCAAAGTTTTCAAACATTTTTTTTATTAGTTTTCCTATTATTTTTCATCAAGAGGGGAACTATCTCACCCAACCACTTGAAGATGTTTGAACATCATCACATGTAAGGAGGAGAATTTGTTTGCACTTATTATATATGTTATATGTCTTTCTTCTTAGAATAGATACGTAACGTATAAACAAAACTTTCAGAAAAAGATTATAATAACTGGAAGACAAATACTTTTTTTATAAAAATATTTGATGATGTTTAATTGTTCAACCTACACTGTGTTTTGACATAAACTATGAAAAACTACATCAAAGATTCCATCATCATAACATAAGCAATTCCCCTATTTGTAACTTTAAAACTGTCGTCGGGATGACTCAACTAATATTAGCATTAATTTCACTAACTTAAATGGCGGAATTGTTTTCTGGCGAAGAAAGCCACGTTTGAAAGTGATCCATGCTCTCGTCATATCCGGCAGGGTTTGGCATTTTGTCAAAGGTCTCTGGGATGACTGGTTGTTCAGTTGCACCCTTTGGTAATATCTCCTGGTTGTTGATCTCACTCTCTGTTGCTGCGGCTTCAAATCCAAGCTCATTTTGCAAGTAACTAAGCCAATTCCCATTTTCCACTTGTCCCAAGCCTGAGCTCTGGTAATTAGCCTCATCAGCCTCATGAACTACTTGGACTTCATTTGATTGGAGTGGCTGAAAGTCATCCAACATGTTCCAAAAGTCAGAGTCAGACTCATGAAATGGATTATCAAAAATTCCTGAAAGGTCAATCAAATCATCATCCATTTGCTGCTCTTCTGCTCCTGGCCTTGACATACCAACAACTTGGCTGGAATTACTTGAGCCGTTGGATTCATTAGATGAAACATTAGAAGAAGTGGTCAACTCTTTCAACCCCTTGGGATCATTAGTTAATTCCATTGGAGAATCCTGATGATTAGGGTTTTCTTGAATAGTCAAACTGCATGGCTCATGTGGCTTGTTGTTGGTGGCCATGCTAGTTTCTTGGTCAGCAGATTGATGCTCAATTAGTTCATCCCCTCCTCCTACGGTTGGTTTTCCACTAGACAATAATGTAGTAGTAGTAGAAGAAGATGATGAGGAAGAGGATGTTAAGGAAGATAGGTTTCGGCAAGCCAATCTTTTCTTTAGATGAGTGTTCCACACATTCTTAATCTCATTGTCCGTTCGTCCTGGGAAATGTGCTGCAATTGTCGACCACCTGCACAAGTTTCGGGTAATTAGGGATTTGAACTTGAGGCATCTTTAATATTAAAAAAAAACGAATATATAACACTAGATTGAAAATAAGGTAGTAATAAAATATAGTTTTATTGTGTATCAATAATGAGTAATGGAATGGCTTCAAACCTGAAATATATTTCGTATCAAAAATAGAATTATATACCACTATGCCGAGAATAAGTTAGTAATAAAATATAGCTTAATTAATCCACTAATTATATTTGATGAGATTTATGTTGGATCTTACTTGTTTCCCAAGGCTTCATGTAGCTTCATTATGGACTCCTCTTCCTCTCTTGTGAAGTTCCCTCGCTTCACATCAGGGCTAAGGTAGTTAATCCATCTCAAACGGCAACTTTTACCACATCTCATCAAACCTTCAAAACAAATTAATATTAATGTTACTGACATATATTTTGAAACAAATTAAAATGGTCCATAAGATTTGCATAACCCCTCACTTTGATCCCTGGATTTGAAATCAATAGAAGTGGTCCCTACGATTGTCCACCATCAATAATTTTGGTCATTTCGTGAAAAATTTCCATTAAATAAGAATAAATGACAAAAATACCCTCAATTTTTTGTCAAATCATTTTGGCCTATTGTTTATTAAATTGAAGGTATTTTTGTCATTTTGATCCTTATTTAACATAATTTTTCACGTAAGGATCAAAATAATTGATGGTGGACAATCTCAGTAACTACTTCTATTGATTTCAAATCTCAGAGAACAATGTGAGAAATTATGCAAATTTCAAAGACATTTTAGCTAAAAAACCTTTATCAAATACGAAATATAGATTAATGTTGGTGGGAAATAAAAAGTGGAGAAAGGGACATTTCATCTCGCAGCCATGCAAAGACTTTAAGGAAACTGGATATGACTGATAATGTAGCGCACTCGTTCTCAATTCCTAACTTTGTTGACACAAAACACTTGGTATTTCTAGAGGTAATTGGTGAGATTTTCCAACCATATATATATAGTCACATGAAAGATACAAAACTTAGGAAACCTCTCCCTATCACTCTTCAAACTTGGACCAACATTCCACAATCTAGTCTAGCTAAATGATGAAGCCAAAGATAGACAACAACAAGGCCCTCGTGTGTCCATGCCACAAAGAATACAAGAAAAAATTGTTTCTGACTGTAACACAAATACGTTGTATTAGTAATAAAAAGTAACATTGAATTTATAAAACCAAGTCAATAACATTTAGTTCGTTTGTAGAAAGGGCATTTTCATAATAATTTGTCATGGAAAAAAAAAATTCATAATTTGTAGTATAGAAGGTAAGGGGCATTGATATTCACGAAAATTTGACACATTCGAACAGGATATGCATGTTTCAGAAAGCAAGTATTGGATGCACACAATGGTCATGACAGTTAGGCAGATATGCAATAACAAGGATTAGGTATTAACATGGTAACAATCATTAATGTTATATAGCCTTCCAAAAAGTAATTTTTAGAGGTTGAATAAAAATTTAAAATCAAATTAAAAACGTTTCAAACTTGCCTTGCTTTTTATTGTTTTTGGTAGCTAATTAACAAAATTCTTGTCAACACTGTCATAAACAATGGAAGCCATATTTCATGCCAGTTTAGGAATAAAAAAAACAGATTCCAAATGAAGTTAAGGAAACTACTTTTTATTTTTTATTTCAACATTTGGATTCATTAAAAAAAAAAAAAACAACATTTAGGAGGACTTGAGAGGTAGAGTACCAATTTAAACTTTCGCGCGTAAAATAAGTACTCTATCTCTAAATCTTGTAATGGCCTTATTTCACATAAAGCGAAAAAAATTCAACGTTTACGAGGACTTGAGAATTAAATTTCGCGCATAAAAAAAGCTATTACTCTATCACTAAAACTTGTAACGGCCTTCTTCCACATAAAACCCCGCGAAAAAGAAAGCAAGAAACAAAAATGCAATTCATTGAAGGATAACAGAAAGTGTTTACCACGAAGAGGAATTTGAAGGCAATGACATCTTTTGTTGTCACCAAAAACATAATAGAATTTGAAGGATTCATTCTTCGAAAAGGGATGTTCAATGCAAGATTGATCCAAAATATTGTAACCCAGATAAAAGAAATTACTTTGTCTAAATAAAAGATAGAAATTCGATTTTTTGGGGAATTTGATCAAGAATTTGTAAACTTATATCCTTGAACACCATTTCATTTTCTCATACATGCCAAATCTATGAAAAATCAACATGTCACCAATGACACAGAGAGAGAGAGAGAGAGAGAGAGAGAGAGAGAGAGAGAGAGAGGATCAAGATTAAGATTACCTGCTCGCCTAGGGAGAGCCCTCCAGTTATGATGGCCATTTTTCTGAATGTAAGTAACGAGCTTCAAGTCCTCAGCAGGGCTCCACGGACCCCTCCTCACTTGCTCCTTATCACAACATAGTGATTTTCCCTTTTCCCCCATCTCTCTCTCTTTCGATCCAATCAATAGTATAACGATAATAGAGATTGTTCCTGTGTTTTTCCAACGCACATGTCATCCGAATCACCTCACTCTCCAGATATCTATATTTACGATGTCTTTCTTTTTTGTATATATGAGAAATTCATTTATGCATCACCCTCTTTATATATATAGGGAAGAGGTGGTGATGGAGATATGCAGGAGGAATGTCTACAGAGCAAAGGCCCTCAAGGTTCATGCCTCAAGGTGGGGTCACTCTATGCTGTAATAAATAGGAGATCCAGGACGATTTCTAAATATCTACAATTCTTCCTAATTTACTTATTGCTGATTTCTCCTTCACTGTAACTGATATGCTTGACCTGAAATTCTAACAATATCCTCACTCATGAGAATGATATCTCAAACAATGATAATATAAATGTTATATAATTTACCGCGATCACAACGATCCACGTCAACTAGAAAAATTACATCATTTGCCACGAGTACTATCAAATGTCCAAGACTTTGGGTTCAGCCTTTCATTTCTTCATGCTGCATGTTTATAGTTTATTCTATCCCAAAAAAAAAAAAAAAAATTCAGGACCATCTAGTATATCATTCCTTTGTATATGAAAAATAATATGGTCAGTTAAGGTAAGATAGTACAAATTATTTTATTGAATCTTTCTTTTTATAAAAAAAATGAGGATAATTGGTGGCAAATCACGATTATCCATCTTGTTCGGGACACCTTATCTATGGTCACGATCAAACGAATTCATAGCTTACAAATTATCGGACCAATGAGATTTCTTGTGCTGCCATTTTGCTCCTTTGTGCGTAGATTGATATTTATTATATTGTCACTTTTGTTATTATGTAAATTGTCAACAGTTGGATATCTTTCCATTTCCAGTAATTACAATTAAATAGCATATCCGGTGGTGGCAATATTACAATATTTACATGGCAAATAACCTAATACGTCCCAAAATTTATCCTTAAGTTGTATTTTTATTTCTTTTGTGTAAATTCAACCAATACACTAGAGCAAATGTTTAATTATTTACAGAAATGATGTGAGACCCGCACCCAAAATGAAAGGATTTTTTCCTTGAGGATTGTACCCTCCTTGACACATAATCACAAAATGTTGCAAGATTTGAAAGATAAATACTCTTAAAACAATTAATATTGAGATAGATAAAAACGTCATGTTTTTATCTGAACATTGCAAAGAAAGATAATACAGCTCCAAATTACCTCATGATTTTAAAGCATTGTTTAATAGTAAAATCAACAAACTCAAACAGCGCACCTCTGGTACTTTGATGTAGAAACTACCAAATTAACCTCACAACAAACAAACTCGCATATAGTGAGAATCATCATACTTACTTGTACCATATAAAGAGATTACGTACAAAGTTTGCTTGAAGAGAGTTTGCAAAACACAAGCAACTCTTATTTTGATTATTACAAACATAAACTAATTCTGACAAGATCACCAATCAGCTCCACCTCTACAGAGTAAAATTAGCCAACACCATCAACCACTCCTAAAGATATCTACATCAACCTCGTGCTAATCAAGGCAAACCCCGCCATCCCCACCCCACCCATAGAGCTGACAAGGCAAGAAAGGCAAACTATAGATCTAGTCAAAGAAGACATAGTAGATGCGGCCCCCCCCCCCCCCCCCCCCCCAAAAAAAAAAAAAAAAAAGAGATCTGACAAGGCAAGAAAGGCAAACTATAGATCTAGTCAAAGAAGACATAGGTAGCTACTATGGAGAGAGAAACCATATAAGGCAAAAACAATCAAAACAAACCTTACAAAATAGTAGGGAAACACAAATTTACAAATAACGACTAGAATAAGATTATCTGTAGAGAGGTTCTAGCTAGGAGATCACTAGCTTCTTACGGCTCTCTCTCGTTTTCCCTTTGTTATGCGGCTAGAATTTTAAAATTTTGGTTTGTTATTCTTTTTTACCTTTAAGTTGAACAAGAAATTTCATTTAATTAATAAGTGAGTAATGTTGCATTGATTAATCTAAGCAAAGATATATATATAGAGGAGTATCAAAATATTTTAAATGTCATAAATTGTTCAGATATTAAATATGTTACGGTGGTCGATAAGGAAGATTTTTTACTTTTCATACAGTTATTAATTCACATGCTATACGGGTGAATAATAGTATTTCATGAACTTGTGTAGGTTATTAATAAATAGATACATAACTTATAACATGAGTGAATTAGTAATACCACATGTTATTAAAAATTAAAATATTAGAAAAATTAAAGAAACAAGAAAGAAGTATAAAAAGAATGACTACTCAGGACTACGAAGGTTTATCATCTTTCAATATATAATCTGTGGTAAGGAAGGTACGATGTAGCACAGGGGTTGGAATCCAGCAGTAAATCAACTTTTATCATGCATGCATGGTGAGTTGGTCCCTTTCATGTTAATGTTTGATCGTTCCCCACTACTGACTTAAAATAGTTAATCAAGAATAGAAGATGATCGTTGCATGGGGCCGCATGATTGGATATTCAACCTCAAGTGTAGGTATAAGACCAGCCCAATTTGCTCTGATATTTGACTTTGTTCGTTCTGTATATTGCATAAGCTCCAGTACCATATCATCCCTTGCTCTTTTTTTTCCTTTAAATGTAGTATAGATAATGAAGCAAATAACTTTTGCATGAAAGTCTACAACTTTATACTAATTAACTCGCCAAATTTTACCTGTACTAAAGTCATCCAACCATCATTTAACCAACTTAAGAAAGAGTAGTTAATTACGTTATCTTACAACATCCAGAGAGGGTTAAGCTTCTTAAGCATATTGATGCTAGAAATAAAAAAAGGAAAACTTTAAGTTTAACGATAAGGACCAAATAAAGGGTAAAGTGAATAATACCAGGATTAACTTTTTAGTGTAAAAATATGGTTTTTCGTTAAAATGACAGTACCAGAAGCTTTTCGTTAAAGTTTCCAATAAAAAAAGTGTGAAGTTTCCCAAGAGGTTGAATAGGGACGTACTTACATACCTTTTTCTAGTTGCTCTAAATAAAAGAGTCCGCCTATGAGAAGCTTAGTAGAAATTAAAAAAATGGGTTTGTCAACAGCAGTTGGGCACGATGGCAATCTTTAGCTTGTTATTATTTTATATGAAGGTGAATAATCTCTCATCGCGACCAAAGGGACATTCGTACATATTTCGCCGGCTTAAGTACAATAAGGGATCGAGTATTAAAAAAAAATCATAATTTCCCCTTTGTTTTTTAATCGTTCCCGAAATAGCAAGTGGAATCAAGTGTACTGTGTGGATATGATAGTTATAAACGCCATGGCGACAAAACCTTGTCGTGTATATATGATTAGGTCACCCGCCCTAGTTCGTGCCTCTGAAAATGGTATCAGATACATATAAAATTGTTAGTTGATAGTTAGTATAATCCTTATGCCAAAACCCTGCCCCATGCATATCTAACATTGAGTGAGTAGTTTGGCAAAGTCTTTTTTTCGGGATGAGCCGAGCAAAAGTCTAACTATGTGATGAGAAAGACCCAAAAATAGTATTAATTGTTAACTTTTAAGTCCCTTGGTTAGGGAAACTAACATTATAAGGCTTTTAGGGCCATTTGGTACCTAATATTGACATATTTCCGTTTGGTTAGTAGAGTTCTACTAACCACTAAGACTTTTTATCAATATCCAATAGACAAAATCCAAGAGGAGACAGTAAAACAAAGATCATCCCTGAAACTGAAAAAGTATTATGAAAAAAGAGGATATTCTGTTAGAAAAATAGGATCTAATTGCTATATTAAATCACATGAAAAATCAAGAAATAATTCATGCAATTATATATATCACAATAATGCATGGAGTAACCAATGTTAAATGAACATGATATAATGGATTAGAAAAACCTAGAAAATATGGTCGAGGCAAGTGTTGGACACTTTGTCCTTAATACAAGTTTACGCCCCATTACGGTGCTCATGGTTGGTCGGCACATGTCTCCCAATATACAATAACCACGTCATGTAATAGTAGCACACCAAATCACAAGGCTCCATGAACCACAATTGTGTTGAAAACTCTCTCACATGGACTCAATGTGACTCTCTAATATTTAGTGCATTCTATGTATGATTATGTAAACAATGAAAAATTCTCTTGGTGATTATAGGAGGCTTCCCTATTTATAGAATGTGAGATACATTTTTGGAAAGCATGTGACTATTCATGAAGAGTCAAAAGTTGCAACACTACATTTAAGTAGACATATCTTTCTACCAAAAAGCTCTACTTCTAATTTCCATTCAATTAATAAATTTAAGGGTAAATATCAGTTTACTACCCTCGAGTTTCGTGGTTTTCAACATTTAGTACAAGAAGTTTTTTTTCATCCCAGAGTCATACCTAAAGTGTTAATTTTGGGACAATTTCATACATCCGTTAGTCAAACTGTTAATTCTCTTATTAAGTGATGACGTGATGCCCATGTGGACAATGACTGAGCATCACGTGTCATTAAAAAATATTAAATTAATTAATTAAATAAAAGCAAAAAAATTTAAAATTTAAAAAATTTAAAAATAAAAAATAAAAACCCACAACCCTATCGTCTTCCCCACCCCAACCCCCTCCATTCTCTTCTCTGCACCTAACCCAACCTCTGCACATCCATCCTTCCCCTCCCCTCTTGGACTCCACCCACTCATCCGTTATCATCTTCGACAGCCCCGTTTCTCTATGCGCAACCACCACCTTCCCCCACCCCCCATATTCCCCCCACTATTCATCATTATCTCTCACTCTCCCTGCAGATTTGACGGCAAATCTTGAAAAATCGACCGCAACCTCTGCACATCCATCTTAACCCCCACCCTCATCTTCCTCCTCATTATCATGCACCCAAACCCAAACCCCTATCTTCCTCCTCCTGATCCTACACCAAAACACTAGATTTTTCAACAAAGCAACAATTTTTAATATCTGTTTCCCCAACTTCATACTTAGAACCCAATCAAGAGAAAAGGTTTGTACCTTGTTACATGAAGAACTTGTCCAAGGAAGCCATTAACTCCAAACGGTTGTTGAAGGTGTGAGTGGACTCCGAAGGGAATTCAGTGAAGTTTGATGTGGGGTTTCAATCTGGGTTTGGGTTGTGGTGCAAGATAAGGAGGAGGAAGAAGGGGTGGGGTTAGGAGAGGAATGATGGAGGAGGTCATGGTTATGAAGAAGGGGGGACAAAAATAGGGGAGAGAAAAGGGGGAGCCGGAGAGGGTGTTACAGAGGGAAGAAGGAATGGAGGTGGAAGATGGGTGAGTGGGCACGGGTGAGGATTTGGTTTTTTTCTTTTTCTTTTTTTTTTAATTAATTTATTTATTTTACTTTTATTTAAGGGTAGATATCAGTTTACTACCATTAAATTTCGTGGTTTTCAACATTTGGTGCATAAATTTTTTTTGTTCAAGATCCATACTTAAAGTGTTAATTTTGGGACAATCTCATACATCCCTTAGTCAAACTGTTAACTTTGCCGTTAACTAATGACGTGGTGTCTATGTAGACAATGACTGGACTCCACGTGTCATAAAGAGGTCCATGTGGAAATTAAAAATTAAAAAAATAATTATTTAAAGAACAGTTAAATAAAAAAAATTTAAAAAAAAAAAGCAAAACCCAGATCGTGGGTTTCGCAGTTGGATAGAGAGAAGGAAAGGGAGACATCACAAAAGAGGGAGAGGGATGAGTATAGGGGATCCCTCGCTGAGGGTTTCGCAATTGGGAGGCCATGCTGAGGGAGACGGAGACGGAGACAAAGACAGAGTCAGAGCGACAAAAAGAGGGGGAAAATGAAGAGTAGGGATCTCGGCGCTATTGCTGTAGATCCTTGATTTCATGAGTGGGAGAAGGGGTACACTCAGAGAAAAGCATGTGGGTCGTCGAGATTTGAGGGAGAGGGGTAGGGATCTTGCCCGCTTCTGGAGTATGGGTTTACAGGCAATGGTATGGGCTGCACAGAGAAGATAAGAGAAAGACCTTGTAGAGAGAGATATCATCGGTGTTCTTAGTCTTTGACCCCCATTTCTGTTTCATTCAACAAATGAGCACCAACCCAGATATATTTTTAACATTTACAACAAAACTCACCAACCAAATTCCAGTAATTTATCCAGAACTCCATCTGTGTCACCAATTCCAAGTTTATAATTTCTTTGGAATATGTTTCAGACTTCTCTAAAAGAGTCTATGGCGTTGAACCCAAAACACCACCCTTTTTAACCGATCCAAAAATTTCACCCTTTCTGACTCCTAAAACAACTTACTATTTATGGGTTGTTGCTAATTTCGCTGCCCATTCAAGCTTTACAGTAATGGCCTTGAAAAAGGTCGAGAAGCCGCCAATTGAGCCCATACTGCCACCTACAGTGGAGGAGATGCGCGGCCAAGACATTTGGAACAACTGCGCCTTCCGCAGTGTCGTTAGTGGAGTTATGGGTATGGCTAAAGTTCTTTCCTTTGGCTTAATTTTTGGATTTTCTCACATGGGTTTTGATTCTTTTTTCGTCTTTCTCTGTTTGGTTGCTGAGAAAATGTGGGAAAGTTTACCATTTTTACTATTGGTTTTATTTTTTCTCCTTTATCTCTGTTTGGTTGCCGATGAAACGTGGGAAAGTTATTATCTTTTTGTTTGTCTTTTGCCTCAATTTATATAATTTTTTTTTCTTTTTTTCTTTGGGGAAGACGATTTGGGTTTTGCCTTTTTTTTTATATAAATATTTTTTTTTTGAATTTTTTTTTTCCACATGAAACCCTCATTGACATGTGGCGTCTAGTCATTGTCCACATAAGTGTCACGTCATCAATTAACGGCAGAGTTAACAGTTTGACTAACGGATGTATGAGATTGTCCCAAAATTAACACTTTAGGTATGACTCTGGGACAAAAAAAACTTTATGTACCAAATGTTGAAAACCATGAAACTTGAAGGTATTAAACTAATATTTAGCCTTTATTTAATTAATTATTTTAATTTTTTTTTAATGACACGTGGCGCTCAATCATTGTCCACATGGGCACCATGTCATCACTTAACGGGAGAATTAATAGTTTGACTAATGGATGTATGAGACTGTCCCAAAATTAACACTTTAGGTGTGACATCCCACATCGCCCAGGGGAGTGATCTTTATATGTATATTCACATCCTTACCTAGCACGAGGCCTTTTGGGAGCTCACTGGCTTCGGGTTCCGTAGGAACTCAGAAGTTAAGCGAGAATGAGGCCAGAGCACTCCCAGGATGGGTGACCCACTGAGAAGTTGCTCGTGAGTTCCCAAAAATAAAACCATGAGGGAATGGTAAGCCCAAAGCGGACAATATCGCGGGCCCCTAAGGGGGTGGATTGTGACATCCCACATCGTCCAGGGGAGTGATCCTTATATGTATATTCTCATCCCTACCTAGCACGAGGCCTTTTGGGAGCTCACTAGCTTTGGGTTCCATAAGAACTCTGAAGTTAAGCGAGAAGGAGGCCAGAGCACTCCCAGGATGGGTGACCCACTGGGAAGTTGCTCAGGAGTTCCCAAAAACAAAACCGTGAAGGAATGGTAAGCCCAAAGCGGACAATATCGTGCTATGGTGGAGTGGGCCCGGGAGGTGGTCCGCCCTGGGCCGGGATGTGACAATTTTATTGTGACATCCCACATCGCCCAGGGGAGTGATCATTATATGTATGTTCTCATCCCTACCTAGCACGAGGCCTTTTGGGAGCTCACTGGTTTCGGGTTTCGTATGAACTCTTAAATTAAGCGAAAAGGAGGCCAGAGCACTTCCAGGATGGGTGACCCACTGGAAGTTGCTTGTGAGTTCCCAAAAACAAAACCGTGAGGGAATGGTAAGCCCAAAGCGGATAATATCGTGCTACAATGGTAAAGCGGGCCCGGAAAGTGATATGCCCCTGGCCAGGATGTGACATTAGGTATAACTCTGGGAAGAAAAAAACTTCATGCACTAAATGTTGAAAGTCACAAAACTTGAGGGTAGTAAACTGATATTTACCCTAAATTTAATATAATAATATTATTATTAAATTTTCCAACAATCCCCCACATGAATGGAAATTGAATCAATACCATACAAATGACAATGCAGACACTAGAGAGAAAATTCAGTAGGAAAAGTACCACATCGGGATAGGTGGTTTTTGGCTTTGAACCTTCCGTAGTGAATTACTATCGGATTTACTTGGCTAATCAATGAACGCGATGTCTTGAACTGCTCAGCCGTTTGTGTAAACCAAACCAATAGTAATCACACAATACCCTTCAAGACACCTCGTGGTTGCTCGATTGTGCTCATTTTGGCCTAGAACAATTCTTGGTTTCTCATGAGTGCTTTTAGAGAACTAAGCCTTTCAAAAAATTCTCACAAGAACGGCCTCATTCCTCACTCAAGATAGGTGACTTCCCATTAAGAGCATTATGCAATACCCCACTTGTTATTTCTAAGTATAAGAATCATTAAAAACAAAACTTATCCTAAATACACTGCAGATAGCACTGTTTCATCAAAGGACATGGGTAGGAGATTATCTCCGCAGTGCTCCCATTGAATCATCCACAATTCAGTTGTCCTTTTGAACCTAGATCTTGGGATCTCCAATCAACTAGGTTAGGTTGTCATTATGGTGATTCTTAAGACGTAGGCTTTTAACCTATTCCCCTCGATGATA
Organism: Pyrus communis; assembly: GCF_963583255.1. NCBI lineage: Eukaryota > Viridiplantae > Streptophyta > Magnoliopsida > Rosales > Rosaceae > Pyrus > Pyrus communis. The sequence goes on along the minus strand of NC_084805.1, from coordinate 22,060,747 downwards.
CAACTTACTCTCTAGTCAAACCTTTAAAAATTGGTACCACTAGGTTGACTACTCATTATATGGTCATCACAAACTTTATATCCATGCATGGACATTATTTCCTTTGAGAGTAGTTGTTTTCCAACGTAATTTCTCCAAACATGTATTTTGGACTTGCTAAGTAATTTGCTAACACTTGGGTAAAATCCCCCACATTTAAGGTATTTGCTAGAAGATCTCCAACCTTTCAATACCTTAAAACTGCAATTATAAGAGATAATTGTTATCTCTTTCTAGAAGCAAATAACTTTTACATTCTTTTTATGTATATCCTATTTCCCAAAAATAGCTAAGCCACCCCACAATTCCCTCACATTGTGGTTGCTATTTAATGCTATCAATTTCTCATTTTTCATGAAATAGGAACCTATGAAGATATAGATATATATACATCTTCATAGGTTCACTTGGTCTATTTTCATTTATCAGGCCTTAAAAACCTCACTAGAACTTTCCTAGGAGAAACACTGATAGCACCTTTTGTCTTTAGCCTTTAAACTTTCAAACTTCTCATGCTATAACCAATTATGTCTAATGTTCCTTCCAATGAGAAAACATCACTTGAGTTGTTATCACTCGCATTGCAATTTCATTGGACTTAGTATGACTCATAGCGGATCTTCTAAAGCATGTCAAATGTATATCACTGCAGAATCTGCATCTATTCCTTTAACCAACACAACTCTTATGATAAAAGAGTCTACCCTTTTCATTTGAAAGTGCATATTAATTGTGGTTTCTCTTATTCGACCGTAATCCATCAGCTGCATAGTTGAACAGGTAGCCATTTCCTTAAGGGCAACTGACATGCCTCAAGAGAAACTACCATGGTCTACATCTCGCCCACTTGGCTTCAAGGTAAGGGACATACATGAAGGTAGGAAATTAAACAAAGACATGTCTAGTGAAATATCTCTTCACCGTATGTTTCTGCATGAACAAGAATATGCTCCATTCATGTTTTTCCAGAAACTTTCCAAGAGACCCATCTTCCCATTAATTTAAAGATTGTGTTAGCTCACACATATAGGAACACAAATATGCATGCCATAAAAAAATGCATTTTTATTTCTGCAGTCTAAGACGCACCACCATTTACATGTTTGCTTTTACGGTAAAGAAAATATCTACAATTGCCATAATGTGGCTTTTCGCATATACAACAAAACCAACTAATCAATACCACTCAAACTGCATCATCGATCTTTTCTGTTTTTCCAGCCTTTTTGGAAAGAGGGCATCCCTTTCCTTCACACATTTGTTCGGATTAAAACAGTTTAGGCTTGACATAAGGATGCAATTTCCAGCCATGTAGACATATACATTATGCACAGATGCATATATACATCGTAAGGGTTCACAGGTCAAAACAGTTCTACAAAGAAATGTAAGTCATATGTTCAAATAAATTACGTGTCAAAACTAACATTGCAAAATAACATTTTAGAGAACAAACATACAGACAATATTCATTACCTTTCATGAGACACAAGCACCGTTCCACTTTTCAAAGTGTACTCACAAGGACTAGAAGTAAATGAAGAAAATATACAAAAAAATATATTCCTATAATCCAATGTGAAAATTAAGCAATTGTAGAACACTCTAATGACCTATCACGCACGCATGTATCTAAATCGTGAGACAGATATTCAATTGATTTTCAAGACCAAAAGTATAGCAATCAAACCTAAACTTGTCTTAAGATTGTTGGAAAAATAGGGTCTAATTGCTATATTAAATCACATGAAAAATCAAGAAATAATTCATGCAATTATATATATATATATATATATATATATATCACAGTAATGCATGGAGTAACCAATGTTAAATGAATAGGATATAATGGATTAGAAAAACCTAGAAGATATGGTCGATGCAAGTGTTGGACACTTTGTCCTTAAAACAAGTTTACGCCCCACTATGGTGCTCATGGTTGATCGGCGCATGTCTCCCAAGATACAACGATCACGTCCTATAATAATAGCACTCCAAATCACAAGGCTCCATGAACCACGATTGCGTTGAAAACTCTCTCATACGGACTCAATGTGACTCTTTAATATTTAGTGCACTCTATGTATGATTATGTAAACAATGAAAAATTCTCTTGGTGATTATAGGGAGCTTCCCTATTTATAGAATGTGAGATACCTCTTTAGAAAGTATGTGACTATTCATGAAATGTTAAAAGTTGCAACACTTCATTTAAGTAGACATATCTTTCTACCAAAAAGCTCCACTTCTAATTTCCATTCAATTAATAAATTTAATATAATAATATTATTATTAAATTTTCCAACATATTCATCATAATTGAAATAGTTCTTTTTTAAATCATTTTAAGGATCACTTTTATAAAATTTATTTGATTCAGGAAATTAGATATCCAAAATTAACCTTATTAAGTCTCGAATCATAGTGCTCCAAGTATCTGAATCAGATGATAGCTAGTAAATGAATCGGATGATAGCTAGTATAATGAATGACACGGATATCGTCCCACAAAGATCAAATTGATTCTAAAAATCTTAAATTGAAACAAATTATAATTGAAAATTTTTAATGAAAAAGATATGAGATTATGAATTAAACTAAAATATAAAATAAGCATGAAATTAAAACGCATGGAAATCGAATTCATTGTAACCAATTCTACTTAACCCCTTAATATGTTATGAACAAGTAACATCTAAGGCATCTGGTTGCATCAAAGGCCCTTACATATTGTTAACCATCTATGACATCTTGACGAATTTAAACAAGTGAGAACCCATTAGCTTTATGAAAATCGTTGAAAAATCACACAAACCCTAATTGCATGGCATCTACAAGAAATTCATGGTATCGACTGCAACTTGCATGTAATCAACTTAACAAAACTTAGATGGTGATCAAGCATCTAAATAAAATCCAAGCGCATTACAAATAGCAAAAGATACTCAAAATGGACAAAAAGCTTGATAATAACAATACCAAAAAAAATTAAGTATTCATAATTAGGCTAGATCGTAGCTCTAAAAAAAAATCGCTGACGTATCTTCCATTTTGTGCCGCAACCCTCTGTTTTGTTCTGTCTCTTTTTCTCACAAGAAGAAAGAAACTCCTTATATAAAACTCACGGTAAGGCAAGGGCAATTTATTTCTTAACCTAATCGACTTAGGTCCTTATTAAAAATAAAAATAAAAAGTAAATTACTTACAAACTAGTATTAGATCTCCCCTCAAATAACTTGGACAGTTTTTTCAAATTCTCTAAAACCGAGCCACTACTTTCCTTTGCTTGCTTCAACACAACTTCAATATTGTTATCGCTTCGACTCGGATCATCAAATCCTTTTGCATGGAAAAATTACTCTAAGCACCCTAAAAGCTTGTTTTTCTCTTTGTTTTCTTGTAACTCTGAGCACCCTATTGTGTAACCCAATCGAAATACAATTTTTATGAAAATATTCGTTAAAAAGATAACAAAATATGGACACATCAGAGCTATGTGGCATGCCCTTAACTATGTATATGGGTTTTAAGTATTAATTTTCAACCGTATGTGAGCTTTTCAATCGTGAACAGGATGGGGTTATATCGACTAGGGCTTGGATCAATTTCTTATTTAAGAGTTTTAAGTTTCAAAATAGTTCGATAGGTAGCTACCGATTCTTACAAAATGAATCTAACTAATACACATTCACCTTAGTGATTTGGGAGACTAATATATCATGCATGCCGTCTATTTTTCAAATGGAGTGACTAAACTCGGAAGTTTGTTTATATGTTCATATTTCAAAGGGGCAGCGTGGTGCATGGCCTAATGTAGTTACTGATTATTAATTTATTGTAAATACTAAATGGCAGCGGATATGTTTTGAGATGTAGGCAAATAAATTATCAGAATTTTTTTGTGCAGACTAAAGAACGGAGTTGCATTAATATTGTTAAAAATACATCGATAATATGTCAATACGATTTGTTGTAAGCAATTAAATTATCAATAATATATCAACAGTCTGCATTCATAATATATATATATATATATATATATATATAACTGCTCTAATAGTACCTTTGCACACAAAATCTATTCAAATACGTACTTTAATGCCTTGATGAGAAGACGTGATCATCTCAGGAAATTTTCAACTTGGACAGAAAGTATATGAACAAATGGTTTTCATTTCAATAAAGGTACTTAAAATCCTTAGCTCATGCCTTGCAAGAATAATTATGACCTTTAAAAACGATGAAGATGAAATCATAGTCAACTTAAGTAATAAGCTTCTCGTCTCTTACAGAAATAATATGTTCGACTTATAATAGGTTTAAGTTCAATAATGAGATGTATTTCCTTGAAAGCAGTGACTACTATTTATAAAGACAAACAATCTATACGATTCTCCTATTAGAATTCACGTAGAACACCAAAATAATCTTGTGACATCCCACATCATCCAGGGATGTGATCCTTAAATGTATATTCTCATCCTTACCTAGCACGAGGCCTTTTGGGAGCTCACTGGCTTTGGGTTTCGTAGGAACTCCGAAGTTAAGCGAGAAGGGCGCTAGAGCAATCCCATGATGGGTGACCCACTGGAAAGTTGCTCGTGAGTTCCCAAAAACAAAACCGTGAGGGAATGGTAAGCCCAAAGCGGACAATATCGTGCTACGGTGGTAGAGCGGGCCTGGGAAGTGGTCCCACTCGGGCTGGGATGTGACAAATTGGTATCAGAGCCTAACACTGGTCGTGGTGTGCCGACGAGGACGTCAGACCCCTAAGGGAGGTGGATTGTGACATCCCACATCACCCAGAGGTGTGATCCTTAAATGTATATTCCTATCCTTACCTAGCACGAGGCCTTTTGGGAGCTCACTGGTTTCAGGTTTCGCACTGGAAAGTTGCTCGTGAGTTCCCAAAAACAAAACCGTGAGGGAATGGTAAGCCCAAAGCGGACAATATCGTGCTACGGTGGTAGAGCGGGCCTGGGAAGTGGTCCCACTCGGGCCGGGATGTGACAAATTGGTATCAGAGCCTAACACTGGTCGTGGTGTGCCAACGAGGACGTCAGACCCCTAAGGGAGGTGGATTGTGACATCCCACATCACCCAGAGGTGTGATCCTTAAATGTATATTCCTATCCTTACCTAGCACGAGGCCTTTTGGGAGCTCACTGGTTTCAGGTTTCGTAGGAACTCTGAAGTTAAGCGAGAATGAGGCTAGAGCAATCCCATGATGAGTGACCCACTGGGAAGTTGCTCGTGAGTTCCCAAAAACAAAACCGTGAGGGAATGGTAAGCCCAAAGTAGACAAATCGTGCTTCGGTGGTGGAGCGGGCCCGGGAAGTGGTCCCACCCAGGCCGGGATATGACAAATCTCCTTATCAAATTATAAGTGGTAACAACCAGTTTATTTTCATAAACTACAATTGTCAAATTATAAGTGGTAACACCAAAACGACCTATACGATTCTCCAATTTCATGTAAATTATGACAAAGTAATCTTATTTTCATAAGACTTTTTATGCATCAATTTGAAACAACCAGCTATAACAACCACTTACATACTCATATTCTTACAAGTACGAATTTAAATTTTTTTGTACAGGATGTGTATTGACAATTGTATATTAAAAAATGGATGCGTCATCCCATATTATCAATAACAATAATGTTTTGAGCAACATGTTAATACATTTCATAGCCAAAAAAACATGAAGAAACGAAGGGAAATGCACACTCCTCACTCTAAAGTGCCCAGCTACTTAAGGGAAAACTAATGAAAAGGGTTTGAAAACTTTGAGTTTTAACGAAAATGACAAAATAAAGGGTAAAGTGAATAGTATCATAATTGGTTTTTTAGTGTAAAAATGTGGCTCGTTATAATGAAGAGTGCCGAGAGCTTTTCGTTAAAGTTCCCTTAATTTAATCATTAAAAAAAAAATTTATACTGTAGGTATATTTTTTTAGTAATACTAAGGAGATTAAATTTGGAAGCTAAATTTGTAAACTAAATAATGTGTCATTAATAGGAATAAACATGTTTATTAACGTTTAAGTAATAAACCAATCGTCAACTTTCATGTCCTTTAATTTCCAAAACCTAGCCTCCAAATTTTATCTCTTTAGCATTATCCATATTTTTTTTATTGTGAACTGCTTTTTTGATAAGTTGTGAAGTATAAAGTAGGGACTCATTTGGATAGGCTTTTTATATAAAATGGTCCTGAGATTTGCATAACACATCACTTTGGTCCCTTAGATTTAAAATCAATAGAAGTAGTCCATGAAATTGTCCACCATCCATTATTTTGGTTATTCATTTAAAAACACTCCATTAAGTTGAGGGTATAACACATAACTTTGGTCCCTGCGATTTAAAATCAATAGAAGTGGTCCCTGAGATTGTCCATCATCCATTATTTTGGTCATTCCGTTAAAAAACTCCGTTAAGTTGAGGGTATAACACATAACTTTGGTTCCTGAGATTTGCATAACACATAATTTTGGTCCCTGAGATTTGCATAACACATAACTTTGGTCCATGAGATTGTCCATCATCCATCATTTTGGTCATTCCATTAAAAAGCTCAGGGACCACTTAACAGAGTTTTTTAATGGAATGAGCAAAATAATGGATGGTGGACAATCTTATGGACCAAAGTTATGTGTTATGAAAATCTCAGAGACCATTTTGGCTAAAAAGCTCATTTGAATATTCCGGAGTACAGGTATTCTAATTTTTTTAATTATTAAATCTTTATTTTAAAATATAAAAATATCTAACTGTTAAAACATTTGAGTATTTTGTACCACATGAATTTTTGGTATAAAATAGGAGTTGACGTAGGTACATTGACAACCAAAAAATAAATAATAAAAAAAAATATTAAGTAGGTACGTTGTATTGATTAATACCTGGTAGGATGGTGAGTTGGAAGGTCAACCCAATTATAACCCAACTTTTATAATTCGAGCTTGGATTCGGATTGGGTTTCATTCGGGTTTATTTAGGTTCGGATTTAATTGAGTTAGGATTTACTTGGGTTGGGTTTGGATTGCTCAACTTTTTCAAGTTTAATCTTATAACAACTTAGTTTTCAAGAATTCCTTAAAAATTAAGCCAAGTAGCATCAAAGCTAGCTAACTTTAATTTCATAATTCCATCTACTATAAAGCTTTAGGATTTAAAGACTACAAATATAGGCTGACTAATCAAAGGATTTAAGTAATTATAAAGTGTAATTTATTAAAAAAAAATATTAGAAAATGCGTTGGTTTTTGGACTTAGCTCACTTGGGTGTAGTATAAGCATTAATTGATACGGGTCACAATCTGGTTATACTGGGTTTGGTTAGTCAGGTTGGGTTGGGTTGGGGATGAATGGGCAAATGATCAACCCAATCAATGAACAAGTTTAAATTGGGTTGAGCTCGAGTTGGTTATAACTAAAAAAAAACCCAATTGTTTAGATTTAAAATCGGATTGGATATAAACGGATTCGGATTGGCCCAACCCAAGTGGCACCCCTAGTACCAGGTTTGAGCCTAGGTAATGCTCCTACAAATATTTATCAAATCTATGACATATATATTATGGGTTATTCTTAGTCCTCATGATTTTTACTTTATTTTGTATTATATTTTCTTTCCAAAGCGCAGTTTTTAATGTTTCCTTAATTTTCCAAAGTGCAGTTTTTAATGTTTCCTTAATGCTCCTACAAAAATTAATGATATATACATGTTACAGAATTTTTATTTTTTTTTTTATTTTGTCAAATAACGAATTTTTATCAACGGGATTCAAATCTACACTATCATGCAATGATTCAATACATTTTCAACACTGTGATGTGATAAATGGTCACTTGCCATGTTTGTTAAAGAATATGAGAACAATTACTTGTTGACACCCGAAATAATACATTATTGTTGAAAAATATAAGTTCAAATGCGGCAGCATGGTGCGGGCCTCTTTATTCTTTGTGCGCAGAAGGTGCCGTATGGCCTAATGTAATTCCTCACTATTTTATTGAGAGAGTGGGTTTCCGAAATTTAGTTGAAATAGAGTCAGCTTTAGATTGTTGTGTTTTTTTAATTGTTTTTGTTGTGGTTTAGGAATAATTAATTATAAAATAAAACAATTAAATGTTTAATTTATTATATTTTGAAAAGTATTCTGAGTATGAAAAGTAGTGCAAACGCATTTGGTAAATTTTAATGTAAAAGTGATATAATTGTATATAATAACAAGAATAAACATGGTAATTGGGGTGTTGACGATGATGATGATGGTGGCGGCGGCGATGGTACGAGCAGCGACAGTGGTGGGCATATGGTGGTGATGCCAATAGTGTGTTGCGATGGTTGGGGTGCAGCGACAGTGGTGGGCGTATGGTAGTGAAGTTGTAAAGTAGCTAAATTCACATAATAAAATTGGTCTTTATAGAATTTACATTAAGAATAGAGAAAATAATATTTAATAAACAATTGATTGAATCACATTATTGCTAACCCATTGTGAGGTTAAACTCACCTCCCTTAATGTGGATAACATCATTTGTTAAAAAAAAATCATTTGACAACTAATTTAATTACATTATTATTTGCGTGCGAAAGACCTTTTTTATAATCGGCATTATATGCCTCTTAAGATATTTTGAACGTGTTTAAAAATAGAGAAAACGATATTTAATAAACAACTGATTGAATCATATTATTGCTAGCCTATTGTGAGGCTAAGCCCACCTCTCCTCCTCCTTAGTGTAGATAATATTGTTTGTTAAAAAAAAAAAAATTCATTTGACAACTAATTTAATCACATTATTATCCGCGTGCGAAAGATCTTTTTTATAACCGGCATTATATGCCTCTTAAAATTTTTTGAACGTGTTTAAAAATAGAGAAAACGATATTTAATAAACAACTAATTTAATCATATTATTGCTAGCCCATTGTGTGCTTAAACCCACCTCCCCTCCTCCTTAGTGTAGATAATATTGTTTGTTAAAAAAAAAAAAATCATTTGACAACTAATTTAATCACATTATTATCCGCGTGCGGAAGACCTTTTTTATAACTGATATTAAAATGACAAAAATACCCCTGTCTTGTTTGATGCACTATTTTGTGATGCTTTTGAAGTTTTTTGGCTTGAGGGCATTTTTATCCAAATTTTTTTGTTGAAACTTGGTGACACCAAAATCAATATTCCATTTTCCAATCGCTTTATATATAGAAGGTAGATATCATCATTGCATTCGAGTGAGTCGATCTTAAGACCACAACTCCCCACTAGCAACAATTGTTGTCTATAGAATTTGAATTCTTGAGCTCCTTTCGTAAGCGAAAATTGAGAGACATTGGACCAAATTATTATTTGCTTCAAGCGCGATAGTTTATCAACTATTGAAGTCACGTTCAAGTTGGAATGGCAACGGTTCAAATTGGGATCTCGAATGTGTCATATCCATTTCATGGCCAAAAATTGTCCATAACATTAAGCACAATTTTTTTTTTTTTTTTTTGGTAAAAGACTTTTACCATCGCATACTGCGAATAATCATATTTCAAATAATATTAAATTTCTTTTCTGAATACACCCCAATCATTTATAACGTTAAATAACCTACATTAAGATTGTTTTATTCAAGTTATCAAGCCTACTCTCGCTCTCTATTGTAGAACAAAACCCTCCTAGAGGCACAAACACATTGATGAAAAATGCTTATTTTTCACAAATGGAACATGAAATTGACTGTTTGAAGGCTTCAAAAGGTTTGGCTTCATTTTTGACACATAAATTTTTAGGGCCTCCGATTCGAAACCATAGGGCCTTTTGTGCCTTCTGTTAATGACTGCCACCCCTAAGTGCAAGCACCAGGTGAAGCACAGAGCCACCCTCAATGTTGTAGTCTTTAGCTGTTCTGTCATCTCCAAGCTGCTTGCCAGCATAAATAAGCCTGCAAACAATTGTAAATCCACACACGTAAATGAAACGGCAACAGACAATAATTACTCGAAATTGGCCAGTACCCCATAGCTAGAATACCGGTTAACCATCAGAAATTACTTTGAGTGAAGTGTTCAACTTATTAGCAGTTAAAAGCTAGCATAGCCCGGAAAAATAAAAAGTACCTTTGTTGCACAGGGGGAATTCCCTCTTTCTCCTCAACCCTTTCCTTGATCCGGTCAATGGTATCAGTTGGTTCAATATCGATCTCAATTTCTTTTCCAGTCAGAGTCTTCACCTTAATCATAGTTCCTCCCCTCAGCCTCAAAACCAGGTGAAGTGTTGACTCCTTTTGGATGTTATAATCTGCAAGAGTTCGGCCATCTTCCAATTGCTTACCAGCAAAAATCAATCTCCGTTGATCAGGAGGGATGCCTTCTTTATCCTGAAAACAATTATGTAGAGTAACCATGACATCCCATAACAACAATTACAACTTATACTCCCCTCGAAGCATGGAAGGTAAAAATAATTGCAAACAAAAGCCTACATGTAAACTTTGTGGAGCTTTTCATGATGTATAGTTTTTTTTTCGATAAATAACAAAAAAAAAAAAATATATATATATATATTAATCGTGTACCACTTATAAGCCTTTCTTTAAAATTATGTATACTAGTCAGTTCTCCAATCAGAAGAAATTCTACGCAATAACACAGACGCCATAGTCTCAATTGCTTTATCAAAAGCTGCTTTTGTTGAGACACCTCACTGGTTTACCACACAAGCCTCGATAAGAAACCTTTTAAGTTTCTTGAGCTCTGTTAACCATTGATTTTCACCACCTCCACGCTTGTATGATTGTATCTCTTCTTTTCTACGATTACATTCCACATATTGAGTCCTAGATCTGCTTATCTTGATCCTTTCTTATTGTATATTTTCTATCCACAACTATATATATCACTAAACTCCTCAAATCGCATCAATAAAAAGTAAACCACCCGATAATAGCATACACCAATGAAAATCATTACGTGCTAATGCTAATTTGGATGAGGGACTATAAAGTACCAAGAAACTTTAGACTCGAGTATTAAAATGCACTACAAGAACACTGCCAATGAAAATCAAGCTCTGCAAAACTACAAAGCTATTACTAAAACACAACAAATGGACACTAAACAAAGGATATATTGCACCTACTCATTTTCAAATCCCGCTATCTAATTTTCGTAGTTCATTCCTGACAGATTGTCTTAAATTCCATGGAACTTTAAAGTCCCCCGTCCAAACGCACCAAAAGTGTTGATCAAAAACCAAAATCACAACATTCAAAATCAAAATTTCCCTTTTCTCTCTGCAACCAAAAGTATTTAACCACTAAACAGACCATCATCTCCTAATCACATTGATGCTCTTATGCTGTACATACTTATACCCACTAAGCCAAATAACTCTTAACACAAAATACTAATTAAAGATTATCACAAACCCACCAATTCAACAGATACCTAATTTTTATACAAAATCCAGCCATAATAATACTTTATACAAATTTTTCCCTTAAATTACAGATTTTCCTACCAATAAAACAAATAAATAAACAAATAAGCTGAAAATCCACTATTATAATAAAGAGGGAGAGAGAAAGAGTACCTGGATCTTGGCTTTGACATTGTCGACGGTGTCGCTGCTCTCGACCTCCAAAGTGATGGTCTTTCCGGTTAGGGTTTTCACGAAAATCTGCATTTTTTCTCTCTCTGGTTTTGGGTCTCCTCTGAGAGTGAAGGTTTTGTATTTACTTGATAAAAAATTCTTCCTTTTTCTCCACCGATGCCCCCGAAGTATTTCGCGATTATCAATTTGGTTCCCCAACTTTCAATTCCATCATTTTAGTGCCTGAATTATTGTATAGGAAAATCAACGTGGTTCTCCAAACGATATTACTACTTTGAACTACACTATAAGAGTGGGAGATAGTCTGAATTCGCGACGCAGCGAGTTGATGTGAAAAGCTTTATCCACTAGAAACTTATCTCATCCTAATGTTTGATTATGTTTCTTGCCCTATACAAGTGTCCGAGCACAAGACTCTTTCTCTCTTATGACATCATTATCTCATGTGTTATTTATGTCTTAATCATAATTTTTGAAATATTAAGTTTTAAAAAAATGTCGTAAAAGCTAATTAAGATTGAAAAAATTGAAAATTTCACTACCACATGCATTGTTTTCTAGTGAATAAGAGAAGTACATATTCACTACCATCCCAAATTGAAACTTTCATAACTTCTTTCGGTGTTGGGTGTACTTATCAAATGCGTGGGTGTAAATACCCAATTTTGGTGTACACTAGCCCAAATTTTCTAGCCCAAAAGAGGCCCAAGTTTTTAGGCTGGATTAGTTGTCAAACCAAAAGTCCTCCTATTCCTATTTTCCCATTGTACAAACCAACTCAGCAATTTGGTATTTCACATTATTATTGTTTTTGTTTTGTTTTTTCTGATAAATGGTATTTCACAAATGTATTATTAATTGCAGCATTGAAATTCATGTAAGAAAGGCTAAGGAGACTTTCTCAAAAGTGGAACTCTTGGTGTACTCTCTGTCATCTCATGTTTTTTGTACAATATTTATAATATTGTTATGGAAACTGATGTTAAACTGTGAGGTAGTAAAAAATTCATAGATAGCCCTACTTTTGAGATAGTCTCTTTAGCATTTCTTAATTCATATTTAATACTTGTACCTTCCTTTGCCTAAATACATAGACAACAATAAATGCGCTCCCTTGTATTTTTTTTTTCTTTTCTTTTAGGTTATGAAAATACGAAGCTCAAGCATTCAATTCAGTCATGTACTTGTCCACGCAATGCTCATTACTGCAGTGTGGTTTCTTTGTTTGTTACCATACATCATTTCCATTCAAAGCTTGATAATCTACATAAAGAAACCATAGGTTTTAGCTTAAATGGATACAAGATGATGAGTGTGGTGATAGTCGAAATCCTAGGTATCGAACTCATCACACATATAATATCGGTTAATCTAGCCAGATTAAACACGGTGGGAAGAATATCAAGTCTAATACGCTAAGGAAAGTGATTTTCACAAGTTTTTTTAGCCTTGTACACACTCATGTTTAATCATTGCCGTTGATTTTGTTTGATTTATTCAATCCAATAATTATAAATAAGAGGAGGGTGTGAGAAAATAAAAAGAGTGTGCGAAAATCACTTCTCGTATGCCAAATACTTACTTCGAATGATGCTTAACTTATCAAATTAATACAAAATTTTCTAAAATTACCAAAAGTATCATGTATTTAGAATATATGAAGAGATCCTCTTCCGATCTCTCCCACCAAAGCGACCCAATCCATTAATCTGGGCCATTAAAATTTGATTCAACGACTACAATTATTATAACTTTTAAAGAAACTTTCTGTTTGTAACTGTTGGATCAAATTTTAATGACACGGATTAATGAATTGGATGGATTTGGTGGGAGAGATCCGAAGAGGATCTCTTCCCATAACTTAAAACAAACTTCATGCAAAACTACCTCCACAAGCACCTACCTACCAACTAGCTATTAGGAGATTTTCGTTGACGTCTACACCCAAAACCCAATATCTTATTTGTTTTTTTTTTTTTTTAACAAACAATATTATCTACATTAAAAGGAAGGGGGTTAGTTAAGCTTTACAATAAGCTAGCAATAATGTGGTTCAAATTTTCTTTTGAAGAAAGTCGAACTTAAGACCTCATTTATTTGTTGACATCTGACCATTGATTTAAACCTCACTTAACAGTTAACTCTCCAAATTATTTCCTCAATAAAAAAATTAAAAACTAAAGATAAATTAAGTTAAAATGACTTGAACTCGCGAATATATGTCTACCAATATTTCATGGCATTCAATGTTATTATTGCTTGCATGCCCCCTGTCTCTTTGTTCTTTGAATATCTCTCCTAACTCATTAAATAAACCAAAATGCATTTAACGGAACAATCAATCTTGTAGCTAATCACACTTAACTCCTAATTATATCACAAGCCTTGAAATTATCAACCAACTAATCTTTACAACTTTAATTAACGTCGTGATCAACCACCGCGAAGCCCTAACTCAGAAGCTTCGTGGTCGAGCACGCGTACGGCCACGAGGAATAATAAATTTACTTTTTCTTGTGCGAGAAGAAATATTTTTTTTTTTCATTTTACCTTTTCTTGGACAATCTTGTTTAGGGTTTTGGTAATCACCGTCTTCACGTAAATCTTAATTAATTATCAACGTACGTAGTGAAATAAACATCAGCCATACACATAAACGAACAGTTAAGATTCGTATATGTCACTTACCCATTAACAAACGGTTGTCATTTGTCTGCGTACGTGACAATAGTTAGACTTTCTCAATTTCTGGTATTTTTATTTATAAATGTTATTTGTCATAATTCTTGTTTTCTTTTGTTGATGCACTCCTCCCTCCACTTCACATGCCATGCACCTTCAAAACTGATTACGAGATAAAAATTCTGAGGTCAAAAGAAACTGGAATTATAATTTCCCAAGGAAAATGATTTGATTCCATTTGCCTTCAATAACCGCACCTAAATTCCTAATTATTCATTTCAGTGCCCAACAAAACAAATAGATTTTATTTTTCCATCGATATATAAAAGAAAATTCAAATCTCATAGCATGATCAGTGCCCGACAAAACAAATAGACTCTTTTGTGCAAATACACAAGAATATTATTTCTTAACAGAAGCGATAAAGTGTTTCTTTTGTTGGAAAAATAGTTCTAGTATTATTGTTATTTTATTGATTTTCTTTTGTCGGTTAAGTTTATTATTTCTTGCATTGTTTGCTTTCATTTTCTCTATAAATAAGATAAGATGCCTTGTAACTCGTATCATACAATTCAATACAATGTAGTCCTCTAATTTGTAACCCCCATAGAATTTGAATTCTTGAGCTCCTTTCGTAAGCGAAAATTGAGAGACATTGGACCAAATTATTATTTGCTTGAAGCGCGATAGTTTATCAACTATTGAAGTCACGTTTATGTTGGAATGGCAACGGTTCAAATTGGGATCTCGAATGTGTCATATCCATTTCATAGCCAAAAATTGTCCATAACATTAAGCACAATTTTTTTTTTTTTGGTAAAAGACTTTAACCATCGCATACTGCGAATAATCATATTTCATATAATATTTTATAATTTTAGCACAAAAGCTAACATTAAACTTTGAGGCAACAAATAGTTCATAAAGAGTCTGGCATTGAATGAGTCTCATTAGCATTTCTCTAATCATATATACCCTGTAATGGTCTCTCCATTGGATAACGTGTCTATTTCACCAATAAATAAAAAAAATCATATTATTGTAAAAATTCGGAAAACAAAAATGAATGAAATTTGGTTTGATCAAATCATGTCAAGCAACATAAAAAACTAGGGATTAGAAGAAAAAGTATTATAAAAAAATCTAACCATAAAATGTCCACATACAAAATAAAAAAGTTGGATCAGAAAGTATAGAGCGGGATCCTATAAACATATTCAAAACTTGTTTAGAGTAATGAATTCCACGTCAGGAAATAAGATAATTTTACATGTGTTTATAAGTAATTATGTTAGTGTACTTTTCATTTTACCAATTGGTTTTATGGTTAAACTATAATTTTTTTATGGTATCAAAGTAGATTGTCTCATTTGTGAAGATCAAGTACCACCTTTGCTCCACTTCACCAAATATGTTGTCCACGTGCTAGGTTTAAAAATTTGTCACACGTAAAAGAACATGTTTAGAGTATTATTCCTACATTTGAGAAAGAATGAACCTTACATGTAATTATAAGTAATTAAGCTATTTATATTGTCAATTAATTTTACGATAGATACTCGATCTTTTTTCAAAACTGCTTCGAAAAATTTCAGTTTTTCCATATCCATCCCCATATCCAAATTTTCTCAAACAGACGAGCAAATGCGTAGATCGAATGTCGCGGATAAAATTGCCATCCCATTGATGTTAAGATAGATTATTGATCAAACTCCCAATTGAACTAAATATGTAAACAAAGGGGAAGCTAGAGCTTCTGAAAATAGCAAATATATTTTCAGAGAAGGCATCGAATTTGACTATTGAATGTCGCGGATAAAATTGCCATCCCGTTGCTGTTAAGTTTGTCTTGGTTTGGTCATCTAAAGAGGCTTCCCCCTTATTAAATGTTGACTTCGAAAACTACATGCTTTACTTGTGCGACTTCTATGCCCAAAAGAACAATAATAATATAAGGGAAATATTAAGGAGACTATTTTAAAAGTGAAATTCTAATAGACTCTGTTATATTACAGTTTAATTTTAATTTTCATGTCAATATTTTAAAGGTAAATTACAAAAAATTACCTGAACTATGAGTCGAATGACACTTTCATACCTCATGTTTTAAAAATGACAATGTCATACCTCATTTTATGAATTTGTTCCAATATCAGACATGCGTCAGTTTTGCTTTTAATTTCTCTGTTAAGTGCTGACGTGGTAAGAGACGATACCCACTCACTAATCCAATTAGATTAAAAAATTAAAAATAAAATTAATTTTTTTATATAAAATTGTGGGATCCACCCTCTTTCTCTCTCCTCTCTTTCTCTGAACACCTGCATCCCTTTAACCCAAAACCCTTCTCACCCGTCCCTCCAACCTTCCTACACCATCCTGCCTCTCTCGCCTCTCTCTCTTCTCTCTTTCTGGCAACCTTTATCTCCAAAATCCCAAAACCCAGAATCTCATTACAAATCTAAAAATCCAAAATCCCATCAAAGCCCCAATTGGTATCCCTCTCCTCCTTCCTCACCAATCTCATTAGAGCCAAGCAAGAACATAATAAATCAAGGGAGAAAATGCTTACCCGGAATTACTTTAGCGATTGCGAGCTTGAAATTGGCATGGAAGCAAGATTTCAACCCAAATGAATACTGCAGCAAAGTTTCATTCGATTTGAGTATTAGACGTGAAATGCACTTCAAAGTTCAAAGAGTGATAGAGATATCAAGTGAGAGCAGATCATTTACCCATATCCAGAAAATCTACATAATTTGGAATGCGTTCTGCATGTACCAGAAAACTGATTAGACGATTAGTAAAATAAAATATGAGAGAAATCCACACACAACACTCAGAAATTGATACAAATTCAGAAGTTGGTCGATATGCAGGACGGATACAAGATTTACAGAGCGGAGAGGGAGGAGAGGGATACCAATTGGGGCTCTGTGAGCTTTGGGAGGTTTGATGGGATTTTGGGTTTTTAGATTAGTAATGGGATTCTGGGTTTTATGATTTTGGGGATGCAGAAAGAGAGAGAGGGAGAGAGAGAGAGAGAGAGAATCCCATAATTTTATATATAAAAAAAAAATTATTTTTAATTATTTTAATTATTAAAAATATATTTAATTATTTTTTAATCCATTTGGATTAGTAAGTGGGTCTCCTCTTTAGCCACGTCAACACTTAACAGAGAAATTAACAGATAAACTGACGGATGTCTGACATTGGAACAAATTTGTAAGATGAGGTATAACATTGTTATTTTTCAAAGATGAGGTATGAAAGTGTCGTTCGACCCATAGTTAAGGTAATTTTTTATAATTTACCCATAAAATATTGTGAAAAAACATAAGGTTACAAATAATCTATGAAATGTCTCACTTTAAAAGTGTCAATTTCTCGTAATATAAACACAAATGTCAAAATGCAATGTTGCATACTACATATTCTGGTATGGAACTTATTAATCATTGAATACAATTAGACCAATAATTAAAAGAATAATACACTATGAAATGAACCTTAGTCTTTGATGCCAGCTACTCTGCTGCTAAGTAATTTCTTAATTATATAGAGATTTTTGCTTACAATCCTTAAGTAATGGTAATACTCACTGTATCATTAACTACCCCTATATGAGTTTGAGAGTTAAACTCATCTAACGACAAATCAATTGGGAGATAAATACCAATTACGGTGATCACAAATATTTCCCCTTATGTATATTCATGCACACCAACTAAAATTCATTTAACCACTACAAAATGGCCCAGTAGTTGGGACGAATTTCATATCCATATTTCACACGATGATGGTCAAGGAAGACTGAAATGTATATGTGAGTTTTTCCAACCTTCGAAAAAATGGATTGTCGTGCTTGCGTTGGCAACCAGTTGATCCCTTTTTAAGAAAAAAAAGCTAAAACTCATTTAATTTCTTTATCATCATCTAAGTTTAAGTGGTCAAATAATTCTTTCTGTTTCGTTGTAAATTTGTAACAATTATAGCACATAACAACCTCTTTCATATCAATCTATGTGCTACTTTTTACTCCTTTTACTCTTTTAAATATTTTCTAATTTCTAGAATATGGATTATTATTTTTTAATTAATGTTCTTTTGGCTCTAAAGTGTAAGGTGAGTTGTTTTGTTGCTTGTTACACCCACATATTCGCCAATATTGTGGCTATTAGATTGGCTAATTCACCAATTTTTTTTGCTTTGGCTTTTTTTCGTTTGTTTGAATGACCCTCATATTTAATTAAGTATGTCTTCTTTGAAATTTTTACTTTCACTAACGTTCTAATAAAACCGTTATCGTTTCACTAGAAAAATCACAATACATCAAAGATACGCACAAACACAAATCTTGACATGATTGCAAAAAACAAACTTACTTTTGATCTAGTGGTATATCTCTTTACTTAAACATTTTATTTCTAAAGAACATATTTCAAGGAACAATTATCATTCTCATTTATGTCATATCTCGTATGTTTACTAACCACCAATGCTAACAAATTCAGTCTCACATTGATTTTGGGTAATTGAAAGTAAGTAAAAGCTCTATTAGTTTAAGACGGACTCAGTTTTGTGCTACACAAATGATGAGGATAACATAATGAATTCGATATCTTATTGTGCCAAGTCAAATTGTGACCCTATAATCTTATTGTGGCACTATGAGTGCATTATGAAAGTCTTATAAAGATTCTACCATTTACTTTGACCTTATATAATTTCAATTGTTGTGGATTCACTCATGTGGTTAGAGCCATGGTTTGTTAATTAATAAGATATAAATTATGAAATCTTAACAAGTTTCAGTTATAAAGATTGGATAATAGTAGGGAGACCATCTATTTAAATCAAAATTTGTAAACTATATGGCGTGGCTGTTAGTGATTGAATTATTACTTAATTGTTAATTACCGTGCTTATTTCTTATTTGTGACTCATCACATAGTTTACAATTTTGGTCTAAAAACTTGGTCTAGCTATCATTATTCATAAAGATATATATGTTATCTAAGCATAGGGAGTAGTATTATATCTCCCCTCTAGATCTTCTCCCCCTCCCTCTCCTCCTCACTAACTATAAATAAGTCGCCACTCAATACTACGCTTTCGTGGTATTCCTCTTCACTTGGAAGTGAGAGATCTTAGGTTCGAATCTCATAAATGACGAATTTGAAACCAAATTAGGTTGTCTGTTGTGTGGCTTAGCCAAAATCCCCCTCTCTTTAGTGTAAAAATATCGATGTACTAAAAATAAAAAAATATATATAAATAATTCAAGATGTTGACATGATTTAACTCTGACCATTCAAATAAAAGGGACTAGAGGGAGGGGAATTTAAAAACAATGTGTTTAGAACACGGAAAGAAAGTTGAACACATGAAGATTTCTCACCCTCCCAAAGCTTTCTCTCTAACTAATCACAGTTAGCTAACAAAGGTTTTGATGGGATCTCTGCCACCCGATGAATGTCCTGAAAAGTGCAGATAGCGTTAGCAAGAGTAATGTGAGGCCTACGAACTCCTATTATTCTATTGATTAAATCATCCCAACTATTAGATGGAATGCTCCTAAATTCAGTGCTCTCAAAGTCAATTTTGATGTCTCGGTTGAACAGAAAAATTTAGAAGTAGGGAATTATACTGAACGAGTTGATTCTCTCCTCCGTTTGTTTCAGCAACTTTCGGTCATAGAATGCTTTTCGAAATAGCACTTATCAGATGCTTCATCATGATGTATTTTCAAGTATCTTCTTTCTTTTTTTTTTTTTTTTTTTTTTTAAGAATACGTAAAAGAAATGCAAATTTAGTTTTTATTATTTACATTTTTCGATAAAGATGGCAAATTTATATTCTGCCATTAGAGAATTTTCTAATAAAGAAAGGATGTAAAATGCCTTAAAATGGTCATTTTGCATCTCCCATAGGAGATGCCTTTACAAACGCTTATGAGTAGAAATACTTCATATAAAAGCAATCTCAAACAAGCTTTATAAAATAGAAAAATATTAAGGGAATTCTCTCAAACGTGAAACTCTTTATGAACTCTCTAACACTTTATATTTTTTAGACAATATTTTATACTGTTGAAACTGAAATTAATATCAATTTATAAAATAACAGAAAATTTCACTTTTAAAAGAATCTTCCCAATATTTCTCAAGAAAAAAATAAAAATAAAAATAAAAAGAAGAGAGCCTATTCCAAAAGCATTTAATGCCTACCATAACTTTAGGTGCCTCCTTTCCTTGAATTCTCCTCCCACCCCTTCCACAACCCCATCAATTAATATCCCAAACAATAAATGAAGGCATTAACCAAATTCAATTAGATTTATTATTAGCTTAATTCAAATTCAAACTAATATTAATAATAGCAAATAAAATTAGCAATCAATAAATAACATAAATGTATTTTCTAATTTATTTCCAATTTATTTTTTAAATATTACATAACGGGCTATATTTATTTACTACCATATACAGTTGGGCTCTATAAAATCCCAAAGACCCCCTCCTCTCTCTCTCTCTCTCTCCTCTCTCTCTCTCTCAGAAAACGAAGCTCTGTAAGGCCCCAGTAATGGCTGCTGATGTTAGCTCTCTGTTTCGGGTTCTTAGTGGGTACAGCGACGACCAACATCTGAGCGTTGGGAGTGATTCTAGTGGTGAGGAATCAACGGCTCTGATTACAAGAGACTTGCTTGGTGGTAGTGGGTCGTCTTCTTCCAAGCTTCCCAACGACTCCCAGGAACTGGACCTCGACTTGCAGGTCCCCAATGGCTGGGAAAAGCGCTTGGACTTGAAGGTTGGTCGATTTTCTCATCTGGGTCATGTTTGTTTCCAGAGAATCAATCAAACAGTGTGTTTTTACATTTCTTGGTGGGAAAAACTTGGGAACTTGATTCTGATGTGGTTTTGTGTTCTTGTTTTCTTGTTTTCGATTAGGTTGCTTTGAATTCTGATTTCATGACATTCAATTCTGTTTCTTTGATGAATTTAACTGATATTGTCTGTATGTGATGTGTTTTCTTTTGCATAATTCATTGATTTGGAAATATCTGTTTGGTTGCTGAGAAAGTCGTTACAATCTTTTGTAATTATTTATTGATATTGTTTCAACAAAAAAAAATATTTTCAAAAGGGTGTGTAATTAATAGGATGAGGATATATTTCTGTACTTAATCAATTAATTTGGTGATGTTCTTCAATGCTCTGCAAGTTTTAATCCCATTTTACTTTCTTTAAAAGCTATATCTTTATGTCAGTAAATTGATTAATTGTAAGTATTCAACTCACCTTTTTATTATTATTTATTTATGTACTTAATATATTTGTATATTGATTGTTTGCAGTCAGGGAAAGTGTATCTTCAAAGGTGCAGTGCCCAAAATTCACATTCAAACTCAGATCAAAAGAGCCAAACCAATCGAACAGTTCCAAAGATGCAAGATTTGAACTTCCCTCCATCGGCGTCGTCGAAAATCCCGCTAAATCTCTTTGATGAAACCAGCACTAACCTTGATTTGAAGTTAGTTTCATCATCACCACCACCCTCATGCAATTACCAGAGCCTATGCACTTTGGACAAGGTAAAATCCGCCCTCGAAAGAGCAGAGAAGGAGCCGATCAAGAGGCGGTCTTCGTCCATGTTGAAGTCATCGATGTCATCTTCGCCAACTTACTCATCGTCGTCGTCACCCATCAAAGAAACTCAGGAGGAGGACAGTGACAGTGAGGACAAGCAATTTGCATCACCATTTGCAGCAGGGTGCCCTGGTTGCTTATCTTATGTACTCACCATGAGAAATAACCCTAAATGTCCTCGGTGCAATTCGGTTGTTCCGCTACCAACGGTGAAGAAACCTCGGATCGATCTCAACAGATCAAATTGAGAGGAAGAGAAGACTTGTTCATCGTGATTGATATGATAGTCCTATAGAAGAATTAGATCTGTTAGTCCTATAGAAGAGTATATGTACATTCAAAAGGTTGGTTGCTTTTTCTAGCATAATTTTCAAGACTTGCATCAGTTTATGCCTTCATTGTTTTTCCCAAATTTGATTTGCTTGTGTATTATTGATTTTATTTTTGATAAACGGTAGATAATTTACATTAAATTCATCATATAAACACGAGAAAGAATATTTGGAATCGGATGCATAGTGAATGGCACACTAGCTCGGGTACAAAGCTAATATTAAATCCGTGTTGAGGTACAAAAAGTTTTATGAAATTTGGTTTCCGCATTAATGTTGTTGCTTTTGTGGCAAGTTATTGGCAGCATGCTATATATACATCATACATGGCTGTTGGACCACAATGGTATGCCAAAAAGAGGAAGTGTTTTATGTCTAGCATATTTTGCAGAACTTGAATGTATTTTAGCATATCTGTTGGCAAAGAAAAGCAAAGTAATGTTCTCGAGTGATATTCTAATTTATTTAAATTGAGACATAAATTTAGGATTGAGTACAGTATTTTAGCCAACTTAACTACGTCTGCAATCACCTATTCTATTATAGAATTGGATCCCATAAGGATCCACTTTGTGGGATTCCTAGTTTTAACCATCCATCGTGTATATTGCGATCTTAAATCATTTAACTTTTTTTATTTAAAATTAAACAGAAATATAATTTGATGAAAACTAATCGCACGATGTACGATAAACGATTATGATGTGGGGATCCTAGGAATCCCAACAAAGTGGATCCGAATAGGATCATTTTCCTTCTATTATGACACATATAATGTCATAATCAGCTGCAGTAAATGCACTTTAAGTTTGAATAATTAAAATCTGATTTAATGAACCTTAAGTGAGGATGCTTTACAGTTGCCACCGCCCCAAGAAAAATACCATTCACTTCCATCCACCCTGTTTTTTCAAATTTCCTATTAACCAAACTTGGTAGTAGTTTTCAACTTCCATATGATCAAATCAAAAGCCTTAAACTCTTTTCTTTTTTATTTGAAAGTGAGTGCGATATGCATTTGATGAAAAATATATTTGTACGAGGAGAACAACTTATAACGTGTTTATCACAATTGTGGCTTTCAGGTCTAATAATGCAAGGTTTTGTGCAAAGAAACTTCACATGCCATTGTATTTTTAAACTGAAATGGTAGAATGTCACGGTGATGACAAACTTGTTTTACTTAAGTCCTTCTTTGATATAAGAGAATATGGTATGATAATGTTGTCTCGTTAAAACTTTGTGGAGATTTCAGCATAATATATGAATAATAGTTCCACACACTAAAATAGATAGATCAAATATTGAGTAATATTACACCTATCCTCAGGCAAAAACATCGGCAATGAAATCAGGTGGGTCTTCAAACCATGTAATAGATCACGAATATGTATTGCAAAACAAGCATGATGATTATTTTTGGTTGAACGTTATTGGGGGAGGAGAGATTCGAATGTAAAACCTCGAATGTAGTGGCAGAGCAAACATAGGGTCATTGGTTGCTCATGACTCCAATAGCTTCACAACTTCAAGTATATTTATCTGTATACTTGTGTATGAACCCTAAACATAACTATGACCAACTAAAAGAATGAGTCAAAAAACATTAAATTACAAACCGTTGCTTCTTTTGTGCAACCCCATGTATTGTTACTTGTAGATTTTCTTCTTTCTTACCTTTGTCTTTCTTCTCATATTTCTCGTGTTGATGAAAACCTTGACTCGATAGGCCTCGAAAAAATTGACATGATGCAGCAAAACTCGGCAGGTACTCACTAGAAGCTCAACAAAATGATCCAATGATATTTTTCGCTAAATTATATGACCCTATTACCATAAAATTCTGGCTCCCCCACTGCTCGAATGCATAAATAAACACTCATAATAACTTAAGCAACAAGCCTCTTACAATCAGACTAATTTTACTCACCATAATCTTATCTTTGTGGGGGCAAAATATGTGTTCTTCATCAAAATAAAACCCATGATTTTGTTTTTTGTTTTATTTTTTTCCATCTAATTGTAATGAATCTAATGAGTTTTAAGGTTCCTTGTTGAGTGTTGCCATCATCACAATAAGTCCCCCCGGCCGTTTCAACTATTTAAACACGCATCACCAAATTCCCAACCAAAATTTGACCTCAAGGGTTTGCACCACAATATCTACATATGTTTTTTGGTCTTGTTTTGAAAGAAGAGTAGCATTGGGTTCTCACCTACTATGGCGCCCCTTCTTAATTTGATTATAATTCAGAAAGGAAATAATGCTAGTAAAAACTCTTCCCAAAATTAATCAAGGGGAAAGAGGATCATGAGCTACAAATTCAGGAGAAATTTTTCCGTGTGTTGGAAGTACGGCCCGATAAATCAAGTGTTATAATACAAATGGTCGAAAATTTCTTTTTCAAGTATCCAACCACTTGTGCTGTGACATTTGGTATACTGGATCGTATTTCCGACACGCTGAAAAACCTCTCCAAATTCAGGTTAGGCCTATAAATGCTCATGCTAGCATTCATGCCTTATTAAATACACACCCTCCTCTTCCTGACTGTCCTCTCTTGGTATATTTTATCCAAATAATCCTCATCAATACTCATCTACATGTACTTATATTGTATATGTATCATATACCGTATAATAGGGTCATTCATGTACGGGACTCCATTTTGACGAACCCGATTCGATTTTAGTAGACAAGAGACGAGCGGTCGACCATCAACACACCACGGGGGACTGGCAACATGCCGGATCAATCGGTTGCCTATATGTGTATGTGTGTATATCATGTATGTATACATGAAGTCATCATAATACAAGCACATACATAAAGTGTACATAGATAAGTACATACTTTTGTGTAGTTATGTCACCTATGAAAATGTAGCGAGGACCTGCCTAATTAAGGAAACTCATTAATCTCTGATTGGGACTTGTATCCATGTATTTTGAACATTTAAATGTTTCAACACATCGGCCATCCTTCGCATTAAATCACATGAATAGGGAATGTACTGGTGTTTTTTTCTCTCTCCATCATCCTATCGAGAGCACACTGCTACAATAGAGTTTTGTGTCAATGTTATAAAGATGTGTTAATTTATCTTGTATTATTAACACAAGATACCACTGTAATGGTGTATCCATACAATACAAATTGCTCTTTGTAAAGAGAGTAGAGAGATATTTGATGCCGGGGGCGTGTATGTAACTAAAGTAAGGAATAAACTGTCGTTTGACCATCTAAATTACTATCTTAGTTGAAATTGACTCTATGAACTATTTTTTTGGAAAATTAACTTTCTGATCTATTTGAAATCAGTCAATTAACTCCTCACTTTCAAATTTGATGAAAATGCATCCACTTTACCATCAAATACTAGCACACGACGACACGTGATTCACTCTAGAGGGTAAAATTGTCCCAGTATTTGACGATAAAGTTGATGAAATTTTATAAAATCTAATGATTATGGGTTAATGAGCTGATTTCAAATAGTTCAAGAGGGTATTTACAAATAAAAATATTCCAAGGGTAAATTTTCAACGAGGATAAGAGTTTCAGGGTCAAACGGCTATTAAAATAAGGGATAGTGATGTCAAAAAAATATGGTTGTATCCCATAAATGTTTGAAAATAGCATTCAACTACAATTTGTCAAAGTGATATCGTTTAATGGCTTCCTGCGTGGAGCTAATTATGTGCATTTAGTAGACCAATTCATTAATATACCTAACAGACATTCAATGAGAATTTAATTTCGTCACACTCCTTCAAGTTTTGCCTACCAACCTTCTTGTCACAATTTATTTTAATTATTTTATTTATTCATTTTCTCATGCTACATGTTTTGCATGGATAATTCCAAAGTTATCATCTCACTTATTGGCATTATATATAGTATAATATACACATATTACACACATGGATGCAACTATTTGAGATATGTACTTCACATCCAGATAACTAGTTCTTTTTGTGGAGAAAACAGTGTGCCGGAAACATCGTCGAGTATCATACTCTAAGTGTAATAATACAATTGGTTGGAAACTTAAATTTTTTTTTTCAACCACTTGTACTATAACACTTGGTATTTTGAGTTGTATTCTCAGCACATTAAAAAATTTCTCCTTTTTGTTGGGTTGAAACTTGAAACCCTAGCCCATCTTTCTTAGGGGAAGAAATTAAATTATGGCCCAACGTGACAGCAAAAGTGATTCAAATTTAGGTGCAAAAATTCGAATATGGTCCGGCTAGGTTAGAATTGAGACATCTTCCATACAAATACATTTTGTTGGTAGGATTACATAAATATATTGACTATTTATAATAAGTGGGAGTCATTTGGGATTCATGTGAATCCTTATATTGTCGTGAGTGCATTTCAACTTTGAGTGATATATATAGCTAGTTGTACCTAACCCAACCAACTAATCCTAGTTCTCTTTGAGGATAAGAGATTTTTCAGCGTACTCGGAACATAAGATGATACAATATGTGTCATAATATAAGTGGAAATGCATTAAGAAATATATCCTAAAAGTTGGATACAACAACAATATCGTTCACTTAATATAAACCGCCAAATAACCCTCACGTAGTTTGTATCTTTTTTAGAATTATAATGCTTGTGTTCTTTCATGGGAACCTACTTGTCTCATGTATTTTCACCGTACGAACATTGTAACATGAACTGTTTATTATCTTTATTATCATTGAAAGATCATAAGCAAAAAATTATTCAAACAATAGGACTTTTTTCTTTCATTAAGAAGGAATTCTTTTTTTTCCAGATAGACTGACGTATTAGAGCGTCTCTAAAGGAAAAGTCAAAAAGTTCACATCAACAATAACAGTAAAAAAATACAACACTAGTGTATTCCAACAGAAATGTAAATTCATATGTGGTATGATGTGGATTGACAACAACTTCAAATCTATTTGTAGTGATTAATAAATAATTTTTCTTATTATTTTTTTGTTCTAAAAATACTTATTACAATAATGAAAAGTAAATATGTAATAAATAATAGTTTAATTTAACATATTCGGTGGAGAATAAAATTAAAAAACAAAGATGAAACTGCCACATAAATTTTAAGTTTAAGTATATTTAAAATTTGAGATCTCCTTTAAAGATGTTCTTATATTTTTAGATTGTTAAAAATGTTGTTCGTAGATTGTTTATCTAAACTATTGTAGAGTAGAATTGTAAGTTTGAATGCGTGCGTCATATTAAATCTGATAACAAGGCATGCGTAATATTTGATAATTGAGAAACCCCTTCTAGCTCGAGGAAGGGGAAGAGCAAATACATAACCACGATAATGCATGTTGTGTTGAAAAATATTATTATTTAGGATTACTTACTGTTTGGTTTTTTGGGCTTAGTTCGTTAGTATTAGGGTTTTGATTTTTATTTTATTTTTATATTTTAGGGTTAGGGTTAGTTTATTATAAATAGCATACATGTTATTCAGTTGAGAATATCGCAATGTAGTCTTTACGGTTCATGTAGCCTTCTTGGCAATTTCCTATTTCTTTGTTTAATAAAGATTTTTTTTTTTATATTCAGTTAGTTTGTTGCGTATTCTGATATTCAACTTGTTGAGGTTATAAATGAGAAAAGTAAGACTATAATAGTAATCCAACTCTTAAACTAGTGTAGTTTGGCTTGCCTAATTCTTCGATGCCTCGTAGTTTTGTCTACATTTTTCTCTTTACAATGCGGTAGGAAAATAGGATAGGTAAGTGGTGAAATAGCACTATAATATACGTCAGAGTTGGAAAAATATATGACATGGGAGAGTTTCTATTAAATTTATTAATAAATAAAAATAAAACTAATTAAACTCATGAGTTGATGGACTCATTTGATTATTGGCCAACTGAGCTTCTGTTTTTTAGTTTCACATACGATGCTTGGAGAATGGCGTGAATGTCCGTTGTTTAAAAGGAGACCACAAAACTTACCTAAATACGAACTACAACGTAAAACTCACGCAGAGTTTCTAAAATTATTAGAAATTAAAAAGAAGATAATGCTTGTATTCTCTCTATGGGAAACCTAATTATCCCTTATTTATGATTAACGTATTTTTATCGTGCAAACATTATAATTGCAACTGTTCATTCTCTTTATCATCATGTAAAAATCATATATGCAAAATCATTCAATTGGAAAACCGTTTAGTCATCCATACGTGTCAAACCAATCAACAAATTTAGTAACAAGAGTAGAGCTCTTTTGGATGTGCTTTTAAAATAATTGAAAACACTTTTGGTAAATATATTTTTGGAAACAATTCTTAGGCAAAATGCTAGTAAATCTTGGAAAAACACTTAGAGCAACTCCAGCGTTGGAGCCCTCCCCCCTGGCAATACACTATTCAATCCACCTAATGAACAGTAATTGCCCTTAATGAACAGTAAGTAGCCCTAGCAATAGAATTTGCATCTCCACCGTTACACTTCAATAGCCCTGGCAATAGGCAATAAAATATTAGTATTTTTTTAATTTATAAAATTAATACAAAATAATTTTAATTGTAATATCGGATAAGATTTTTAATCGTTCTCGTTGCGCCACGTGTCATTATCCGAAGTATTATTAAATAATACAAAATAATACAAATAAATAATTATAATGAAAATAAGTAACTAGCAAATATATACATACATATATATATATATATATATATATATATATATATAAGTAACAAATATAATGAAAATAAGTAAGAAGGCTTCAAGTTTAGTAAATAATGAAAATAAGTAACAAATAAATAATTATAATGAAAATAAGTAACTAGCAAATATTATAATAAATAATTATCATGCAAATGTATACCTAGCAAATATATATATATATGTCATGTTAATCATAACATGGGGCTAGAGTTCCAAGTTTAGTAAATAATTTTAACCTTAAATATACACATTTTTTTTTCTTAATGTAAGTGATATTATACATTAATTTTAATGAAAATAAGTAAAAAATAAATAATACAAACAACATAACAAATAAATGTAACAAATAAGTAACAAATAAGGCAGATGATAATGAGAAGGTATTTATAGAAAAGTAAAAACAATTTTTTTTACAATTTTTTTCAGATTTTTCAGATATTTTTTTGAATTTTTTTGAATTTTTTACAATTTTTTTTTAAATTTTTATTCAATTAATTAATCTCTGCCGTTGGATATAAAAAAATTTGAATTCTAACACTCCAGATTGTGCCACGTGTCACAACGGTAACTTTTCAGATTTTTAAAACTATTTTTTCATTTATTTTGTAATTTATAAAGCATTTTAATATCCACCGTTGATCTCAGATCGAACGGTGGATATTAAATCTGACTTCTTTTTTTTTTACCGTTGAGATCTAACGGTCCACATTAACTGATCGTTAAGATCTAACGCACCGTGGGAAGCCACGTGGCTTCCCAACGGTAACTGACACTTTATTTTTTTAATTTTTTTTGTGTCGGCGACGCGCCCCCACGCGCGGGTGGGGTGCACGCGGCTGACACAAAAAAAATTAAATAATGCGCTGACGCCACCCTGGCGTCAGCATTGCGTCACCCCCACCTCGGGCTCAAGGCCTGGCAATCCCTCACGGGCCTGGCCCTCGGGCCTCCCCCTTCCATCCGGCTCCCCCACGCTGGAGCCAAGCCACCGGCCCTCGGGCCATTGTTTTGGACCCCTTCCCCCGAGCAAAACCCCACGCTGGGGATGCTCTTAAAGTGCTTCTTTGAAGAACCATATAGCTGGTGCTTCATGTAGAAAGCACTTAAAAGTGCTTTTGGAACCAAAAAACATTTTCTCTAAAAGCGCTTTCAATCATTTTAAAAGCACATTAAAACAAGTGGGTAGTATCCTCATGATGAACCGTCTATTTGTTTTATGCATACGAATGACTAAACAATTTGACGAATGTCAAGTATTGCTAGAGAGACCAAATTTGTACACTAAATGATGTGTTACTAATAAGAAACAAACACGTTAATCGACACTTAGTTAATAATCAAATCATCTACAACCACATCATTTGGTTTTAAAAAATTGGTCTTATTACCCTTAAACAATTATTTGGTGATCCATAAAATCTTGTATCGAATGCAACTTAAAAACACATTGAATTAGTTCGTGAATAGTACTTGCATTCCCCCTTAGAGCAGTTCCACCAAGGAACTGATAGGCCAGCACCCAACCAAAAAACCAGCCCAGCATTTTGACTGGCACCCAGCCCAAGCCAGGTAAGAGACTGACCTAAAATTGATAGACCCACATGCCGGGCCATCTGATGTCAGTCGGGCCATCAACCTCCCGCACAATCAACGCGTCGCAGAGAGATCTTGGTGCAGAGCTCCTCGAGGCTGAGGTTGATTCCGGGTTCTTGGTGCAGAGCTCCTCGGGGCTGAGGTTGATTCTGGGGCGGAGGGAGATTCTGAGTTCTTGGTGCAGAGCTCCTCCAAATCCGAATGGGGAGGTTGATTTCGGGTTCTTGGTGCAGATATCCTCGGGGCTGAGGTTGATTCCGAGCTTACACTTGCAACACGGTGGAGGCACAAAACATGGTGCCTTGGGAGTTTCCGACAACAACCAATGCACAATCGCTAGCAACAGCAACGGCGTGGCTATGAGCCCCCAATTGATCTCAAATTTTGGGGTTTCAACATCAAAGGAGATCAAAGACAACAGAAGAAGAAGCATAGCGACCACCGCCAAGAAAACTAGAACCGGGTATGAGAATGGGGCTTTTCTTCTGCAATAGTAATGATGTCTCATCAAAGATTCAATGGCCTTTCTCAATAGAAGTTGATGTTTCTGCAGAGAAACAAAATGGATGGAATTTGAAATTTGAAACCCAATTGACATATAAACAAGGACTTGTGTATATCAGGGAAGAAAAAGAAGGAGTCCAGAGAGACCCTTTTGAGAAAAGTGGGAAGAAGAATTAAAAATTAAATTATTATTTTATAATAACAATTAATAATATTTTAATAAAATTGATTAGGCTATTTAGTTTTAGGGATGGGGATGCATTTGGCCTATTACTATTCATTGGGGTCTATGACCGTTCACTACGTGAATAAATGCGTTGAGTGCTGGCACTTTTGTGTTATGGGTGGAATTGCTCTTAAGTGATAAGCTCATTCCCCCTTATGAGTAATGTATTTTTACCAAACAAATTTTATAATTGGAACATTTCAAATTTATTAATTTTCATTTGAATATCACCATACAAAAAATTATTTCAATCGACAAATCATTTAATCATTCAACCGTATAGAACAAATCGACGGTGTAAGTACCATCCACTTATTTGAAACATTTGGATAATTGAATAATTCTGAATTTGAACAATTTTTATAGGATTGATCTTCAAATGAAGATTAATAAATTGAACAATTCTGATTGTTGATTTTATATATTATTTGCAAATGGGAAAATTGAGTATTTTTTTTCTTTTTTCCCCCACATAGAAATTCAAGTATTCACACGCGAGTGCGCACACATCAAAAAGTTAATAAGCCCTCATCAAAGTTATCATCAAATCAAACCTTAAAGAATTGGCATAGGGAGCACTTCAAACAGGCTTCGAGACTGATTGAATTATCTTACGTGGGCGGATGGGTAGAAAGAGGCGTCTTACGACACTTAACAGGGAGAAACTTTCCACTTCAAATAGGCTTCCGGACCCCATCCGACAATAATTAGCCATGGGGAGCACTTCAAACAGGCTTCCGGATCCCCCCACCCCACTCCCCCCAAAGAAAAAAGGGGGCTTTACGTATTCTGTTCAGGGGACAAAAGGCAAAGAAAAAGATCCGAGAACTTTATGATCGTAGAAAAATGAAGGAGACGACTGACCAAATTCACATCAGAAATTAACAACATCAACAAAAACAAAAATACAAGGGCTTAA
Source organism: Pyrus communis (assembly GCF_963583255.1). Lineage (NCBI taxonomy): Eukaryota > Viridiplantae > Streptophyta > Magnoliopsida > Rosales > Rosaceae > Pyrus > Pyrus communis. The sequence continues at coordinate 22,028,487 of NC_084805.1, read as the reverse complement.
ATTAAAGAGCTCGGGTGGCAGCGAGAGTTTCTAACTCGAGTTCAATATCTCTGATTCTAATCCGACCGACTAGATCTGGTCGCATGAACAAAGAACTATTCATGAAGAATTGAATATAGTTTTAGTGTGTCAGCATCAACATTATTGGATTAGTTCAACCAAAAAAACCTTCCACATTAATGAGACTTGGAATTTATGGTTACAATCTATAAAAGAGGGAGGGCAAGAGTTGAAAGGTCAAAACACAACATTAAATCTGAATGAATGAAGAAATGGACCACAACAGACAACACAACCCAAAGCCTTCTTCTTTCATGTCAATATGTGGTGGTGTTTAAACACACTTTTTGTTCAAGAAAATGCACGTGTGGGTGCGCGCGCCAACGAAATGGACAAGTCAAAGGTTAAGTACCTAGTTGCAGCGATGAAAACTTTTGTTACCTGGAAATTGCAAACAACATGGGAGTTTACTTTTTGACATTAAGTTCTAAATTCAAATTTCATGAATAATATCTGTTAAACGATTTATCTTCTTTGGAGTTCTTCACTCCTTGTGTTGTGTCTATATATAATAAACCTCATATCTTTAGTTAAATAATAATAAAAAAACTAGTCTGATAGTGACACCCCAAAATGAAAAAATATAGGGTCTCGAATCATTCCTACCCAAGAAATAGTAGATTGTCATGACTTCGTCATTAGCTGGTTCATTTTTAAAGGATTTTTATCACAAATGGTTCATGAGATTGATCAAACTTATTATTTTGGTCCCTCACTTTCAAATCAATCAATGTCATCCCTAACATTCACTGCCGCACATCAATTTGGTCATTTCGACTATTATGTAGGTTTTGTATGTGGGACCCACGAATCCAATGAAATAGTGACACGTGGATTACACAAAATAAAGATTTTTATCGCAAATGATCCCTGACATTGATCCAACTCCTCATTTTGGTCTGTGAGTTTCAAAAATCAATAAATTTGGTCCCTAACTTTCAATACCGCACGTTAATTTAATCCTTCCGTTAAAGTATCGTCTATATTTTTTATCCCACTAATCCAATCATATAGCGCCACGTGGATTAGTTACAAGAAGCTTTTTTTTTAATATTTTTTTAGAAATTTAAAACTAAAAGTAAAATAAAAAACTAAAGACCAACACTAAAAGAAAAAAAAAATCATCGTCGTCTACATCATGGTATGCTCAAAAAGAAAGGGAAGACACCATGACACTACTAAAGTACTTGGCCTTCTAAACTCACTCCTCATTCTCTCTAATTTGTTATAATCTTATCAAACTTGAATTGAATTTGGATTCGATTTTATCAAATTTAGATTGAATTTTTATATTTTTCCCCAATTTGGGTTGTGGGATGCGAGAAAATGTCAACGCGGAATACTCGTCTGTTGGTTCACTCTTAAAAAAAAAAAGGTTTCTTATAGTTAATCCACATGAAGCCATATGATTGGACTAGTTGGACCACATCAGCACATAAAGGAAAAATATTGATGAAATTTTAACGGAATGACTAAATTGATGTGTGGTAATGAAAGTCAGGAACCAAATTTATCAAATTTTGAAACTCAGGGACTAAAATGAGGAGTTGGATCAACGTCAGAGATCATTTGTGATAAAATCCCTTATTTTGTGTAATCCACGTGTCACCATTTCTTTGATTCATGGGTTCTACATACAAACTAACAAAATAGTTGACGGAATCTTAATATAAGGACCAAATTAATGTGGGGTGGTGAATGTCAGGGACGACGTTGATTGATTTTGTAAGTGACTAAAATAATGAGTTTGATCAATCTCAATGATCATTTGTAATAAAAACCCTTTAAAAAAAAAAATCTCATTTTGTTTAGTCAAAAGGAAATTTAGCAACCTTTATTAGTTGTTTTTTAAATGCAGCAAACCTCGTTCATTTTACTTGAGCTCAAAATCTCTTCTAAATTAAATGAATACAAAGTTAACTAGATTAAACGGTCATTATTACAAAAAATTCTACTCAGCATTAATTTTTATCATCTTTTTATATCTTACATTACCCTGTCCAATGCAAAACTATCCAGTTCTTCGTTTTAATTTTCAATACGGTTCGAGTTAGCTCCATCTTGTGTAAAACCATGTCCATATTTCTTATATGCGGGTAACCGGGCCCATATCTTTTAAGGATAAGCACTAAGCAAACTGTTCAGATTAGCAAAAGACTAAAACTAAGTTTTCCCATAACAATGTTTCCACTGGGGGTTTTGGGAATACCATGATCTGTAGCCTGCTACTGCTACCGTCGAAATTCAATTTTCCTTTTCCTTTCAAAATATTTGTATTTAGTAGTGTTACTATCACTATCATTAACTATTTAGATTCCTACTTTGCTATCAAATATCATGATCACTGATCCAGTATATTGCTAATTTCTCTAGCCTCATTTTTATATTGTTTTTTTTTATGCTAATTTCATCGAACGCCCCATCTGTTTTGACCCCTTAAAAGCTACAATAATTTTTGGCCGTTGGATGAAATTTGAAAGGCCCGAATCACTTCATCCGATGACCTTGGTGGAAGAGATCCGAAGAGGTTCTCTTTCCACATATGATTGAAAACAGATCTGTTCGACTATAGCAACAAGACCGTATCAAACAAATCCAATGAACTGGTTCCATTTACAAAAATACATAAAGTCAGACCAACTGGGACTCGATTACAAAAAACAAGTTGAGTCAGAATCCATCATACCAAAAATCCTAGCTCGACCCGCACCCACCCTACAGATGACCACCAAAAATTTGGCCATATCACATACTCTACAACCTAAAAGCCCATATCTTCAAATGTACTAAAATTCCAATGGACCCTTTTTAGTGGGCTGAAGGTATAGGAAATGGGCTGACAAGTACCAAAATTGGGCCCACAGTTTAGCCAGCTGAGATTTCATCTTCACCTTCTCTATCTCTGAGACTGTCTAAAACCCTACTGATAAACACAAAACCCTAATCCCCAAAATAATCGACCAGGAAGCAGGCAGTTAGGGTTTTAGGTACAGAATGGGGGCGAAGAGGAAGCAAAAGCAGAAAATCATTCTACCTCCTGATCTCCCACCGGAGGTCTCAGAGGACGAAATTGAAATCTCCGACGAGGACAAGGACTTCGTCGACAAGAACAAAGAATACGCTGGCTTCCTCTCCACCTTGGACACCCAATCCATTACCAAGTTCGTTCCTTTTATCTTATTAACTGGTTAATTTCCTTTGATTACTTTTCTTTGTGTATACATTTATGATGGTATATTATATGGAATTTTATTGAATGGGTCTATATTTTGAAAATTTTAGTTTCATTTTTGTTCGTAGCAACAGAGGTGTTCTTTTCGTTGTTAATTTGGTTATGTGAATGATAATGTTGGTTCTGTTACTAAGTTTTGAATTGGTAAATAACCAGTTGAATTGGGTTTCTTTTATTGGTTCTGCGAAGTGGAGCTTTACAATTGTAGCATATTTCGATTCAAAAATGGGTTTTAACTTACAACTGGAATGATTGAGAAAAGGACTTTGTTTTTTGGTTGCAACTTGCAAGTTATGTCAATCTTTTCATACTTGGCAGTGAAGGCGTTTTGTGGTTACATTCTGTTGATTCTTCTATCTTGATTTCTAATTTTGTGTTCGTTATAGCATCTGATCGACATTTGTGTTTGTACAAAGGCATGTTACCCGGGTTGCCGATGTGAAGGAGGATGCTTTGGAAGCTTTTTATGAAAAGCGCTTAAAAAGGAAATCCTTGCAGAAAGAAAAAGAGGAGGATACTGAGCTTCAAGTTGATCGTGTAGATGCCCTTCCTGTTAAAACCTTAGATGGACAACTCTACTATCGAACAGGTTCGTTATTAGTATTTTCTTTTTTCTAGTTCGGAAAAATGTGAAGTGGGGCAGTTGTCTTTGAATGGTGTTTGGATGTATACTGAGTGTGATTTGTTCAAATTCGTGGTGCAGCAGCAAAGACACCAAAATTATCCGGGAATGATCCCACTGAAGAGGAAACCAGTGGCGCTGCAGATAAAGGCATAGTTAAGTTGACAAAGGCTGAAAGGAGGGCAAAGCTCAAGAAAAGTAAGAAAGAGGCGAAAAAACAAGGGAAGGATGCTGAACCTGAAGTCGAACAAACTCTGCAAGAAGCAGTGCTGGTATCATCTGATTGGACTAGCTATTCTTCTATTATGTTCCTGATGTTTTTAAGGATATACATATAGCATCAACTGTCTTGATAATACATTGTTCAATGAATAACCTGAAATAGTAGAACTTATATTTCAAAAGAAAAGGGGAAATAATCCAATACATCCCAAGAAATGGTGATGCTCTGTAAGTTTATGTTACAATATGTGACATTAATCAAGATAATCACGTGTGACAAAGTAATGATGTACATCTACCGGGGTTGTCCATTTACCAATTTCTGTATAGATTTCTACATGCTCATCAAATATGCATTCAAATTTCAAGTTTCATTCAATGAATAAATAATAAGGCATGAAAGAAAGAAGTTACGAGTTGTGTATTGTCAGCCTCAAAGGACTAGAGTTGGTAATAGTGAATGAAGTTATTTGTTTATTAATTATATCTGCTTATTTTGAATATAAGGTCCATCTGATAATGTGGTATGGAGGATATAACTTAATTCTCTTCAGCTTCTTTTATGTGTTTCATGTAAAGTAACCTTTCTTCTTCGTTCAGGCTGAGGTTAAACAAGATCTTACAGCTGAAGAAGCATTTGAAAGTAAGAAGAATAAACTTGCAGAGCTGGGAATGGCGCTGCTTTCTGATCCAGAGTCTAATATAAAATCTTTGAAGGAGGTGTTACAAATGTGTAAAGATAATAATCATGCAATAGTCAAACTTGGACTCCTATCTTTGTTGGCTGTGTTTAAAGACATTATTCCTGGGTAGGACCACTGTTCTGTTCAATGATGTACATTTGATCTTGTATGAGTTGTTGAAATGTTGCTTTGCATAAAAGTTGTTGCCGATCAATTTCTAACACTCCCTTGTCCTTGGGGGAAACTGCCTTCAGAGAAAAGCAACTGTTATTTTATTGATTTCTCTTGAGAAACTTATATAGGGTTGATGTTTTTGTTTACTATGTTGGTTTTTATTGTTTTCTGTTCTTTTCATATTTTTCTTCACTGGAAGAATATTGTTTTATTGAATATACATTAATTTGTCCTAATATTTAAAATTAAAAATACATACTTGTACTATATGTCTGGGTGTTATTTTTGGACACTCCGTGTTTGTGTTGAAGCATGAAACTCGGGTTGCAAACTATTGTGCTTGTTTTACTCATGATCAACATCTTTTCTATCTGCATTCCAATTTTGGATTTGAACTTGATTTTTTTTTTTTTTTTTTTTCATGTATTGCAGATACCGGATTAGGCTTCCTACTGAGAAGGAGCTGGAAATGAAGGTTTCAAAGGATGTTAAGAAAATGCGGCTGTATGAATCAACACTGCTATCTGTGTACAAGGTTGGCAATATTTTCTATGGAGTCCTGATGGAAAATTAGCATTTGAATGTTGTTATGATTTCTGTTTCTTAATTCTGTTTTTCTAGTGGATATGCTATGCCTTTGTTTAAGCTAGTGAAACCTGATTGTATGCTTAAGTGTACTGGTTCAATATTCTGTGATAGTGTATGGTAGCAACTAAACAAGTTATACTTATGAATCATGTTATTTTTCTTCTCCTTTAATGCACATTCTCAGGCGTACCTGCAGAAGTTGGCAGCATTAGAAAAACAGCCCTCTTTTCAACATGTTGCATTTCGCTGTATCTGTACATTGCTTGAGGCAGCACCCCACTTCAACTTCCGGGAGAGCTTGTTAGGTGTTGTAATCAGAAACGTAGGCTCCCCAGATGATGTTGTAAGGTTTTGCTCTATCTTTACTCTTTAATCCCTAATTTGGCCTTTGTTTAATTAAACTTACAAGGTGCCTTTGATGGTTGACACAAGAATTTGGAAAATGAGTGTCTTAAAGTTGGAATCCACTTATGAGCTCTAGAATTGAGCATCAGAAGCGTTTATTATACTTTAGGATTAAGAAAAGGTTTTGAGTGGAAACGAGTTCTTTGTTTTAGATTTTCAATTTTACTTTTATTTGAAAAAACCATAAAGGTTTGTAAGCTTGCGGTTAAGGACTTGTGACAAAACCATGGGTGTTGAAACACCTTCATTCACTTAGTAATAAGAGTTTAAAATTGTAAAGGGTATTAATCAATTTTGTCAATATATATAAAGATATGATTCTTATTTCATAATTATATTAATGACCATGGTGTGGTTCTCATGGAAAGATACATTTGAATGCAAAAATATACATATGTAGGCATAGAAAAGATTCAGATGTATGGATGTGTTGTAGTTTTCATAATGAAGTTGAGAGAATACCTCGTCGCTGATTCCAGTCTACACATTTTGCTCATGTCTGGGTCGATGCATGGCGCTTATTTACTCACATGATAAGTGTGTCAACATTCATACCCAAATTTCTTTTTCACTCTTTCATCCATCTAATTGTGAACTACTTGATAACAGGAAACTATGTTGTTCAACCGTAAAGTCACTTTTTACAAATGAGGGAAAACATAATGGCGAAGCTACTGTGGAGGCTGTTCGATTAATTGCAAATCATGTGAAAGCTCAGAATTGCCAAATGCACCCTGATTCATTGGAGGCATGCGATAGCTTTTCTAATTGTTAATTATGTTTCTGTTTATGCAAATTTTTTTGGCTGATTGACTCCTGATTGACTCAATTCTGGATTGTTTTGCTTTTCCTAAAGAGAAATATGATCAATGCTGTAGTTTCATAACAATAACCTTGAACTTAGCCATAAAAATGTTTATGAATTTGTGATTGTACGGATTTAAGATATGAGTGTTAGTTCCATTGTTATGGCTGTCATCTACTCTTGGACTCCATGTTCAGACAACTAGATGGCAGATTTATTTATTTATTTTTGTTTAAATGGAGCTTTACTTTTTTACGTTAGCAAATGTAGAGGGCCTTTCCATGCTTATTGGTAATTTTTCTTTACATGATGCATGTTGTCAATTTCCATGCTTATTGTTTTGAATACTTGTGCAGGTTTTCTTGTCTCTGTCATTTGATGAGGATCTTGGGAGGGCTGCAAGAGATGAGAAATTTAAACCCCAAAGCAAGAAAAGTAAGAAAAAGAAGCATTATGAGGAGGCTCGTCAACAGAAGGAAAATGAAAAGAAACGGAGTAGGCAAGAATTATTGGCGAAGACAAGAGAGGAGGTGTTTTATTTGTTCCATTGACTTATTGATTTTGTGCTTGTTTCAGTGTTTTTGCTCCTCAACATGTTGACGTTTGTAATGTATACATAGGTTGTTGCCGATTACAAGGCTGTTGCTTTTGCCCCAGATGTTATGGAGCGGAGAGGAATGCAGACAGAGACACTTTCTGCTGTATTTGAAATATATTTTCGTATATTGAAACATACAATGCAATCAGCTACCAGGTTTGTTACGCATCATGATTTTCTAATAACTTTCAATATGAAATATCCTATGAGATTAATTTAGCTTAAAAAACAAACTAGAGCAAGAAATAGCAGATTGCTCATAATATATGGAACCTATGTACTCATATACATATCATAGCAGAACCGACAGCATTTCCTTGACAAGAAATAAGTTGCATTCAACGCAAAAGTCCCAGCCAATGTAGATGATTTTGAAATGTATATGCCTTAAGTGCTTAGCAAAGCCCATAAAGGAGCTTGGTATCTGATTCTGTCCTTCATAAGATCCATCTCCTCTGCTTGTCATTAATACTGCTGTTATTTTGAAGCTATTTATTGTTAAAGTAATCTAGTTATTGTTGATCGTATTCGTGTATCATAATTTTTCTACCTGTTGGTAAACATGAATGTTCTTCTATGTTAATTTGTAGACGGCATGAATGAGCTTCTTTATGAATACGCTGAATGCATGTGCTTTACTTTGATGAACTAGATATTCACAAGCAGTAATGGTTGCTTTGAGAGTGATATTTGAAATTGGAGATGTATTCAGTTTTTGAGTCTTTCATTAATATGAAAGTGGCAAGCATTTATAATTTGCTTTTGGGTAGTTGATGACATTTTTACTTCCTCAATATTTAGGATTTCAAATGAATTGATCAATTTCCTGTTTTTATCCACTCAGATCTGAAGCAAATGCTGGTTCATCTACGAGTACACCTGAGCCCCATCCTTTACTTGCTCCGTGTCTGAAAGGACTAGGAAAGTTCTCGCATCTAATTGACTTGGATTTCATGGGCGATCTTATAAACTATCTGAAAAAGCTAGCTTCTGCTGGTAGTGATTCTGAGAATACATCAAAATGCTTGACTGTATCTGAACGCCTCCGCTGCTGCATTGTTGCATTTAAAGTGATGAGGAGCAATCTTGATGCCTTAAATGTTGATCTTCAGGACTTCTTTGTCCAGCTTTACAATATTATACTTGAATATAGGCCTGGAAGGTATGTACCAAACTTAAAATCCCAAAATTTGCTATGGTAAAACATTTCTCTACCACATTTTAGATGAAGTAGATAAACATCCCCAGATTCCTAGACCCATATATGCTGGAGTTATGAAACTAAGTTTGCATCTTTCTACTGAAATATTTGTTGTGATAAGCTTGTTTCCCGTGATGGTTTATTGATTTTTCACCTTAGTATAAGTGCATGCTTTCTAGGTCAAATTTACACACTCTCTCTCTCTCTCTCTGGGGCACACACACACATCTTTTTCTGGGTTTCTGTGTGGTTTATGTTTTATGATCATTGTAATGACTTAGCTAAACATTTTTTCTACTGTTTGTATTTATGGAAACAGAGATCAGGGCGAAGTATTAGCTGAAGCTTTGAAGATGATGCTGTGTGATGATAGACAACATGACATGCAGAAGGCTGCTGCATTTGTAAAGCGTTTGGCTACATTCTCATTATGTTCGGGATCTGCTGAGTCCATGGCTGGTATGTTATTGTTAAGCAATGAAGCTAATCAATGCCTTGTCATGGATTGCTTATCCATGTTCCCTTCTGATCTTTTGCAGCTTTGGTTACTTTAAAACATCTTCTTCTGAAGAATGTCAAGTGCCGGAATCTGTTAGAAAATGATGCTGGAGGTGGCTCAGTGTCCGGTTCCGTTGCAGTAAGCTCTCATGCTACTCTTGTTTGTCCGTTAATCATGCTTCATGATATTTAATAAATTGGAGCCAAGATTTGTCTGCTATTCAACATAGCTTTTATCTAAATTCTGATCCACGGTAAAGAGGCACAAACCATCATTAAAGTGTTTAATTCAAAAAGCAATCTTCATTAAAGTGATTTATATAGTGGTTTCCTTTTATTTATAAATGATTTTTTATTATATGTGCTGTTGGTTTGGTACATTTGGAATTATTACGCTAATAATCTCGTTATATTGATTGATCCAACTCTTCTGCTCTCTCGTCCTCTCTCCCTCCCAATACACAGAAATATCACCCAGATGCTTCAGACCCCAACTTAAGTGGCGCTCTTGCTTCAGTTCTTTGGGAACTCAATCTTCTCGCCCAGCATTATCATCCAGCTATCTCAAATATGGCTTCCAGTATATCAACCATGAACACTGCTCATAACCAGGTTTATCTCTCTACCATTTCTCCTCAACAAGCTTTCATGGATTATTCCTTGGAGAGGCAGGAGTCTTTCAACCCACCAAATGACATCAAAAAATCAACTAACAAGAGAAAAAGAGGAAGTGGGTCTTCATTATTAGCTGGGATAGAACCGTCTGCAGATACAAGTCCAATTGATGAAGATGATGTGAGACAGAAACTGTCTGCTCATTTTACGCTTCTTCGTGACATTAAGGAGAATCAGAGTTTGAGGGCTAAGCTAGATAGTACCACATCATCCATACAGTTATATGAAGAGTATAAGCAGCAGAAGAAGGCTAAAAAGCCGAAAACCAAGATAAGGAAAACTTCGTTAACTGTCAAATGACGTTGTTGGTCTTGAAAATTTTGTATTCAGGCAAATGTACGAGCTTATTGTTCACTATATGTTCTTTCCATTTTGGAATCATGTGTAATATTCTTCTCATTCTAATTAATATTTCGGCTTTTTTGTTAACAAAGTTTATCCATCTCACTTTTTATCATTTACTCTTGCTAAAAAATGATATAGAAGGTTGAAATGTTACTGGAATATATAGACATGTGAATTTAGACCAACTTGTTATCCTAAATTCTAGGTCTTAACTAATGTTAGTGTTCATTAATGCTCCAATGATTCCTTCATTCACTGTCTAACGCCAATGATTTAAGGAAGACGTCTAAGCTACTTTTTTTTTGCTACAATCAATAGTGTTGAACTCAAGACCTCGAGTACAAAAATGAATGCTCTCAACTGATTGAGTCGTTGAACTCCAAATTTGCTTATGCCCATCAACTAGTAAAGTACACAAACAAAATGAAGAGTGGAGCTCCCATGAAGTTAACACATTTCTTGTAAGTGGGGTCTCAAGTCTCAACCGTATCCTTTCATGGGGACCATAGCATAGCCACAGATATTTGAGTGATGCTAATTAACTCACCCCAAGCCACTTTCTCAGCTTACCAAATTTAGCATGTGCCACGTGGCAAAACACTATTAGCTGGTTATATATCCACAATCCCAACTCATCATTCCAAGTTTCCAAGCCCCAAGGAAGAACCCTTGAGCAAAGAAGGCATACTGGCAGGGGTAGACTTGCTTGATTCGAAGCTCAATATTCAAACATGGAGACCAGTGTTGCATGCTATGCCAGGGGAGCTTTTCCAGTGCGGAATAATGTCTCATCTCAGCATTCAAGCTCTCTTTTCTCTCCTGCTTCCATCTATCCATCCTTCAATTCCAAGGTATTAATTGTTTGGTGTTTTCAGCCATTAATATAATAGACGTACATAAATGCTTGCACATATTTTGGCATGTGAATGCAAGTAACTTCTATCCAGACCTAGGTTAAGTTAGTTGGTTAGGACAGTGTACCTGTCGCCTTTCACCCAAGTTCGAATTCCTCTTTAGAATATTGTCTTATAAAAAAATAGATGCATATGACGTCTATTTAATAGATTTGGTTTTTTGACATGTGCTCAAATGGCGCTCAAATGAAAATAGTGAGTGAAGTTAACTAAAGGGTTTGTTTTGTGAATGCATGGCAGGTGTTGAGAACAAGCTCTCTATTTGGGGAATCATTGCGGATGGTGCCAAAGTCATCCCTAAAAGTTTTGAAGACAAAGAACACTTCAATTGTTCCCAAATGTGCAATTGGTGATAGCTTGGTAAGACAAAAAAGAACTTTGTGATTTGTTATTGTTATTTCCTAAAAGTAAAAAAAAAGAACTTTGTGAGTTGTTATTGTTATTTCCTAAAAGTTAAAAGCGGCTTTAGAGAAAAGAGCTTAACAACCAGTTTAGGCAAAAAGGTTTTTTTAATTGGAGCTTTAAGAGGAATTATTTGTTAATTAACTTATTTGTGGTTGTAGGAGGAATTCTTAACCAAGGCAACCCCAGATAAGAAATTGATCACATTGTTGATATCAATGGGGGAAGCATTGAGGACCATTGGATATAAAGTGAGGACAGCATCTTGTGGAGGAACAGCATGTGTGAATTCTTTTGGAGATGAGCAGCTTGCTGTGGATATGGTTGCTGATAAGCTTCTTTTTGAGGTCAGACTCAATCTTTGTATATATTATAATGTTGAAGAATATAAAGTCAAGTCACACATTAGAAAGTTACATGAAGAAATTCAATACAACTTATATTGAATGATGTTACAAGCTTATAATTGCATCATCGAGACAATTCTCTCTGAAATCTTGACATGGTATCAGAATGACAGATATATGGGATGATTTGAAATTCGCAGAAAAGAAGCCGCTTCTCTTCTATTGTGAAAACTGATTTATGTGTTTGAACATGTAGGCCTTAACTTACTCACATGTCTGCAAATATGCTTGTTCTGAAGAAGTTCCAGAGCTCCAAGACATGGGAGGCCCAGTTGAAGGTCTGCTACTCTTATTTCGACTCATATATTCATATCGAGCACACAATATTTGAACATTGCAGATTTTAAAAGGGATGACTGAGAGTCTGAGAAGGTTACTTACAAGTTAAACATAACATAAACAGGTGGATTCAGTGTTGCTTTTGATCCTTTGGATGGATCCAGCATCGTCGACACGAACTTCACAGTGGGCACAATTTTCGGGGTGTGGCCAGGAGATAAGTTAACTGGGGTAACAGGAAGAGATCAGGTTGCTGCAGCCATGGGAATTTATGGGCCTCGAACGACATATGTTCTTGCTGTTAAAGGCTTCCCCGGCACCCACGAATTCCTTCTTCTTGATGAAGGTTAGTTTTCAGATCATAGAATTAAATTCCATGTAAATTTGTTCTCGAACAATAATTTGATAGCTGACTTCTGTTATAAACTTTGAACTTAATGCATGGATTCCCACATACTTTTCCTGTACCTATAATACAAAAGATGAAAAACTAAAACGAAATAGTTATCAAACGGACCTTAAATTTTTCTCATTTCTTTATAAATGCATTGGTCAGGAAAATGGCAACATGTTAAGGAGACCACAGAAATTGGTGAAGGAAAGCTCTTCTCTCCTGGAAACTTGAGAGCTACCTTTGACAACCCTGACTACAGCAAGGTCATTTCCTATTTCTTTTATTTTATTTTACAGTTGTTTTAGAGGACTGTTAAAATTTTTTGACTGATGGGGCAATTTCTTGAATTTTCATCTACCAGTTGATTGACTACTATTTGAAAGAAAAGTACACGTTGAGATACACTGGAGGAATGGTTCCAGATGTTAACCAGGTCTTTACTTACATCAACTGCCATGTTTGAGTTTAGTTAAAATTTTCTCTTCATACATGCGTTATTCTATTTTACATTAATCTAAATTGAGAAGGAGGATTTGGACTTGGGTGCATAGGAGAGCACAATCACTCCAATATGACACATCGACTATTTTTTTTGGAGTCGGACACATCTACTATTAATTTATACTTACTAAGCTACTATTGCATCGATCTAAAAAGTTAAAACATAATTTCGGTCTGCAGATTATTGTAAAGGAGAAGGGTATCTTCACTAATGTGATATCTCCAACTACCAAGGCTAAGCTAAGACTGTTGTTTGAGGTTGCTCCATTAGGGTTGTTGGTTGAGAATGCTGGAGGGTTCAGCAGTGACGGACATCAGTCCGTACTCGATAAAATAGTCGTTAACCTTGACGATCGAACTCAAGTTGCTTATGGATCGAAGAACGAGATTATCCGCTTTGAAGAAACTTTGTATGGATCATCCCGGCTCAAGGGAGTGCCTGTTGGAGCTGCTGCTTAGTAGAACTTTTACATTGTTCATTATTTCAACATTTTTTTTTTTTTTTTGGTTATGTTCTTTTTTTGTTGTAAAAAATGAAGCTATATATATCAACTAGTTATTGTGAAATTAGAGACACAAGGTTTGGATTTGTATTGAGAAGTAAAAATTGTTGAAAACATTCTATGAACTCATTACTCTCTGAGAATTATGGAAGTAGATTACAGTAAGTGGATTTATCTGCAGAAATTAAAAGATCTACAAAGAGTTACTACCCCAATTATGTATTGACAATGTTTTTCTTAATAACTAAGACGATATATTTACCACCCATTGAGTGAATGCACGAAAACAAAACCGTCTGTCTCTACCTTGTGCAGACACAAAAAATGTCACCCAAAAAACCTTTGCAAAAGTTGGAAAAGGTCACAAAGCAATGTACTTTTCATGCAAAATAACAATATAACAGAAATGTTGGATTATTTTAATTGGTCTCGAACCAACTTTTAGGCCCAATATGCAATGCCCTAGTCCATAATTTTGTTTTTCCAACCATATCATGATTCGTGACGCATCAAACTAAACATGTTTACTACAAATTGGAAACAGTGGAGATTGAACAGAGAGATATGATGGTGGTTTGATTCTATATGTAGCACCCCGGTACCTACTTTTATTTGGTGGTTTAGTTAGTTCATAGCTCACCGAAATATCAGGGAAAAAAAATAGTCGGGTAGGAAATAGACACCGACAAATACATGGAGGAGCCGCCGGAAGGAGAGAGAACAGTTGAGAAAAAACCGAGTCTGAATAAAATTTTACTTTGTATATTTAGTAAAAGTATTAAGAGTTATTTGCCATATTAGTAGGGATTTTGCACAATTTGCAAGACTATTAAGATCAAATTGCAATATCAGAAGTTAACCAGAACAACTAGATACCATATGCTTATATTTAAGCTAGCACGTACTTGTGTGGAAGTCGGACTTGTGGTCAGGAAGAGGCTAAAATGCATCCGTAAGTCTTCCCGGTCCTCGAAAGCAATGGATAATCGTAGCTTGCCACCAGTTGTCCCCCTCTCCCCCCTCCTTCTCTCCCCCCCCCCGGCCCTCTTTTTTTTTTTTACTTTAAAAAAAGAAAAAAAGAAAAAAAAGCCAGCACGTACCTCGTTAGAAGGAACCCTAAGCTGTAGAAAATGATACCTCATGTTTAGAAGCTGAGTCTTTATATTTCCAACTCCTATTTGTTTCAACTCATGCTTTCATTTCTCAAAACAAAACTTAGAGATTACTTTCAATTTACACTGAAAATTATAGCGTTGGGAAAATTCATAGTTTTAGTCTTTTCGTTCAGGCAAGTTCCTACCATGGTATTTGATTTGTTGTGCTTCGATCCTTCTAAACCTTTGAACTCTTTATTATATAGGGCTACTATTTATACTAAATTATGTGTATTGTTTCCTATGATAATGGAATATTTTTAATTTCTCTTTCAATTTGGTACTATACACGCGTTATTTTTTTTTATTAAAGGGAAGAGAATATGAAATACAAGATATCAGATGCATAAATAATACTCTAATTACTGTACATTTGAGCCACAACCCTTAGCAGTTATACATGTGATTGTATATTCATTCCCTAAAATCTGGATCCAATAGATTAATGGCGCCATGCATGGTTCGTAAGGAACTTTAACGAAAAGTTTATGATATTGTTCATTTTAATGAAAAACCACATTTTTACACTAAAAAGTCAATCCTGGTACTATTCACTTTACCCTTTATTTTGTCATTTTTGTTAAAATTCAAAGTTTTCAAATAATTTTCATAAGTTTTCCTCAGTTAGTAAGGTTTTTCCACTCTGCATATGGAAAACCAACTCCCTTAATTAGTAACATGTGCCACAACCACTTCCTATATAGCTATACAAAACAAAATTATCGACATTATTAGCAAATTCAAATGATTTTTGTTCTTCTTCTGTTGAGAGATTGAAAAGCCTTAGCCTTCAAGG
Source organism: Pyrus communis (assembly GCF_963583255.1). Taxonomy (NCBI): domain Eukaryota; kingdom Viridiplantae; phylum Streptophyta; class Magnoliopsida; order Rosales; family Rosaceae; genus Pyrus; species Pyrus communis. Next base: position 22,013,029 of record NC_084805.1, on the reverse strand, counting down.
ATTATAGAGATGCCATCTCTTAAGGGAAGTGTTATTGGCACTTCAAAAATCTCATTCTACACTTCTCACAAGTGTATTTAATTTTCCTAATATAGAAAGTTTGGAGTGTAGAATGAGATTTTTGAAGTGCTAATAACAATTCCCTCTCTTAATTATAATTAAACAACTGTGATTTAAGCATACAAAAATTGTACTATATCTGCATGTCAGCTTGCATGTGATGATCAAGTGATTGTTTCCAAAAACATTTTGTTCACTCATGTTCCATAATATTAATCAAAATTCTGAATCCCACATCAGAACATCTTATTAATCAAAATTCTGAATCCCACATCAGAATACCTTGGCTTTACTTGAATTTTTTTTTTTAATCTTATACAATTATAAGTAATTACATGCAGGTCAATCAAACATGCATGTGCTTCTTCTTCTCCATCATTAGTACGTACCACTTGACTATGACTTACGATCGATCTTGAACATGACTGCGGCTGCTAAAATTCATACCGTATATATTGTACTTAATTATAATTGTCAAGGTTCCATGTGCAGCAACTTCCCAAACCGATCGATATTATTAAGACGCCATGCAGTTTCCGAGTTAAGCTAATTAATTTTTTCAAGTATTATTTTTGTTATATATCCTCTATTATTTGATCCTCCTAGGGGTCTTCGGCGAGGTGATCCTCTGTCTCCATATCTATTTATTTTGGTTGGGGAGGTTCTCTCAAGATTGATTCAGAGGGCGGTAGACATTAAGCAGCTGGAGGGCGTGCAGATTGGTGCCTTGGGCCCAGTCATTTCACATTTATTCTTTGCCTATGATACCTTAATCTTTTTGAGAGCTGATGTGCAAAATTGTAGGAATCTGGTGCACATACTTGAGAGGTATTGTGATGCTTCGGAACAGAAAGTGAATATGCAGAAATCAAGTGTCTTCTTCGGGGAAAATATTCCAAATGGGGTTTCGGTTGAACTGGGTAACATTCTTGGTATTCCTGTGGTGGATAATCCGGGCACTTATTGGGTGTTCCTACTATATGGGGACGTTCGAAGAAATGTGGCCTTGCCTATGTGAAGGGGAGGATATTGGGGAAGCTGCAAGGTTGGAAATAGAGTACTTTATCAAGAGCGGGGAAAGAAGTCTTGATTGAGGCAGTGGTCCAGGTTATTCCCGCCTACCCTATGAGTATTTTTAAATTCCCCGCTATTGTTTGTCAAGAGTTAGATGCCTTGGTTGCGGGCTTTTGGTGGGGAAGTAAGGGGGAGCTGCGGAAGATCCATTGGGTGTCAAAGGAGGTCTTAGGCCTTCCTAAAGATATGGGTGGATTGGGCTTCAGGAACTTTCAAGAGTTTAATGATGCTTTACTTGCCAAACAGTGTTGGCGTTTGATTTCTAAGCCAAATTCGCTTTGTGCACAAGTGATCGAGGCTAGTTATTTCTCACATTGTTCCATTTGGGAGGCCAAAAAAGCTTCCTGGGCCTGGACGAGTCTTCTCTCGGGTAGGGAGTTGCTTCGAAATGGCTCCCATTGGCAAATTATGAGGGGCGAAGATGTGCGAGTGTAGGTGGATCGGTGGCTGCCATCGTTACCTTCGGGACACCCTATGCCACTTGGAGAGGTTAGGGTCACTAAAAACTTGCGTGTCAACTCTCTTATATGCCCAGTTTCAAGGCAGTGGGATTTAAGCTTTCTGCAGCCTTTCCTCTCTGCGATGGATCAAGAGGCGATTAGAGACACTCCAATCGACGACCCGAGTAGGAAAGATCGGTTAGTTTGGGCTACTAGTAGGGATGGCAAGTACTCAGTCAAGTCTGGATATCGATAGATCTAATTGAGGATGCTAAGGTTGAGGGATCATCGTCAGTTTATTGCTCGTTTACTCATAAAGGAATGTTGGAAAGGTATCTGGCAGCTGTAGGTGTCTCTAAAGATCTGGCATTTCCTTTGGATCTCGATGCACAATGGCCTGGCAACTAGAGCTGCTCTCTTTAAACGATGGTCATCCCCTTCCCAATTGTGTCATATTTGTCATTGCCAAGATGAATCAATTGAGCATCTTTCCTTCTCTGTACATGGGTGGAACCTATTTGGTTTGGAGGTGCTCTAAACTATAAAGTGGATCGTGCAGGTATTCATTCTTGGGTGATATGGTTGCAAGCAATTTTGTTTTCTAATCTTGGGTCCGCAGCTAATAGAAAGTGGGTTCAATCTTATGTTGCGTTGACTTGTTGGTTTATTTGGAAAGCCCGCTATAATTTTGTGTTTAATCAAGTACCAATTAATCCTACCAGGGTGCTTATGGCTTTAACCAATGCAATGGGTTCCTTTTTGGATGCGGTGAAGGGCTCGAGGATCAGAGGGGCAATGGTGAATGCACAGGAGGGCCAAGTTTCAAGGTGGTGTTCTCCTATCTCTCCTTTTTCAAAAATCAATGTGGATGCTAGCTGGTCTAATGTGTCTAAGTTGGGCTTCACTGGGGAGGTGATAAAGGCAGCAGGTGGTAGGTTTTTGGCAGCAGTGAGGTACTCTCTAAGGGCTCTCAATGCTACAGCGGCGGAAGTTGTGGCACAGCTTCGTGGCTGTGAATTGGGTGCTTCTTTGGGTATTGGTTTTGTTATTCTCAAGTCAGACTCTCTAGAAGTTGTTTCTTGTTTATGTCATTCTCTTGACAATGGCAGTTGTGAGCTTATCTTATCTTGGCAAGGGCCAATAAGATGGGTGGGGCTTTCCAGAACTGTCGCTGGTCTTGGGTGCCAAGATCAGCCAATATGGCGGCGCATGTTATTGCGTTGGTTGGTTTTCCAAAGATGAGTGAATCTGTTTGGGTCGATAGGCTCCCATCTTTGCTGGTTCATGTGTTGAACAATGATGGTCTTCTGTGTCCTCATTAATTTTGCTTTGATAGTGTTTGGGGTGACGCTTTCACTTGGTTGAAGTGTCTTATGGTTGTATCCCCTTGCACTACTTCTATCATGGTCTGTCTCTCTTGGTGTTTGCCTCTTGGTAGGCTTCCTTGTACCTCTATGGCTTCTTAGCCCTGGAATGGTATTCCTAGTTTCCAAAAAAAGAAGTATACAAGGCCTGCAGCACCTGCAGGCTAATCATAAGCTGCCAGGCCGGAATTTATTTTCATATATTACCTGCAGCAGCCACAGTATTTTATTTTATATTTAACTCAAATAATACTATATATTTCGTTGATGAATGGCCAATTCAAGAATCGAACTGTTTGACTAAAAGATTTGTTAATTTTTTGTTTGGCGTGTGAATTAAACAAGATATGTTCGCATTGGAATTTGAACTACGAATCAATGAGTCAAATATTATCATAAACTCCAAGTCGATCGAAGGTGTGTTTTGCCCACTTTCTTGGAAGTTATTATTAATCATACAATTGAGGTTATGACTTCCATATATATATATATATATATATATATAAAAAATCCTTTCATTTTAATTCATTTTTCCTCTTATTTTAAGATATAAATTTCTTGTTCATTACTTTAAATGAGAACAACTTTCAAGTATATATATACTCGTATATATGATTTGTTAATTGGCGTATTATCCATTTGCTAATTATTGGCTTGGTGATCGGCTAATTGAGATTTCTTCTTCTAATTGTTTAAAACATGTTGGAGGATTGGGGAATCACACTCTTGTTTATCATGTGGAGACCAATTTGGGTTAATGTGTTACTACCAACTTTCCAAAGACTTGGAGAAAGAGACTTACGTACATGTAGAGGTAAGCTCTACTATATTGTAGCTACAATCTCCGCTATTGGCCAATTAATTAAGTTTATAGTGTTAACACATAGCCACCCTCACTCCAAGCACTGCCTCAGGGTTAGCCCTGAGGATAGCCCAAGTAGGTGCCCGCTTAGGGCCTCCACTTCGGAGGGGATCCCAAATTTTTTTTACATCCTGAGGGTAGCCCAAGTTGATGTAGTGGAAATGTTCGACTTCCCTTTTCTTTGGGGTGTGAGTTCGAAACATGGAGCTGCCTCTTTAGTCACTAGTTTTTTTTTTTTTTTTTCCTTCAAATTTACTCCCAATCCATATGTCTAAATGCATATAAAGTTATAAAACTCAAGTCCCCTTGCAATTTTTTTCTCTTTCTACTTCTCAATCTCTCCATTTCTATCGAATGTTTAAACCAACTATCACATAGTCTTAAAGATTGTATTTTGAGGTAATCAAAACTTTAAATTAATATTTTGCTTTTCAATGATTTTTTATTTAATGAATTATTTTAATATTCGATTCGTTAGTGTAATGTTGATTTTAGGGAAAAAAAAAAAAACACAAGAGAAACAATTGGCGTTGCTGAGTTTATTATACTTGTCAATCAAGTTTTATTGTTCTTTACTGTCTTGATCATCAAGTTTTATTGTTCTTCACTTTCAATTTTAGACTCTTGACTGCAAACATTTTGTACGTTTATGTCTAAAAACGTGGGACGTGTAATGTTTGTATATTTATCTTCTTTTGATATTAATTTTTAATGATATTTGATGTGAAAATATAATTTTTTATGTATTTAGCAAATTCTTTTTTTTACATATTAATGTACAAAGAACCAGGGATCAGAGGACTTTAGGGTCTCACTTCGAAGGCTTGCCTAGGGCCTCCAAATTCTCAAGGCCGTCCTTGCACTGCCTCCCTCCTTGCCCAAGAACCTTAGATCTGCAGCAACTATCCCATCTTTTCTTTCTCCTAGCTCTTCATTCCTTCCTTTCCCATCTTTCCTCAACATTCTTTCCTCTCTGTGATTCCGTTTTTCCTGCCCTCTTGGCACTTCTTTATGCCTTCCTTCTCCCCTCTTAGCGGATCTTTGTCAGAAATTCAGAGGGATGGACCAGTGATCCATTCCTCCACATTGATACCATCTCAACTTAACCATCTCTTACTCAGTATTGAGTTTTATCACAAAAGCCCTTAATGTTATTAGGGGTGGAACAACACATTTGTATATTGTATTTTATTTTCTCAATTCCCAATGTGGGACTTATATTCAACACACACCCCACGTGAGACAACGCATGGCATTACATTAAACCTAGTAACTTGGGCACAACAAAAACGATGTTATATAAAACTGGTAACTCATGCACAATATGGACCCATAAGACCTACAATCGAACCTGCTCTGATACCATGTCAGAAATTCGTAGAGATATGCTACTGGTCTAGTCCCTTGCCTTCTCTCAAGGTCTTATTCCTTGACTTAAGCTTAATTCATGGTTTTGGGTTAGATTCGTTGTCATTGGAGGGTCGAATCCACTTCAAACCACTTGAATTCATGGTGGTGACACTCTCCCCACTATCGTGTGGTTGCACAGCCTTAGGGCCCAGATCTGTGGCGAATCTGTTGGCTTGGCATGTGGAAGTTATGGATCCAACTAGTGTGGTGAAGTTGCAGGTGGTTTTGCCTAGAGTGTCATAGTCCTCCATTGAGACTAGCTGACTGGTGGACTCTTTTTTTAGATTAGTGTAGGTTTTGTTTGTGTCACAGTAGGTAATGTGGTATCGCCTTTGAGTGATGACTTGATATGGTCTCACCTTCGAGCGACGATTCTACGTGGTCTCACCTTCAAACGATGATTCTATGTAATCTTGCCTTTTAGTGGTGACTTTATGTGTCCTCTGTCTCCAGAGACGACTTTGTGTAGCATTGCTCATCAGCGAAGATAGGTGTGTGCACTAGTATAGGTTTGTTCCATTTATTGTTCTTGTGACATTCTATATTGGTGCACCTATACTTGTGGTCGCCATGTAGGGGTTTTGATTAATTGCTTGTTTGTGCAAATCCTCTCCAAATAAATGTATTGGTCACTGGAGCAATGTACCTAGTTAACACTCTTGTATTTGATTATGATGATCAATGAAATCCCGCTATTATTTCTTGTAAAAAACAAATATGGTACAACAAATAAAATTTGATTTCATATTTCACATGTATAAAACACAAACCATATTTCATTCTAATACTTACGATTTTGTTAACTACATTTATTTAATTCTTCTTGGATTCTGTACAATTAAACAGAGTAATTTGGATTATTTTTTGTATTAGCTATGCTGAAGAAGTTACGCACTAATGATTTGATCTAGTGGGTTCTAAACAAGATTGAAAGGGTAAAAATAGTTCACGAAATTTAAGAATTAATTGAGTTTTGATACGATGAATGCAAATACGATACAATGGGTTCTATTAAAGCCAAACGTATTATGTCAGACGTACTGAAGAATAACTCAAACTTAAGTGTTAGTATTTCTCATTCAAAATCCTAGCCACCCTTTACGCTCCCAAATCCAGATCCGAAACCATTTTAGCCGTCGGTTCCTTGCTTTGGCTTGGGGCTACTGGCAACCACTATCACCCTTTCGATAATTCTGATTTCGGGGTGTAACACAATCCTCAACTGGTTTTGCGGCTATGCCACCTTGTTCACTCAAAAATGACGGAGACGCCTCCTTGGGCAATCTAATTTGGCGATTAGACCGCTTAGGCTGATCTTGCAGCTGCGCCATTTGAGTGATCAGATTTGGTGGCTCCGCTGCTTAGCACGCTAAAAATTTGGCGGCTTCACCGCCTCCTTTGACACGTGAACACTGTGGATTCCGCTTGAACGTTGTTGGTGCAGGTTTCCTTGGTCAGAGAGTCACAGCCCTCCATGGGAATGGGCCGGGCAGTGCATCTTTGCTCAGAGTAGTGTAGTTTGCTGTCTCGTCTAACGAGTAACGTGGTCGGTCTTTAGCAATGGCTGTATGTGGTTTTCATCTTTTAAGAGATGAGTTATGTGGCCTTATTTTTCAACGATGACTTTAAGTGGTCTCGCTCTTCGGTGATCACTTTATGTGGCCTCGCTATTCATCAACGACCAGTGTGTATGCCGATCCGAATATGTTGCCTCTATCATGTTTTGTGATAGATTTCCATTGTTGTTGTTTGTAGTTTGGGCATGTGGTAGACGTTTAAGGGTTTTGCTTTTATTGTGTGCTTGTGCAAATTCATTAAGATCAATTTCTCAGTCACTAGAGCCATCTTATCCATTTGGCACCTCTGTATTTGTTATCTATTGGCACCTTTGTATTTGCTTGTGATGATGAATGAAATACAACTTTATCGTTTCTTGTCAAAAAAAAAAAAAGAAACATAGATGCTAGCTTAAGTGCTTGCGTCATCTTCATACAACAAGGTGAGCATGTGTAGGAACCTGCTGGGGATGTATATGATCAGTTAGTAGCTATCTATAGCTAGAGGAAAGGTAACGTCAATGGACAACAATAACAAGATTGCTGCTAGAAGACATTACTAATATGGTAGGTTGCCCTACATACATATAATATAAAAATCGAGAAGAAGCTCGTCAATAATGTAAAAGTGCAGTCCTGCATACAATCTATGAAATTATCCAATTTTAGCTTCATTATCTAGCAAGCTATACATATATAACCAATAGATGTCATGCGACTTGTATCACTAGTAGCTTTCATCACATTTGACATTTCACTCAATGGTTGATTTGATAGTTGAAAGAGGCATGAAACTATTATCCAAATTACAGAGAAGAAGAAGATGAAGTTTTTAGAAGGAAATCAAAGCTTGTATTAATAGTTGAATAGATTACAGAAAATGAGAGAAAGTTTACAATTTATACTAACCTACAAACTAACTCTAACCTGTAAGAATCCTACTTAGATTTAACAAGTTGTGATAAAAGAGGGTTACATGTTGATAATATAATTCTATAGAGTTTGAATATGTGGAATAGTTAACATCATATTTTTGTGGAAGCACATTCAGAATGCTTTGAAATAATCACTTAAGGTATTTTACCACTAATCCAGTACTCCATTTAAACCGAGATTTGGTTCAAAGGGACAATAGATGGAAGTTGGCTGCCATTGCCACAATAAATGTAGGAATTCCCTGCTCACAGAAAAAACGTTCTAAGAAAATGGTTCCATCACCATAAGAACATAAAGGCTTCAAGTGAGTAGAAGACTTTCTTTGGACGATTACTTGCAGACTAGGGTTCTCTCGTTCATCCAACTCAATGTCGTCTTCAGGTATCCTCAAAAGCTTTACCTGATTGTATAGCATTAACCTTGCACGCGTGCATGTGTGTGTAATGGCGCAATGGTATGTGGTTAACACGAAACACATACATATTGATCTTGTTTTAAATAGCATGTAATGCTTGTATAGAGCTAACCTTAATTTTTAGTTCTAACATAACCTTCTAACAAACTCTTCCTAGACCAATCTGCACCATTCAATCATAAATCAATCTCCACCATACATTTGTTCATACTTTCAACATTAATTTCAAATTGTTTAACGATCGGTGGTTAACTTCGAACATTATTCTAGGAATATCATGCATATATAAATTACGGTTTATGTATCGATAGTCACACAGTTCATACCAATCTCGAATATTGGCTTCATTAAACTCACAAGTCCTTCCGAACTGTCACGCGTAGTATCTTTGATCTAACATGATTCTTTTAAATATATTGAAATATATGTTCATATATTTTTAAAGGGAAGTGCTGAAGATTGAAGAAGAATATATATATTTATATATATACACACACATCAACTGTCACCGAATTTCTTTGTATCCAATCATGAAGTCCACGTCGAACCTGTGTTTTTTTATATACAATAATATATATATATATATATATATATATATATATATATATATATATTTATGTGTGTGAGTGTGTGTGTAAAACTCATGCAGCTGGCTGGCAACATAAGTCAAGTACGTAGCCTGGCATAAAATGGGGTTATGCCATTAATTATACATACATATACATACACACACATACATACATATACATACATACATACATACATATACATACATACATATATATATATAAAGCTGTAAAGCCCTCGTGGAGCCACCAGGCCCACCACCTCCAATGCTCCAGTTAAATTATTCCCTCGGAAATGGCTACGGTTTTGTTCCTTCTGGATTAGCACACAATAAGCCTTAATGAGCGCCTGCAATCCGACTTCACTCTGATTAAGTACTCGATCTATAATTCCAATTTAGCTAGAGATGATGTCAAAATCTTAATTATTATTTTTTAACGTGTCAGTAAATTTGTTAGCATTTTATTCTTTTATTAAATTTATATTGTTTGACTGTGATATTCTCTTATTATTTTTTTAATAAGAATCAATATGATTAATGTACATCATGGTTCATGATCTAGTATGATAATATTTCTCTACATATGTGGCCTTTTTTCTTATACACAAAGGCAGGAATTACTTTCCCTAATTATCGGGTTAATGTACTAATCGGGGTAAGGGTCAAAGGTCAAATTAGCACAGCCTAGTTGGTAAACATATGAATCTCTAAAAACAGAATACTAGCTAGCATCAAAGTAAATATTATAGAATCATCCGAGCTTATTCTCTAATATTCTACTTCAGTATAGCAATCTTGGATTCTAAAATGATAAAGATTTGTAGAAATACAGATAAGCAGAAAATCCTCAATGATATTATTCTTTTCACTTTTATATGTATTTTGACACATATTTTTATGAGGTCCACTTCGTAATGTATTTCAATGATCCAAACGTCTATCTTTAAGGTCTTTCCTCAAGAATCATGTCTATCAAAATACCCAAATCTTAAACCATATGACCGTGTGGGATTAAGGATTTGAGGTTTCTTTGTAGAACCATGTTCGTCCATTTTCTTCACTACAAATAAATGTTTTAATGGTGATTTTGTATTTGTCTAATTTTTTGTAAGAATTATCTATGAATAATGTTCTACAAAATAAACAATTCAAATCGTTAAATACGTTACGGAGTAAGCCTGCAAAACATGTGTAAAAAAATTGGGTAAATACTCTTTACAGATTTCACACTTAGATACTGCACCTCTTGATCATATTATTTTGAACAACATATATATAGAGAACATCCATCGAGCGCTCTTTTAAGGATATATATGATCTGGTAAAGTATTGAAAAGTTGTTGGTCACACATTTCAGCCAATAAAACATATGATCATGTCACTCGTATGGTTGAGCTTAATTTCGGATAAGGTTAAAATTGATTCCGAATTAAGAAAGCTAATTAACAATAATTAATCAAGTGAATGGTGTAAAAAATACGTCTTTGTGACGCCTCTATTGCACTTGAGGTAGCCAAGCATGCAGGGCCCCGTCCTTCACTTCATGATCAGTTTTGCATTTGTCACCATATACATTTGGTACCTTATCCTTTTCAATTACTTGTCCATTTCTGCTTGTTTTGTTTCAAGCTGGATCCTATTCGGGTCCACAATTAATCCACATTTCACTTGATTGACTACATAATCAAATCAAAATTTCTTATTTATTCTTCTTCTTCTTCTTCACACTCCACATTATTTTTATTTAGATAATGCTAGAGAGATTAAATTGTGAAACTAAATTTACAAACCAAATGATGTGTCACCAATAATCACGTTAAGCACGTTAATCTAATTATCAACAACCACATCATTTGATTTACAAAATTTGATTTAAAATTTTGATCTCAGTATTATCGTTTTTATTTTTATTTTTATAAAGTAATGTTCAAAATTGAAATAATTTTTTTGTGGGGTCTTGAACATAATATATTCTGCCACCATTTTCCATGATTTCTTGTTTGAGACCACCTTAGCCTACTCATATGTCATTACAAATTACATAGTCATCGGAATATCAGATTTGTATATATCATATTCATAGGCAAATGGGCTCCCCTAAAAAATAATCCTCTCTTTCTATTTTTATTTTTATTTTTTGGTCGTGAAATTGATATATGCAAATCTGATATATAAAGTAAGGTCATGTTTGTTAATTGCACTTTCAAAAATATATCATGGATTATAAAGACAGATTGACTGCACCAATCCTTGATTTTTATGTATTAATTAGGAATACCAAACATATATAAGTAAGTTTAAGGGCTGCATTTAAAACGACTGAAACCGTTTTTAGCGAAAATATTTTAGAGTTCTAAAATCATTTAATTAAGTGTTTCCTAAAACAACTGGTGCTTCTTGCATGAAGCACTTTAATTATTTTCTGGATTCACTTGCATTTTTATCAATGATTGGTTCGGAAAATGTTTTCACCAGAAGCGCTTTCAGCCATTTTAGAAGCACTTCCAAATAAGCCACTATGTTTAATTTGGCCCGGCGCGCATAATGCATTTAGATTTGAGGTTAGGACACAAACTACCTCATTTCAGTAATGCCCCTAGCATTTGGTGTAATCCTTGCCCATTAGAATTTTGCTATTTTTCAGCTCCATATAAAGCAGACTTTTTAAAATCTTATGTTCCATATATGTATTTTTCCATCCTTTGGGAGCAAGAGGAGTTAGGAGAACCTGCATACTAAAAGGACGAAAGTTTTTCGTCTTTGCATTATGCAATGCACGAGCTCTAACTAACAAGATTTGACATAGAACTCATTAATGATATACCGTAAACACTATACAAAAGTCAGAAAACTGATGCCGAACAAAACTTACATTGAACGGGTTCGAATCCTTATCTTATTATAAATCTAACTCGTTACGCCGTCGTTCCTGAAGATGTTAGTGTTACTAGCTAGTTCAAAGACCATGCATGGATCTTAAGCTAGTTATAGTTATGATCAATGTTTAGAGCTTAGTATTAAAGAGAGGCAGCTAGGTAGACTTTGTATTTTCCGTTCATGTTTGTGCTCCAATTAGGGTTTTTGTTTTTTACGCAGAAAAACAAATAATTAACACTTATTTCTTATCAAAATGTTAAAATTAAATTAAATTAATCAAATCCTTGATATATACTAGCGTATAAATATAAGTGACACAAGCATATCACCTACTCAAGATAAATTTTGAAGTAATAATATTGGTACATTTGCTTGAAAAGATCGATAAAAAAAACCCACCTACCTAGAAATCTTTGACAAGTTAGAGGCATGCCACCAAAACATCTTTGACAAGTTTCAGTGATATGTATCGATTGCATGGTAATCAATCTACATTTCAACTAATTAATATGAGATCAAGTTATAAGCTCTCTATCCCTCTAGCTACCTAATCAATAATGTTACTAATTAAGTCTCTAATTAGTACGTAATTACCATTTAGAAATTTTAGCAGTGACTTCCTGAACTGTGCAGTATTGCTATGCAGACTTAAGGGTAATGCTATGGAGACTAAATTTGTAGACAAAATTTACAAACTAATGATGTGTCACTAATAGATAAGTACGTTTATCAACGTTTAAGTAATAAATCAATCATCAACCTTTATGTCATTTAGTTTTTAAAATTTTGTCTACAAATTTAATCCTCATAACATTACTCAATCCTTATTCATATTAGGTGGCAAATGTATTAAGGAATTAGTCATGGTGTCATTGCTTTAGGTGGACATGCAATTTATGCCTTGATTTGTGTATCTAGACTTATCTAATTTGGACTCTAAATCGTTGGTGCGTTGAATGAGATTTGTTTTGACAGTTTCTTTTAATCATTGAGTTTAGGCAAGATTAACTGCCGGACTATGTGCATGTTCGGCCATAGTTGGTATATATAATTTGCTGTTTTTCTTTTTGTTCCCTCTAAAATATTACTGCTGTACTAAGCAAGGTTGTAAGTTGTAACTACACCCACATTCTTGGTAGAAGGATGTTTTAGTCAGTTTATACGATGCGTGGGTTAATTTAGTCTGGTGATGCATTATGAATTATGTGTACATCAACAATCAGATCATTCTTGTTGGATTTCACTGACTTGATTGACACCTTTAAAACTCACAAGGTATCAACGATCAATATCATCTCTATCTTACCTACTACTAACTTAACTGAAGCCTTTTAAATCCACAATGTATCAACAGTCTATATTACCTCGACTCCACCCTCGCTCTAATTTGATTGACATCTTTAAAACCCAAAGTATCACCTCTGTCTGACTTACCTAATAGTAACTTACCTAAGAGTGCGTCAACGATCAGTAAATAAATTTATTCACACATGACATTCTGTTCTAATAACTTAGTGTCACGTGGAAAAAAAACTTAAATGTAACATTGTATTATTGAATCGAAACCACATATATAACTTGATTGACTACTTTACTCTTGTAGTGATTTTAAATACAATTTTTGAAATTAAACTACAAGGATGACACTCTACTTTTTTTCTAAGATGCTTGCTTGTGCTTCAGCCCTTCATCTACCACGGTCAAAACTTCATAATCAACCGAAACCATCATCCACGCGAATTGACCAAAAACACCCTTCACCAGAAATCCAGACAGACAAAGTCATCCCTAAACTCAAACAGCCACCAACAAACACGCAAATTACGGAAAAGACACCATTTTCAACTCGGTCGTATGGCATCAAAACTTTTTCCAGATCCGTTTGGGACGTTACAACCCCCGACATTAACACAGTCCCAGTTCCGTGATTTGGTCCCAACTTCGTGTCCTGGTTCCGTGCCGCCCTCATTTTCCCGGAAAACTCTGCCCCGTTTGGACTCCCAGAAAATGCAAAACACTGTCTGGAAATACAACTCACTATTCGCTAACCCCAAAACAAATGAATAATTTCTTCATCCAATTTTCCACGAATCCAAGTTTTAATACTAGCAATAATCTACTCTAACACATGAAAGATTCGAAATTCAGTGCAGAGGAAAAACATACTAATACCGCCAATTTAAGCACAGGTATGCGGAATCTCAACTGTAGAGCTACATGATTTCTTTTCTTTACCATTTTCCATCCCATATTTTCTTGGGAAACAAGCAGAAAATTAAGACAAGAAGAAACAGAACATAGAATTTGGGACAAAAAAGTACAAATATTTTCCGTTCTGCTACGACTGTAATTTCTAGCATTTCACCAGTATTTCTTCCCTTTACAACAACACCCCACCCCACAAAAAATAAAATAAAAAACGTGTCGCTTCGCGTCGCTTCGTTTTAATCGATGTATTTACATAAAAGGCCAAAAGATTTCCCTGAATTACCAAATCTACCAGGATCTCAGGTCGACGGAGTCCGAGTTGAGAAGGTCGTGCAGGTCGCACGACGGGGCCTGTCCGAGGCGGAGCGCCTCGAGCACGCGCTCGAAGACGATCACGTGGCATGGGATCCGGAGGACTCCCTTCTGCTCGTAGCCGTACTCCTGTGCCGACTTGTTGAGGAGCTCGACGAAGACCGGGTGGTTCAGGAGCTCGGCACTGACCACGAACCACTCCATCTCCTCGCCGACATAGACCGGGACGTGGCCCTCGGGGACCACCGGCTCGCCAGAGGATGATGTCCGGCGCCGGAGCTTTACACGGAAGGACTCGTTTCTGCGCGGGCGGGCGGAGGCGTCGGCCGGGGAGGGCAGGAGGCAGTACTGCGATGAGTCGGCGACGCGGGAGAGTCGGCGGATCAGCTGCTTCATGGTGATGTACGGACGGCGTAAGGAGATGAAGAGAGAGAATTGAAGAGTTTTTCAGAGAGAGAAAGAATTGGAGAAGTGGGTGTGAGGGGTGTGAGGGGTGTGAGGAGGGGAAGGGAATATATAAAGGGCTAGAGAGAGAAAGAATAAAAGAAAGAGCGGAGGAGAGAGAGAATGTCATAGTGAAATGTTAAGACATGGAAAGGCGATGATGAGAGAACGTTGGGAGGTACAATTAGGTGTACTTGGCAGGTACAATAAGTGAGAGAGACTGTTCTTTTCTTTTTTTTCCCTTCAATTTTTTAATTATTCTTAAACAAAACTATTAAATATCATGGATCATTTTTTATTTCTTGATTGCAGAATTATAATTAAATTACCGTACTGTCTTTCTTCTTTTGTTTTAGATTTTTGGTGGGCACCATCATTCGCACTTGCAGGTAGACTGCAGGTTTGGCATTCATCTTTTAATCTCATTTGTTTTTCTATCTTTAAGAAATGCTAACGAGATTTTTTTCAAAGTAAAACTCTCTATTAAATTCTTCGTCATTTTATGTTTTGATACAATATTTTACAATGTTGGCATGAATATTATGCAAAAAACATAAGATGGCGAAGAATTCATAGAAAATATTACTTTTGAAAAAGTCTCTTTTGCATTTCCCTTCTATCTGTATATTAAGTGAGAAAGGTAAATAACCAGATATAAAAAGCGAGTAAAATTGTAAAAACAAGAACAATTAAAAGAGAGTGAAAACAACTACGCTTCCTTTAATTTTCTTCACATTGTAGCTAACGTTGTAGTTACGCTTTCGATGTAGACAGCAACAAGTGTTGTGCTTTCCACTTTTTCTCTACCCGCTACTTGCACTTACCAAATTAATCGGCACTTGCTCGATGAAGGATGGTAATCCATGCTTGCTAACCATTTGCCCCTTCGCCTATCCATCCTCCTTTGGGCAAGTGACGATTCTTTTGGTTTGGTAAGTGCAAGCAGTGAGTAGAGAAAAGTGGAAAGCACAATACTCGTTGCTAATTGCATCAAAAGAGAGATACGTTCGAGAAGAAAAGACATCGGCAGTTCCGTCTCCTTCGAGTAACTGTAACGTCAATGTTTGTGAACGTTGGAATGTGGAGAAAATTAGGGAAGCGCAGTTACTTTCATTCTCTTTTAACTGTTTAGTTTTTGTAATTTTACAGATGAAAGTTTCAAGGATTTTAAAAGTTTCACCATTTTTGCTAGAGTGATACACAGCAAGTTGCTATTGAAACTTT
This sequence comes from Pyrus communis, assembly GCF_963583255.1. Lineage (NCBI taxonomy): Eukaryota > Viridiplantae > Streptophyta > Magnoliopsida > Rosales > Rosaceae > Pyrus > Pyrus communis. The sequence goes on along the minus strand of NC_084805.1, from coordinate 21,997,279 downwards.
GCATGTTCCAATCATTTCTTGCCACAAAATCGGTGTTTTTTTTATAGATATAAATACATTCGAAAGAACATGCAGAAAGAAACATTCCAAAACCATTTCACAAAAAAGCAAACTGTCACGGGATGATATTACTACATGCATGTATGCCATCTGCTCAAAGAAATCAGAGCAAACAAAATTTGGAAACTGCCTCAAAGTTGACACTTTAAAAGTACCACATTACCTTTTTTTCCTTATTTTTTTGGTTTTATTTTTTCTCTCATGTATGGATAACAATCCTAAAGAATTCGTTCTAAACCACTTGTAGTCAGAATCAGATGCATACTGGGATCTAGATGGTCTTAGAACCACCTAAAGTTTTGAAAATATAGATGTGAAGATCTCTAAAGGACTTTTCGAATGTTTTATACGGGTCCCATTGTGCTTATCAAGTATTTGATGTAATACATGTCAGACATATCTTAATGGGTTGAGTGGACAACATCGGACAAACTCTCTCAATATCATTGATTAAGCGTTTGACGAAATGCCTCAATAAATTGATTTTTTTTTCGCGTTTTGCACTTTATTTTTATAAAATTATAAAAATAAAAAAATAATTAAAAAAAAGTTGAATTTTAACCGATCACCTAAATTCAAATGCTGGATTTCCCACCGCTTGTAGTTGCCATAATGTCATCATTTCTTTCTTCTTCTTTTTTTATTTTTATTTTTATTTTTATTTTTATTTTATATATGATCGATTTTGTCACCATGGGAATCGAAATTCTATGAAAAAGACAAGATTTTCTAATCCATGATAATAATATCAATATGCGTGGATTATGTTCTTCAATTGAAGGGACTCAATAGTCAATCCCTTGATATAAGCCTAATTCTACATCATTAACGCATAAACTCTCGCCATCACTTGGATTACTTTTTATTATAAATTGGTTTTGCATAAAATTCCAAGTTCATTCGTAGTATTGCAGTCAACGTTTGCTCACATGTAAAGTAACTGGCTACACATGTTTCGCACGTCTGACTTGTGTATCAATACGACTGAAGAATGAGGTATATATGAGGATTTGAAAAGTCTATATTAAAAAGTTGTCTTTTTGCACATTGAAGAGTAGATATTAATAAGGAAAAATTAATGAAAATCTTTCGGTGCTATTTATTTTAACGAAAAAATTATATTTTTATTCTAAAAAGTCATTCATGGTACTATTTACTTACAACACATTTTTATCATTTTCGTTAAAACTCTAAGTTTTCAAACTTTTTTTTATTAGTTTTCCTTATTAATAATCAATTACTTCCTCCACTTTACTTGGAGGGGTTGTTATAATTAAAATAAAATCCAGAAAGTGGAAAATTGCGTTCTAAGATAGTACTAGTACATGTCATGATACAACATCTACAAGTCACTAATCCATGTGTGAACTTTGTAATACAAAATATAAATATATATACACATATAGACATATCATGAAATTTAATTCGGTCAAATAAACTTGGTAATAAAATTATTCCATTCAGATGAAATGAATTCTAATATTAATTAAGTTGATTTCTCATTAGAAATTTCCATGAGGGCCATATGATAAAGAGCAATATTTCTTATTTGCGTCCAAACTACACATTAATTCCAGGACTTGTTACTCATCCATAACACAAGCAATTACTTCACTTAGACTTACCTATTGAAATAATGAAAAGTGTTTTTCATAACACCTGGCTCTAAAAACCAACACCACAATCAGTGACAAATTCAAGATTAGAATCTTGTGGGGTTCCGGTGTTAAAAACATGTTTTTAGATAGAAACAGTGTGAAGCGCTCAAAAAAATCATATTCACTAAGGCATTTCGTTGAACACTTGATGAACTTGTTATCGTCAAACCAAATCATGTTTCGCACACGTCATCACACATGTCAACATACATCGACATGTGTCGAATCAATCTGATAAGTGATATAGAGATAATTTGTCGAGTGCTGTTGACGCATCTAATCGAGATATAGCTAGCAAGCATTCATCAAATACCTCGGAAGAACTTCACATGTATATTTTTCGGACCCCGAATGATCCTGAGACTACCTTAGTCTCAGAGTCCATCCGCCTTTGACCACAATTAAATTTGTGTGTATAGTCTGACAAATCAAATTCTCTATGACCTAAACCATAGGCTCAACCTTGGTTATTTTCCCTTTAAAGTTTTTTCATATTTACCTTCTATTTTCTAGTTGAAATGCTAGTAAAAAAAGGTAAAACAAAGGGAGCTTTATATATAGAGACAAAAAATTTAACTATATTTCAAGAAACTTCAATGGTTTTTAAACATGTCAATGAGAGACAAAAATATAAAAATAACTAAAGCCCAACCCAAAAATATGGAAACAATGTTTTAAAATACCAGTCTTACCCCTAAGGCTTTAGGGCAGCTAATAGAACCCAACCCTCACAACTCCAACAAAATTAATATGTGTCATAAGCTTAACCCATCCTCGACTATTTCTGCAGAATTAGTTTTGAAATTATATGTAGAGTCAATTTGTATCCTTTATTACCATAATCAATTCAACTCGTCCTCAACCATTTTTGCAGAATCAGTTGAACCCGTTTTTTACCATTTTTACAGAATCAGTTCAATCAATCCTTACCCACTTTTGCGAAATCAGTTTAATCAGTCCTCGATCTTTTTTGTAGAATCAGTTTAACCCATCTTTGACAATTTTTACAAAATCAGTTAAACCCGCCCCTTCCAATTATCTTCTCCACTTCAACTTGTTTATCTTTAAGATTAATTCCCATGGGTTTGAGAACCTTGCATGGCAGCATTACCAGTCCCTTCACCAATAAAACTCAAAAGTATCTTGGAAAAACCCAGAACCTGTACTCCTTCTGCAACTCGCGAAGGACCAAGCTCCAGTCCACTGCAACTTTAACAATCCAAGGCCCTATGCAACGCTCCTCAAGCTCGCTGCCACACTGTTCTTCGCACCGCAGCCTGCATCGTTAGCCTTGCGTCTGCCCAATTTGGGAACTGCAAACAACACGGTTTCAGCAATCCACAGCTTCAGGGGCTAAAGATTTGGGCTTCGAATTTTTGGGATCTGTGGGATTGGTGAGAACCGGAGACGGAGCGAAACCAAATATGAACCCAAATTGTTGAAGCAAATTAAAAAATAAAAAGAAAAAAAATGGGAATGAAATTGAACGGAGACGAAACAAAATGGAATGAAAGATCAACTTCTTGCCGTCAGTAGCTATTTGGTCACTTAACACAAGTGCATTAAAATTTCTCTCTCCTTGAAATAATTAAAAACCATTGACTCAATTCAAGATTAAAGTTTAAACGTACTAAACCTTAGGTGTAATTTTTCCTAAAAGAAAATCAACCCAAAAAAAATAAAGCCTTAATGAAACAATCATAATACTATTCACTTTTAACGTTAATAACATTTTTAGTCTAAAATGTTATTCATAGTACTATTCACTTTACCATTTATTTTGTTATTTTGATTAAAACTAAAGTTTTAAGAATTTTTCATGAATTTTCTTAAAAAAAAATAAATAAATAAATAAAGAAGAAGAAAAAGTAAAAGATGAAGAATATTGAATACAATGCAAACAAAAGTAAGGGAAAAAAGGCGGGGACTCGGCGAAAGCGAAAAGATGGCAGCGTAATTAGCAGTTTCCAAACGGGTCGTCTTTCTGTAGTCCATTGCAGGAATGAGGTTCTTCTCTTGATACTTTTTGTGAAGATTTTAAGAATTTTTAAATCGTGTTTGTTCATTGTACATCATGTCATCATAAATTATTTTAAATTAAATATAAATAATACTTGACGAAATTAACTAGACAATATACGATAATCGGACACGATTTAAAGATTTCTATAATTCTAAATGAATCCAAAGAGGATCCTTCTGGCTGTTGCAGGTAAGGTTCCGTGACTTTGAATCACGCTTTTCCACGCAATTCTTTTCTTACGTGTCACGTTCCCTTGCCTTCACTCGCCACTCATCAATTTCGATTAACTGCGCCGACTGTGTCCACACCAACCCCCCCCCCCCCCCAAAAAAACAAAAAACTCCCCCTCCACACGAAACCCCTCCACTTAACAAAAAATAAATAAATAAATAAAAATAATAATAATTGTTTGAAAACTTTGAATTTAACTTTGAATTTCAAATTTTTCGTTAAAATTTTCAAAAAAAAAATTCAATTTTATTGTTTGCTTTTTGAAGCCGGGATAAAATGGGAATTTTCGTGTTCGTCCTTCTTGGTATAACGTAATATGTGGTTTCACCTTAACCTTTTAACCTTCTAATCCGTTGAACTTTAACTTCAGATCATGGTGATCCAAAAGAAAAATCAAAATTTTAGCTTTTAAGTGTGACGAATAATCTGCATTTGAAAACCCAAGATTTGAACTAAGTGTTGCCCAATTGTTGGAAAAGAATTTCATGTCTGTATTCTATACAGTATGTCATGAATTCAATTATTGACGCTGGTGTGATACACAATAGTTGCTAAGAGGAAGCTGAAATATTTATACAAGTCTTCTCAACATGTGAAATAGCGGTTTTATTTCTATAAGTCTTCTCAACATGGAAAAATATAACGTCAAAAATAGCGGTTTCATTCGAATTTAAAAAAAAAACAGAAAAAGAAAAAAAAAAAGTGTGAGATTGCCACGTGCATCACTTTATTTTGTGGGGACGTGTCTGTACTGGACGACTATATCATACTTTTAACCTTATCGTTTATATTTGAGTGCTTAAACCAAAAAATAAATAGACAAAACAAAACAAACCTGTTAACTCAATTTTATAGGGTTACAAAAGAACTTGAATTATATGTTTTAGCTTTAACTGTTGGAACTTTAAAGGCTAGCTACAACACATGAAACAAGTGAAGTACATAGTATGAATCAAAACAAACATGATGAAGACATTACTGAATGATCGGGGAGAAGTCTTCTACTCAATGGAAATCTTATGTTCTCATTAGAATATGGCTAGTTACATAAAAAGAATGTGTACCTCTTGAGCAGGGACTAAACTATTTTATAGACGTGAAATCACAACCGTTTCTTCCTATCATAGAAACAGTTTGGCAAAAACTGCACGTCCACTAAATGCCAACGTGGGATATAAACTGTTAGTGTTGGACCACATTGTCCTACTTTAAAGGAAAAAACATTTGTTCAAATATCAACTCTAACTGATTTCAGTTTCCACTAAACTTAAACCCTTATGTGATAAGTTTAGAGTCCAATAGGGTTTTAATCGGCTATATTTTATGATCAGATTGCAAAGTGTGAGCATTAAAATGCATGCGTTACGTACTTGTCTATGTTTGTAAAAGGCTAATATTCAACACTAAAAGAGAAGGAGAATAGAGTATCACATTGCAAATATAACAAAATAGTATTTAGTTTATATTTTAGAGGTTCACTACTAATATTAGCACAATATTTTGTGGTAAAACTTTACACAAAATAATAAATTACTTTTTTAATTGAAAAAATATCAATGAAGTTAGCGATGACCATGCCGAATTTGTCAAAAGCTTCTTTAATTTCATTTGCGTGATGCACGCACACCAATTTCTACATTCACTACTACATTTCATTTGCGTGATGCACGTGTGAACAAAATTATGGAAAAGGCAATACTATTTTTTTTGACAATGTAACCAACAAGAGTTTACAATTAATTAAGAATGCCTTTTTTTTTGTTGAAAATGTGATTAAATTGCCTAATGTTTGCATTAGTTCCTAATAAGTACCTTTTTGTTGCCCTAGCTAGGTCCCGCGTATATATGCCCCACTCAAGGATAGCGAAGTGCAACTAGTTATATTTCAAATTTAGGGTTTACACAACCCAATCCAAGTATAAAGTAATGAACTAACTAGCTAGGGAGGGCCATGGAGATTTTCACAAAGCTTACTTGTTGTCTAGTTGGAAAGCCATCCTTGCTGACCAAAAAGAAAAGGAGCGAGTACTGAGTACCCGTCTGCATGCACTTTATACACCAGCAGATATTGATATAATCAATATATGCCTAAGTTCGTGATCAATCCAAACTCCTCTTTTAAACAAATAATTTAGCATAATTGAAGAAGCACGAGAATTATTTTGGCATATTGTATAAGCCAATGATGAAATCATAATAACATTATTCAATACATACGTAAACAGATATTGGAAAAATCAATGCCGTGGTGCATATATACATTCTGCATAGATTTAAGGACAGAGATTTAGTTCAATTATAATCGCAATGAATAGACTAAATTAATTGACCTAAAAAAAATCATAATGTTCGCCATGTGAGAAATAAGATTTAGTAGATGAAAGTTTTGCCAAGAAATTTCAAGTACTATTATTAGCAAGGATGAATGACCTAAATATGAACGATTTGGATTATGAGGTTAAATTGTGTAAATGCCTAAACAAGTAGTTAGTTTCGTATTAACTTAATAATTGGTAAGCGCTACTATATAAATTGACTTGATTTGAACTGACACAAATACATGTGCCAGTTAGTAGGTATAGTCGTCCCACATAATTTTTTTTTCTTTTCCATACTGAGAATTATTCACAGTTATATTGCATGATTAGACTGGTAAAATTTAGTTAAACTCCGACACTCTAATCATATCATGTACATAAGAACATGTTGTGACTATGTTGAACATGCTAATTCCATCTGTTTTTTAATCTATACCTCCGAATGATTGGATCATCAATTTGTTGATATTCAATGCTAGCTGGGGATTCATGTTTGGAGATGAAGGGCAAAGCATTTGAGAATATAAGGTGGCCGAATGTGAACTCAATTTGGATCTTCATTGTCATCCAATCAACTACCTACATTTGGTAATGTAGACTAATTTTGTAACCACAGAGTCCCTTTAACTTGTTTACTACCCCTTGTTCTTTATAAAATTAACTAACCAACTGTAACATATATGCTTATTTAAATAAGAACCTCCGGAAGCCATGTTGATGCCATCACGGTGCACCGCAGAATAATAAATATTCATTTTAATTTTCAAAATCCAGTAATATATAAGTTAATCGTTGAACTATGTGTGAACAGAGAGACCAGCTTGAACAAAAGTCATCCGTAATCATTCGCAGGCAGCTCATCACAAAACCCTAGCTATCACCGTTTTCCACACCGCGTGGATATAGCGTGTTCTAATTATTACCGATCATGCATGCAAACCTAGTTGTTATTATTTTAAAATTCCACGACTCTGACGAACCTTCCAAACATATTTAATGAACAAGCAAGGAACAGCGGAAATTCTCATTGATTGTGAGGAGGCTGCAGGAATGGAGGTCCATAAGCTTTACTGCATCAGGATTCAGGAATACCAGGGCTGACTCACCGTCCTTGATTCTTTATGTATTTAAGGTCTGTCTTAGCTTTGCTAATCTAAATTTGTGGAAAATCCACAGTACTACGTTATTTTAATGTAATGTGAAATATGAATGGGTGAGATTTAAAGAAATAAATCATATATAGTCATCACCGTTCATCTATCCTATTAATATTCCGGTGCAATTAATTAAAGCCACATAATATTGTAGCCACGCTTCTAACTTTGTTCATAACATTGGATTCTAGCAGAATTCTCAGGGCAAGATTTAGGAAAACTCCAAATCCAGGGGTATGAACTTTGAAATGCGATATAATTATGGAGGAGGACAATTAATCATTTTTTAATTAGAGAAGTACCCAACATTCAAAAAGCACTAGTATTAGTTCAACTATATGGTTGTCTAAACAATGACGTTTGGTTTGGGCTGTACTCGAAAGCTGCAAAGAGATTATTTCTTGCAAGATACATATATTGCCTTTGATCAAGGAGACAAGCCACCCCCATTTTCACGCATATATTTGCTAGCTTTTAAGAGTTTTAAGTTTCTTCTTCTTGTTGTTTGTCAATGAGATGGAATGGATAATACAAATTTATAAAGCCTTGTAGAACTCCCCGCTTTATTTTTTGAGTATCAAAATTTTTTCTGTCCATATTACATTTTATGTTTGTGCAAAAGAGTGAATTTTATATAATAGTGTCAAGAGAAATCAATAAGTTAGGATATTTTTGTTGTTTGGTAAAATTGGGGTAAAAATATACCGCACTTTACAAACACCCATAAGAATTAACTCGATCCAAGCATGCACAAGTGACGAGTGCCATAGGAAACAAAGCTAACGAGATTCATATTAAAACTTCAATTCGCTAACTGATCAACAATACCATTTTGTTCCAATAGTTAAGATCGATGTTGATACAAATGAAAAAGAAAACCCGCATAGGGTTGAAAAAGTTCAATGAGCTACGTGGAATCTAAAGTACCAGAAGAAAATACTTAACAAGGCAACAGATTCTTGAATTTTGATTAGTACTTCAATGAGTTTATTATAAAATACAAATTAATAGGGACCAACTACAAACAGACCAAGACAGATTAATTTCTACTAATGGCTACTAGAAACTCCGGACGATGACAAACAAATCAGGCTAACACTAATATTTACTAATATATTTCACATCTTTATCATCAAACGAACTAAACTAAGATGGTTTAGATACAATCGGGTCAGCAGTGAATTGATCGAAGTCACGATATTCAATGTCTTTTTTTCCTTCTAGCCATGCAATTGTCTTACTGTGGTTGGCTATCTGGAACCTAGCTTCAAGAAATATATGCTATCAAAAGGTAGTTAATTGCAACTTTAAGTATATTCTAATTTCAACAAGATTTATTGGATTAATCGATATATTCCATAAGATTTCCTCACCATCTAATATATATGCCCCTAATTTGAAGGCACAAAGGTTATTTTCTCCATTCCCATCTAAAAAGTACTTATCAAAGACATAACATACAATGGTATTGTTGGATAAATATCACCAATCAATGATAAATTTATATATGCTAATAGATTATAAATGCGAATAAATAATTTAACAGAGTATGAACAAAACAAAATAATATTAAACAGACAAATTGAATATCGAGGCTTGCGTATCGCAATGTACTTGAAACAAAAATTTCGTCTCTACTCAGTGCTTGTAGTTCTACGGATGTTTGCTTCACTAGGATTCAACGATCCAAGTCAGAATTCCAACACCAGAAAACTTGACTTATGGCAAATTTCTTTGTGATTCTCTCAATAAGAATGTTTGGGATTGTAGAAGAAGAATTTTATTTTTCTGTGTTTTAAATACCATGCAGATGGATGTATATATAATAGGTTTATGCCTATTCGCAACATGTATGAGAATGAGATGCGTCTGTCAGGAGACATCTTCTCGTAGGGGTGCCTTGCTCTCTGGTGTTCTTTCATCACTTCAGACTTCATCTGAAAAATGACTGTGTGACATAAAAAATAATTAATTAATTAAATCCAAAATTAATTAAAAATAATTAATTAAAGAATTTAATTATTAGAGCCCGAGCCCGAGAGCCCAAAGGCCCATCTTTTGATACACCCCAAAACCCAACCCCAAGGTTAAGCCCAATTTTATTCTCCATGGTCCATCACTCTAATCAATTTCTATAAGGGACAAAACCTTATAAAGTGAGAGAACCTTTTGCTAACGACTAATGTGGGACAATGAAATTTCTACCCAAAATTTCCAATAAGTATAATAAATAGGTCGCTATCTAGATTAGTTTCGTTTGGTCATGCTACTAATTTGAGCCTTGGATCAAGCTAATCCGAAATGGTGGGACTTTGTTTGGTTCATTGTACAATTCTACACCTAAACCCTAAATAAAACCACACACATTGTCAATATACAACTTTAGACGTAAACCTGAAACAAAATCAGACATGGAGTTTAGATATAAATTCCAAACAAAATCACACACTATCGAGTTAACATTGTGTATGGTTTTGTTTCGGATTTGAGTCTAAGACTACGTATGTTAAATTAGTAGGACATTTTTGCATATACAAACAATATCACTCTTGATTTGGAGTAAGCAAGAAAACAGGGAAAACAAATTCAACTATTGTAGGCTAGTTTTTGTTTAAATTATTGGGAGACCATCGAAGAGCAATGTAGGTCCGGGTCCGGCTGGCAGCTTGAGTCTTGTAGAAGGAAGGGCAGAGAGAGTCCTACACGGCCCGTGGAAAAGGGCGCAGAATTTGGCAGTCTAGTCTCTATATATAATGAAATGATAAAGTGAAGTTGTTGCCAAAGTGCCGTACATGTCAGTCAGTCGGTATTGAACTCACCCAACGACCAACACCGAACGACACAAAATGCAGAGAGAAGACATTTATGTCATCACCAATAACCTTAACTATCCACTTGCGGCCTTCGGTTTCTCCTCCAATGTGCCTTTGACAGTGTTTAAACCTCTTTTATATTTTCGCACATTGCCTATTTGATCACATTGTACTGATTTTCTTAATAAAAATTTTCATTTTCCCCAACCTAACCATTACAATGTCTATTAACATTCCCAATGAGCTAGCATGCATAGGTAATATTTATTCATTATAAAAAAAAATTTCATTACGTTAATTGCTTAGGGCGTCGAGTTTAATTTACAAATTTTGACCACCTAAGCTTTAAGCTCCCTCCAATGACATTCCTAAACTCAAAATGATCAATTACAAACCTTGACGGACCTTCTTAATTTACTTGCGATATTTTACAAATTTCAATAGTAGATAAATATTTTTTGTTAAAGGGGGAACTAAACATGCGATAACACACAATTTAGTGCTCCTTAATTTATTGTTTGTTTAATGTTCTTTAATAAATAAAGGGAGCTTCTAGTCCCACCCAATGACCAACCCTATCACCCCAGCCACCTTATAATCTCACCCCCATGAAAACTTAAAAATTAAACAACACTATTTTTCCACCCACCATAATTCCTAAAGATTGTTCTTGTAAATAAAATAGTGTACTAACGTCGTACAATTGATTGTCACGTTAGCAAATATATGAGTCGGACATTTGTCACATCATAATTTAACGGTTAACTTAATAGAATCTCTAACGGTTGTACGACACTGGTACTAAATCGTGAGCGGTTGCATGAATTGAAAAAATTTTAAAATCCTTTATTTGAATTTAAAATTGAACAAAAATGAGAGAGGTCAAAATGTAATTTACCAATAATAGGATATTACAATAAGATAAAATACCTGGTCGAAAATTGACTGCCTCGATCCAATCCATCGATGGAGTAAGTTTCCTTTTCTAATTATGTTCTGCTTCTTTATTCTATTTCCTAGAAAACCAGAGTTTGAGTTGAACTTTGAAAATTGGCTGGCACTTGGCGTTCAATTGAAATTTGAAAACGATCCGAAACAATAGTCTAGTCTCCAAGTCAATCCGTACATGGGTGCAATAATCTTATCAGATTGGCCCCCATGGCTTATATATCCATGGTAGCACATTGGTAGTTGACTGGCTTTCATGTTGGGTCCCTTATCAATATGATAAAACGTATAGGCCACACTAATTCCCTACATACCTTGGATTTTCTTGACATATTTCAAGATTTGACCAAGAAAATTTGTAGAAAGTTCAAAAAAAATTGAAGGTTATTTTATTTGTATAAATGAAATACATACACATACAAATACTGAAAAATAATTAATTATTTACTGTCAACGATGTAGAACAATTACAAACAATCTAGAGAAAATCTAGAGAGAGAGAGAGAGATAAGAATCAAAGAGAGAGAACCTGGCAAATGTATTTTGAAATCTCAGTTAATAATTGTGTAATAATGACGGAGCTCATATTATTTATACAACATACACGGTAGATTAACTAAGTTAAGACAAATCCAATGGTATAATGACGCATGGGATATTTAACACTCTATCATCCTCATCAAGCTCATGCTTTGAACAAATAAATTAGGGAGAACACAATCCTTTTGTGAGTATACCTATACATACTGATCTGCAAAAGCCACATGCTGCAACATAATAGTTCCTTGTTGAACTCTTTCACGCACAAAATGATAGTCAGTCTCTATGCTTGGCCTTGGAATGCAATACAGGATTAGTGGCCAATGCCAGAAATGTAAGTCCTTGAGTAGCTGATGGAGGATCTACTTCTATGGAGGATCTACTAACAGTGTGTATTCTACTTCTATAGAGGATCTACTGATAGTGTGTTGCTTCTTAGAACTCCAAGAAATAGGATTGGAGCCAATAAATACTACAAAATTAGTATGTTACCCCTATGATACCTCAAAAACCTTTTGACTGCTGCAAAATGAGATTCGAGAGGTGAATGCATGAACTAACACACTTGGTTTACTATGAAAGCAATGTCTGGTCTAGTAAATATCAAATATTATAGAGCACCTACAATACTTTTGTAAAATGCAATATATGAAAAGAGAGCGCTTCAGGATTCAACAATTTCTGATTAGGATGATAAGAAGTAAGACAAGGTTTACAATCCAACATGTTGGCTTTGTTCAGTAAATCCTTCACATACTTCATTTGATGTACAAATAGCCCTTGTGACTGATAATAATTTGAAGTCCAAGGAAAATTGCAAAATACCCAAGTCTTTCAAATCAAATTTCCCTTGCCGATTGAGAAATCTTGAATTGCACCACCACTATCATCAGTGAGGATAATATCATCAACATATAATAGTAAGACAATAATAGACTTACCATCATACTTGACATACAAAGAAAGATCTTCATAAGAGGACTTCAATCCTAACTGAATCATAAACTTGGTGACCTTGTCGTTTCAGGCTCTAGGAGCCTGTTTTAACTTTTAAACCAGATAAAGAACTCTCCAACTTACAAACATAATTTGGGTGAGTACTATCACTGAACCCTTGGCGCTGAGCCATATAAACTCTCTCATCAAGAAACTCATTTAAGAATGCATTGTTTTTACATCTAATTGCTTAGTTTCCAGCTATGTGAGCAGCCAATGCTTTACCAATCTCACTGTGGTTGGTTTAACCACAAGACTAAAGGTCTCATGGTAGTCTAATCCAGCTTCCGGGGAAATCCATTGGCTACTAACCGTTCCTTGTATCTAGCAACTGATGTGTGAACTCGTAAAACGTGGCTGCACCTTCGCTTCAGTCAAGAAGCTGTGGTTTAGAAAGTAGAAGTTTGGCAGTTGGCATAAGGGATCCTCGGCTTTTCTGATGGTTAGGACTTGAGAAGTCATATTTTTGCTAGCAGAAACTTGAGTGCCAAGAACAATGAGTTCTCTACTTGGCTGAAAGAAGAGAGAGACGTGTTGTTCTCCGATCTTTCTTCAGATTCTGCAGGTCAACTAATTTTCAGACTTTGCCAAAGTTTGGAAAGAACAGAAGCTTGAACCCAAGTACTACCAGTGGATCACGCGTACGTGGAAAATTAAAGAGTGAAATGCAACCGCAGGGGTGGTTTCCTGACTAAACGTCGCAATATATATAGCTTATTTCCATATGTAATTTTCGTATTTGTAGATTGGTAAAACAAATTGATTTTCTATATATGAAATTTCAAATTTGTAAGATTAAATGGAAGGATTTCAGTTTCGGAATCAATGAATTACTCACACATTAGTGTTTAATTCCTTTGTTTAACTCCTTACCAAACAAGTTAGTGCAGAAGTTGCAATCTCCACCATCCTTCTTATTCCGGTAGTTAAAGTTATCGAACAGAGAGTAGTATCATCAGAAAATTACAGAAATCGGCGAAATAGAGACATTGTAGACTGCTTGTAAGGGTGGAATAACTAGCCATCTCCATTACAGTGGCCTATTTTTTCCCCTACCTTGAGAACCTCGCGGCCATTGTTGGCTCACTGTTTAATATTTTAGTTTCTTTCTTACTCCCCATGCATGTGCTATCTCAAATTTTCTTCTTCTTAGACCATCTCCAACACATGGGATAAAGTTTACAATATAAGCTTTAAAACTCCCTCAAACCATCTCCAACCATGGGCTAAAATAAGTCATGGGGAGAAAATATATCATTGGGCTAGATTCTTCTAGGATTTAAGTCTAATTTAAATTATTCTGGACCCACTAAACAGTCATATTTCAAACATTTTTTTTTTGTTTTTTACTTATAATATAACCGTTATAATCAAACGAGATCAAATCTAATAGTTAAAAAAAAAAAAAAAAGATTTGACGGCCCGAAATTAAATATAACGTTTAAAATAATTTAAGAAAAATATTTAAAATCAAATTTAACTTAAAACTTTATAAATACCTATGTATTTGTATGATTTTTAATTATTTATCGGAATTTAAATATTTTTAAATTAAAATGTTCATAAAAATCAATTAAGATAATCTACATAAATTTTATTTTAAAAATAATTACTAAAAACAAAAGTTAAGCTAAAATCATTATTTAATCATCATAAGCTAAAATTTTAAGCCACATTTCTGGCTTATGGCTTAAAATTTTAGACTTTAACCCCAAGGGTTGGAGATGGTCTTATGGAAGATGGAATTGCGAGGTTTTAGGCATTGTTGGTTTGGAACTTTAGCAGGTCTCTTGGGGACTTACTCTTCCGTTGCAGAACTTGTACAAAAGTATTGAAACGTTTTAAGGGTCTATTGTATTAATGCCTAGAGCAGTTAATGTTTGAGATTGATGTAGATCAAATGGCAAAGTAGATCTGTAATCAAATTAAAAGGTGTAGATCTGGCAACAAAGTTTAGCAGTGCACATTTGGGCTCTAGTACTTGATTTGGGCCCATGACAGCCGTTTTGGAGAGAACGGCATCACAAGTAAGAGTCGACACTTTACCCGACCCCACAAAGTTCTTCTCCCAAAGTTGCAAGTTTATGAAATTTTTCACTAATGACATCAACATCAAATAGTTAAAAAAAAACTACTCTTTTTATTACATTGTGAGAATTGCAGATAATGGCTTTGCTCCACACCAAAAAGACTTTTATTTGGGATTCTAATCAGTCAAATTACAGTTAATCAAATTACAAAAAAAAAAAAAAAAAAAACATATTAAGGCTAATATAAGCAGTCATCCAGATTTGTTTCATAACTATGCCAATGTAAATTCCCCGAAATACAAATAGCAGAACAAAGCATTCTGCAACCAATTTCTTCCCCCACCACTTATCCAAAACCCAATAATTAACCAATCTAATCCCCGATTTCGACCTTCCTAGTTACACAAAATAACTCTGGTGACAATGATCACAAAGCAAGACACAGTGAAGAAAAACAGTGTCACAAAATCCCTCGCATTCCACTTCCTCACCGCCTTTGCTTCGACTCTCAAACTCTTGGCCCTCCTCAGCGCGTCAACCTCCTTCAACAAATCGAACTCCAACCCCTTCTTCTTCAGCTCCTCAATGCACTTTCCCAGCAGGTTCTTATCCTCCTTTTCTCTCTCCAACAACTTCTCCAGGTGCCCCTCCGTGTCGCTTTTATACCTTATCGCCCAAATGATCCCCAGCGAGAAGCAGAGAGAGCAGAGCGACGGGATCCAGGACCTGCGGCACGCGAACCCGTGCGGGTCCCTCGACGAGGAACTGAAGAGAAGGGTGAGAGCCGTGGAGTGGAAGAGGAAGAAGAAGATGAAGAGCATCGTGATCTCCTTTCGAACTGAGTCGATTTGGGACTCCTTGAGAGAGACCCTGTTGAGGATTAGCTCTTCTTCTTTCAGCCATTGCTTCAGGAGAAGCTTGTGGCTCGGAGACTGAGCGATTTGGTGAAGTGGGTGTGAGAACTTCGGCTCCATGATCGATTTGTTTGTGCTCTCGTCGGCCATGGATTTTTGTGTCAGAGAAGGGGAGTGGGAGTTTCTGGGGCAAGTGGTGAGTGGGACTTTGAAACGGTCGCGAGGGTTTCGAGTGTTATAACGGTCAAATTTGGAATAATTTTAAAGTAGATTTCCGGAAGTACCCCTACCGTATGAGGGTATTCACGAGATCGCGAGCTTTTGTAACGGCTAGGATTATTCCAGATCATCAGATCTGTGATAGTGAAATTTCATGTTTGTCCCCTGAAGTGGCACGCTCCAACGGTCATGATGATTTAAATTAGTGCCAAAATATTTGCACGTTGATTTAGAAGTAAGTGTTTTTCTTTTTTTTACGAAAACTCGATATTTTATTGAATTCAAACCACTACATCAAATCCTGATTAAGGAGGTTCTAAATAAAATCAGAAGAGTCTTCTATCATACAATTTCATTGCCAATAGAAACGGTAAAATATTTGCATGTTGATTTTAGAAGTAAGTTACCTCTATTTTCTTTACCCAAAAAAAAAAGTTACCTCTATTTTCATAAACTTTTTACTTTATTTCTTTTCCTATAGTTTATACTATTATCATGTTTTCTATATTTACGCTCAAATCGTCATCAACGACTATTAGTATTTCGGCGTTAAAATTTTTGGTCGGCGCATATACAAAAGTTGCTCTTCACAACCTTCTTCGCGTAATTGTGTTAAATTTGACATTCATAAACGATTGAGCGTCAAAACCTCAAGGACGGAAACAGATGGTAAACTTTTAGAGGTAAATAAAGAAAAATGTTCATACAAGAGAGGTTTATAATAATTGCCCGATTTTATATTTAGGTACATTAATTGAGTCTTTCAAGTTTGAAGAATGTTAAATGAGATTAATATGTTAAAATCCTTTTCTTTTTCTGTCAAAAAATAAATTAAAATGTGTATATTAATAAATTCAAATATTTAATAGGAGACATTGAATAAAATATACATTAATTAATTTGAATTAAAAACGCATTAAAGGATTATAATCAATATGTAATCTAACACCATAGTTTTATTAAATTTCAATCTATTTCAAGGATTAAAGTTTAAAAAAAAAAACCAAAAAATAATACCTTGTTACAACTATGAAAGCAAATTATTATGATTTTTATATCAAACTCCATGGCTGACGACCGACGATCACAACCGTCCATGCCTTCGATCTCCCAAACCAGCGGTGGCGATCATCTCACCTTGACCCATTATATGCAGTGGTCTCTTGAAACCGGAGATAAACCAAGTTCCTGACCTCTTGCTTGCAACCAAAGGCAGATAATGCATGAAGGCTCTTCACTCTCTCAAAGAGTAAAAAGACATAAAGTGAAACCAAGAGAAGTAGAGCAAGAGTAAACATAACCCTAGATGCATTGAAGAAGATGCTATAGGCAGCCAAACACAGATAATACATTTTGTAACCCTTAAGCTCTTTTGTTTGGAGAGAGAGATTCTTGTTTCCGACCGGTCGTATGCCAAGACAAAAGCTTTCAGATGGGTGAGCCCTACTTGCAGGGGGTGTGGGGTGTTGGTCCGACGTCGACCGACCATCGGAACTTAGAGAGAGAGAGTGAGAGATGAATGAGAGAAGCTATATAATGGAAAAGTAACCCCAAAAACTTTGAAGGCAACAAAAGTGTGAGGTTGGACAGTTAGTTGGTGTTAGGCATTGATTTAAGGGAGTGATTTGCGGTCACACAATTAATTGATCACCAGGAAGTTAATGGCTTAAGCTATCAAATTTAAGTTTATAATGTCTATGTCGCAGCTCTGAGGCCACTCATTAATTCATGGCCTTCATTTGGTTTGTCAATTTCTGTGAAAGTAACCCATCATACAGTTACTTTCATACAAATTAAAATTCGGAAAACAAATAAAGAAATGACAGAGTTACCGGGTTTCCAATCCTTTTTGCATGAAAGGTTTAAGGAGTTGCTAATGAATTTGACGTTAAAAAAAAAGTCATCATGCACTCCTCTCTAGTAAGCTAGTTTAGAATTTCTGTCTAGGTCTTCTAACGTGGTAGAACATTAGTGTAAACATGCTTCACAAAAGTAATATACTTTGAACGCACGTGAGTTCTTCGCCAAAACTTTCTTGCTTATTTATGATCATATTACAACCTGCACCATATACACATCTAAGCAATTTCCATGTAATTGGTATCCATAAGCATCCTGTCTTACCTTTGAGTTTATTTACTCCGTCTCCATCCACGCTATATTTACACCTGATAAAGCATTCCCACTTCAATCAGCGAGGTATGCGGAATTCCTAGTGTGACTGCTGGACGCCTGCAATTCCGCCTCAGAAAATTATAGACAATGTCAATCGCAAACTTCTTCAGGAACGGTGATACCTCACTTGCCTCAACATAAGGATTGCCGACCATGTAGGCCATGCCACCAGCTTCCCGTGCCTCCATGAGTTTTTTCATCCACTGCTCAGCACTGCCAACTCCATCTCTCCACTGCTCACTACTGCCGCCACTAACATCATCACTCCAATGCACAGCTCTGCAGCCATAAACCTCATTTCGTGTTGCTGCAGATATTAGGTTCGGTGACTGCCCTCTAACTGCCAATTCTTCACTATTCCTCTCCTGTTTCAAGAACTCCGCCACCTTTTCAATCAGTTGGGTTTCAAAGTTGTAGCAATCTTTCACATCCTTGTATCCATACCTGACCAATAATAGTATTAGAGAAGTTCCGAGAGCTATTCATGCAAAAATTCAATGAGGTTTGGCTTGAGAAACTTTGTGGAAAGTACCTTACAATACACCGGAAAATGGACAACTCTGGTGGGCCAATCCGCTTAACAAGAAAACGCTCACCAAGTGGAACTTTTGGAATCATCAGATATTTAAGGGTCACAAAGATGAGAGTATGATGAAATGTAGGGAAGTTCGTGACAAAATGTGCAAACATTGGAGGGAGACCAAACGCAACTTTAGAGTAAACTAGGCAGATTCCAGGGACCCTTGTAATACCTAGGCTTGGCCCAAAGCTTAGAAGTCTATCCAACGATACCTTGTTCTCTAGCTCAAATGCATCCTTCTTTACAGTCCCGTAATTCCAGATAGACATCAAAGACACGATGACAAGAGCGAATACAAGGGGAAGCCAGCCTCCGTGATGTACTTTTCCAAGGCAGGCAGAAATATAGAGTAGTTCAAGGGATCCAAAGATTACAAAAAACAAGAATGCCACAATAACCTTCTGCTTCCAAACCGTACTAATAATTAGAAACATCAAGCAGGTCGTGATGAACATCACTGTCACTCCAGCAAGCCCTGTAAATGCAACATGGTGTAAAACCGCTTATTTCAAAATAGCAAAAATGCAGAGAGAGAGAGAGAGAGAGAGCACAGACCGTATGCATTGCCTATCATATGAGTGTCTCTGAAACCTATA